>NC_091988.1:107846776-108194624 GCF_044704955.1 Pristiophorus japonicus | reverse complement strand
GTGGGGGTGTGGGTGAGGTTGGGGTGGGGGGTGTGGGTGAGGTTGGGGTGGGGGGTGTGGGTGAGGTTGGGGTGGGGGGTGTGGGTGAGGTTGGGGTGGGGGGTGTGGGTGAGGTTGGGGTGGGGGGTGTGGGTGAGGTTGGGGTGGGGGGTGTGGGTGAGGTTGGGGTGGGGGGTGTGGGTGAGGTTGGGGTGGGGGGTGTGGGTGAGGTTGGGGTGGATGGTGTGGGTGAGGTTGGGGTGGGGGGTGTGGGTGAGGTTGGGGTGGGGGGTGTGGGTGAGGTTGGGGTGGGGGGTGTGGGTGAGGTTGGGGTGGGGGGTGTGGGTGAGGTTGGGGTGGGGGGTGTGGGTGAGGTTGGGGTGGGTGGTGTGGGTGAGGTTGGGGTGGGGGTGAGGTTGGGTGAGGTTGGGAGTGGTGTGGGTGAGGTGGGGGTGGGGTGTGGGTGAGGTTGGGTGGGGGTAGTGTGTGAGGTGGGGTTGGGGTGTGGTGTGGGTGAGGTTGGGTTGGGGTGTGGTGTGGGTGAGGTTGGGGTGGGGGGTGTGGGTGAGGTTGGGGTGGGGGTGTGGGTGAGGTTGGGGCGGTGTGGGTGAGGTAGGGGCGGTGTGGGTGAGGTAGGGGCGGTGTGGGTGAGGTCGGGGCGGTGTGGGTGAGGTCGGGGCGGTGTGGGTGAGGTCGGGGCGGTGTGGGTGAGGTTGGGGTGGGGGGTGTGGGTGAGGTTGGGGTGGGGGGTGTGGGTGAGGTTGGGGTGGGGGGTGTGGGTGAGGTTGGGGTGGGGGGTGTGGGTGAGGTTGGGGTGGGGGGTGTGGGTGAGGTTGGGGTGGGGGGTGTGGGTGAGGTTGGGGTGGGGGGTGTGGGTGAGGTTGGGGTGGGGGGTGTGGGTGAGGTTGGGGTGGATGGTGTGGGTGAGGTTGGGGTGGGGGGTGTGGGTGAGGTTGGGGTGGGGGGTGTGGGTGAGGTTGGGGTGGGGGGTGTGGGTGAGGTTGGGGTGGGGGGTGTGGGTGAGGTTGGGGTGGGGGGTGTGGGTGAGGTTGGGGTGGGTGGTGTGGGTGAGGTTGGGGTGGGGGTGAGGTTGGGTGAGGTTGGGAGTGGTGTGGGTGAGGTGGGGGTGGGGTGTGGGTGAGGTTGGGTGGGGGTAGTGTGTGAGGTGGGGTTGGGGTGTGGTGTGGGTGAGGTTGGGTTGGGGTGTGGTGTGGGTGAGGTTGGGGTGGGGGGTGTGGGTGAGGTTGGGGTGGGGGTGTGGGTGAGGTTGGGGCGGTGTGGGTGAGGTAGGGGCGGTGTGGGTGAGGTAGGGGCGGTGTGGGTGAGGTCGGGGCGGTGTGGGTGAGGTCGGGGCGGTGTGGGTGAGGTCGGGGCGGTGTGGGTGAGGTCGGGGCGGTGTGGGTGAGGTCGGGGCGGTGTGGGTGAGGTCGGGGCGGTGTGGGTGAGGTCGGGGCGGTGTGGGTGAGGTCGGGGCGGTGTGGGTGAGGTCGGGGCGGTGTGGGTGAGGTCGGGGCGGTGTGGGTGAGGTCGGGGCGGTGTGGGTGAGGTCGGGGCGGTGTGGGTGAGGTCGGGGCGGTGTGGGTGAGGTCGGGGCGGTGTGGGTGAGGTCGGGGCGGTGTGGGTGAGGTCGGGGTGGTGTGGGTGAGGTCGGGGCGGTGTGGGTGAGGTTGGGGCGGTGTGGGTGAGGTTGGGGTGGTGTGGGTGAGGTTGGGGTGGTGTGGGTGAGGTTGGGGTGGTGTGGGTGAGGTTGGGGTGGTGTGGGTGAGGTTGGGGTGGTGTGGGTGAGGTTGGGTGAGGTTGGGAGTGGTGTGGGTGAGGTGGGGGTGGGATGTGGGTGAGGTTGGGTGGGGGTAGTGTGGGTGAGGTGGGGTTGGGGTGTGGTGTGTGAGGTTGGGTTGGGGTGTGGTGTGGGTGAGGTTGGGGTGGGGGGTGTGGGTGAGGTTGGCGTGGGGGTGTGGGTGAGGTTGGGGTGGGGGGTGTGGGTGACGTTGGGGTGGGGGGTGTGGGTGAGGTTGGGGTGGGGGGTGTGGGTGAGGTTGGGGTGGGGGGTGTGGGTGAGGTTGGGGTGGGGGGTGTGGGTGAGGTTGGGGTGGGGGGTGTGGGTGAGGTTGGGGTGGGGGGTGTGGGTGAGGTTGGGGTGGGGGGTGTGGGTGAGGTTGGGGTGGGTGGTGTGGGTGAGGTTGGGGTGGTGGGAGTGGTGTGGGTGAGGTTGGGGTGGGAGTGGTGTGGGTGGGGTGGGAGCGGTGTAGGTGGGGTGGGAGCGGTGTGGGTGAGGTTGGGTGGCGGTAGTGTGGGTGAGGTTGGGTGGCGGTAGTGTGGGTGAGGTTGGGGTTGGGTTGGGGGTAGTGTGGGTGAGGTTGGGGGTGGTGTGGGTGAGGTTGGGGTTGGGTTGGGGGTGGTGTGGGTGAGGTTGGGGTGGTGTGGGTGAGGTTGGGGTGGGGGTGAGGTGGGGTTGGGGAGGGGTGAGCTTGGGGTGGGGGGTGGGGTTAGTGTGGGTGAGGTTGGGGTGGGGGGTGAGGTGGGGGGTGGGGTTAGTGTGGGTGAGGTTGGGGTGGGGGTGAGGTGTGGGTGGGGTTAGTGTGGGTGAGGTGGGGGTGGTGTGGGTTGGGTGAGGTGGGGGTGGTGTGGGTTGGGTGAGGTGGGGGTGGTGTGGGTTGGGTGGGGTGAGTGTGGGTGGGTGTGAGATTGGGGTTGGGGTGTGGGGTGTGGTTGGGTGATGTGTGTGGTTGGGTTGGGGTGTGGTTGGGTGATGTGTGTGGTTGGGTTGGGGTGTGGTGTGTGAGGTTGAGGGGGTTGGGGGTGGGGTTCAGTGATTTTCTCTGCGTCCCTGAAGCCCCGCCCACTCTTTGTTCCAGCAACAATGAGGCAGCGCATGCGCCGTGACGCCGTTGACGATGGCGGCCGGGCCTGGTCCCGCGGGACAAACACAGGGCCTGCGGGCTCTCACTCGGGGCCTGAGGCCTACACCGGGTGTTTATAAAGATTTCCGGCCCACCCGCCGGTCCAGTTGTTCCCCACCGCCCACAATCTCTTACCGCCTCCCGGAGCCGCCTCTTCCGCGTTAATCCATCGTTTTGAGACGCGCTGCGTATGCCCAGAGCACAGTCGAGTCTCGCGGCTGCGCTCTGCGCTCCTGTAGTCATTGATGAGGCACTTTCCGCCGCGCGGGGGTTTCTGGGTAAATCATAGCCCCCCCCCGCCCCTACTCCCTCTCTCTTTGTGTGTCCTACCTGAGAAGCTCTTAATGGCTTTAATAAGCTGACACCAATTTTTATTCAAGGTGGAAAGAGGTGAAAGACGCCACTGGCGAGCCATCAAAACACACGGGCCACAAAGAAGTCCACTTCACTCACACACTTGCCACAGGACTCGATATCGATTCCGTCCACCACTGGTGCATTGTGTCTGCAATATGTACAGTCTGCAAGATGACCAAAGATCAGATTGTGTGGAGTCAAAGGTCAGACTGTGTGAAGTCAAGCGCGAAGCCGCACGTTTTGCTGAAAAGATGGTTACAAAACAGAAATCAGAGGTTATGAGCTAAGGGAAGTTTCCTGGACTGGCAGTAAGAGTTCATCATTATATCGAATCAAAAATCGGAGGCATGTTGTCAAAATTTGCAGATGATACCAAGTTGGTCCTTGTGGAGACTAAGTCTTCACATTGAGGAGACCCTCTATTGTATCATGCGGCTGTATCATTGTGCTAAGTGGAATAGACTAAGAACAGACCTAACAACTTAAAACTGGGTAGTCATCAGGTGCTGTGGGCAATCAGCAGTTGTGAAATTTATACCATTACAAACTGCAACTGGGAAAGTAGGCTGTGAGGAGGTTGCAAAGAGCCTGCAAAGGGATATAAACAGGTTAAGTGAGTGGGCAATGTGACAGATGGTATATAATGTGAGGTTAATGCTTCCCTCCATCATAAGGTCAGAAGTGGGGATGCTCGCTGATGATTGTACAGTGTTCAGTTCCATTCGCAACTCCTCAGATAATGAAGCATGCAGCAAGACCTGAATGACATTCAGGCTTGGGATGATAAATGGCAAATAACATGCACGTCACATAAGTGACTATCTCCAACAAGCGAGAGTCTAACCACTGTCCATTGATATTCTATGGCATTACCATTGGCGGATACCCTACTATCCTGGGGTTCACCATTGACCAGAAACTTAACTGGACCAGCCACATAAATAATCTGGCCAGAAGAGCAGGTCAGAGGCTGGGTATTCTGTGGCAAGTGTCACCCCTCCTGACTCCCCAAAACCTTTTCACAAGCCACAAGTCAGGAGTGTGATGGAATACACTACGAAGCTCAACACTATCCAGAACAAAGCAGCCCAAAGCTTCATTTGCATTCCATCCACCACCTTGAACATTCACTCCCTCCACCACCAGCGCACCGTGGCTGCAGTGTGTACCATCTACAAGATGCACTGCAGCAACTCGCCACAGCTTCTTCGGCAGCACCTCCCAAACACCTGACCTCTACCACCTAGAAGGACAAGGGCAGCAAGTGCATGGGAACACCACCACCTCCAGGTTCTGCTCCAAGTTACACACCAACTAGACTTGGAAGCATATCGCCGTTCCTTCATCGTCGCTGGGTCAAATTCCTGGAACTCCCTAAAAAACAGCACTGTGGGAGTTCCTTCACTACACGGACTGCAGCGGTTCAAGAAGGCAGCTCACCACCACCTTCTTGAGGGGCAATTAGGTATGGGCAATAAATAGTGACCTTGCCAGTGCACCCACATCCTATGAACACATTAAAAAAAAATCCATCCCTGGGTAAGGGACCCATAGTCCCGAGCATTAATCCACCCCCTGGGAAAGGCTCTCGGAGGCCCAAGCATTAATCCACCCCCTGGGAAAGGCTCTCGGAGGTCCGAGCGTTAATCCACTCCCTGGGTAAGGCTCTCTGAGGCCCGATCATTAATCCACCCCCTGGGTAAGGTCTCCATAGACCCGAGCATTAATCCACCCCCTGGGTAAGGTTTCCATAGACCTGAGCATTAATCCACCCCCTGGGTAAGGGTCCCATAGACCCGAGCATTAATCCACCCCCTGGATAAGGGCCCCTTAGACCCGAACATTACTCCTCCCCCTGGGTAAGGCTCTCTGAGGCCCAATCATTAATCCACCCCCTGGGTAAGGCTCACGGAGGCCTGACCTTTAATCCACCCCCAGGATAAGGGACCCATAAACCCGAGCATTAATCCATTCTCTGGTTAAGGGACCCATAGATTTGAGCATTAATCCAGCCCTGGGTAAGGCTCTCAGAGACCCGAGCATTAATCCACTCCATGGGTAAGGCTCTCAGAGGCCTGAGCATTAATCTACCCCTGGGTAAGGGCTCTCAGAGACCCAAGCATTAATCCACCCCTGGGTAAGGGCTCCAGAGACCCAAGCATTAATCTACCCCTGGGTAAGGGCTTGAGAGACCCGAGCATTAATCCACCCCTGGGTAAGGCTCGGAGGCCCGAGCATTAATGTACCTGCGGGAAAGGGCTCTATAAGCCCGAGCATTAATTTATGCTGGTCAAGGAATCCTAAGTCTGAGCATTAATCCACCCCGGGGCAAGCACCCTGTAATCTTGAGCATTAACCCACCCCCGGATAAGGCCACCATTTGCCCAAACATTAATCCACCCAAGTGTCCCCGTAAACCAGAGCATTACTCATCCCTGGGGAAGTCTCCCATTATCACTATTCTGTAGTTCCTGCATCTTTCTGTAATTTGCCTGCAAATTTGCTCCTCTATCTTCTTCCCACTATTTGGTGAACTATAGTATACACACTGCAGTGTAATAGCTCCTGTACTGTTCCTTAATTCTAACTAAATAGACTCTGTCTTTGATCATCAACTACATCATCCCTCCAGTGCTTTAGTAGTTTATTTGATCCATATTGACACTCTCTCCTTTTTTTTCTTCCCTATCTTTCCTGTATACATTGTAACCAGGAATATCAAGTTCCCAATCCTCCACTTGTTTGAGCCAGGTCTCTGTTATTGAGGTAGAAGATCAGCCATGATCTCATTGAATGGCGGAGCAGGCTCGAGGGGCCAAATGGCCGACTCCTGTTCCGAAT
Organism: Pristiophorus japonicus; assembly: GCF_044704955.1. NCBI lineage: Eukaryota > Metazoa > Chordata > Chondrichthyes > Pristiophoridae > Pristiophorus > Pristiophorus japonicus. The sequence goes on along the minus strand of NC_091988.1, from coordinate 108,188,547 downwards.
TCTTATGGTCTTATATTAGGGATGGAGACCTTGCCAGCGACATACACATCTCATGAATGAATAAAAAAGTCTCATCCTTAAAATTCTCATCATTGTTTTCAATTCCTTGCCTTGCCCCTCCCTATCTCTACAGGTACATTAAAAGGAAAAGAGTCGCGAAACTAAATGTTGGTCCCTGGAGGATGGGACTGGGGAATTAATAATGGGCAACAGGGAAATGGCAAAGACATTCAACAAATATTTTGTATCGGTCTTCACAGTAGAAGACACTAAAAACATCCCAATAGTGGATAATCAAGGGGCTATAGGCAGAGAGGAACTTAATACTATCACTATCACTAATGAAGTAGTACTATGAGACTAAAGGCAGACAAGTCCCCTGAACCTGATGGCTTACGTCCTAGGGTCTTAAGAGAAGTGGCTGCAGAGATAGTGGATGCATTGGTTGTAATCTTCCAAAATTCCCTGGATTCTGGTGAGGTCCCAGCGGTTTAGAAAACTACAAATGTAACACCCTTATTTTAAAAAAGAGGCAGACAAAAAGCAGGAAACTATAGACCAGTTAGCCTAACATCTGTCATTGGGAAAATGCTGGAGTCCATTATTAAGGAAGCAATAGCAGGACATTTGGAAAAGCATGATTCAATCAAGCAGAGTCAGCATTGTTTTATGAAAGGGAAATCATGTTTGACAAATTTGCTGGAGTTCTTTGAGGATGTAACGAGCAGCGTGGATAAGGGGGAACCAGTGGATGTGGTGTATTTAGATTTCCAGAAGGCATTCGATAAGTTGCCAGGTAAGAGTTTACTGCACAAGATGAAAGCTCATGAGGTTGGGGGTAATATATTAGCATGGATAGACAATTGGCTAACAGAAAACAGAAGCGGGATAAATGGGTCATTTTCTGGTTGGCAAAGTGACTAGTGGAGTGCCATAGGAATCGGTGCTGGGTCCTCAACTATTTACGATCTATATTAATGACTTGGATGAAGGGACCGAGTGTAATGTAGCCAAGTTTGCTAATGATACAAAGATGAGTGGGAAGCAAATTGTGAGGACACAAAAAGTCTGCAGAGGAATACAGACAGGCTAAGTGAGTAGGCAACATTTTGGCAGATTGGGTGCATAATGTGGGAAAATGTGAGGTTATCCACTTTGGCAGAAATAATAGAAAAATAAATTATAATTTAAATAGAGAAAAATTGCAAAGTGCTGCAGTACCGAGAGATCCGGGGGTCCTTGTGCATAAAACACAAAAAGTTAGTATGCAGGTACAGCAAGTAATCAGGAAGGTCAATGGAATGTTGACCTTTATTGCAAGAGGGATAGAGTATAAAAGCAGAGAAGTCCTGCTACAACTGCACAGGATATTAGTGAGGTCACACCTGGAGTACCGCATATAGTTTTGGTCTCCGTATTTAATGAAGGATAGAAACATAGAAAATAGGTGCAGGAGTAGGCCATTCAATAAGATCATGGCTGATCATTCACCTCAATACCTCTTTCTTGCTTTCTCTCCATTCCCCTTGATCCCTTTCGCCATAAGGGCCATATTTAACTCCCTCTTGAATATATCCAATGAACTGGCATCAACAACTCTCTGCGGTAGAAAATTCCACAGGTTAACAACTCTCTGAGTGAAGAGGTTTCTCCTTATCTCGGTCCTGGGGGACTGAGGGTCTAGTGAGAACGAGGAACTGAAGCATATCCTTATTAGGCGGGAAATTGTGTTAGGGAAATTGATGGGATTGAAGGCCGATAAATCCCCGGGGCCTGATAGTCTGCATCCCAGAGTACTTAAGGAAGTGGTCCTAGAAGTAGTGGATGCATTGGTGATCATTTTCCAACAATCGTATCGACTCTGGATCAGTCCCTATGGACTTGAGGGTTGCTAATGTAACACCACTTTTTTTAAAAATGAGGGAGAGAGAAAACAGGTAATTATAGACCGGTTAGCCTGACAGAAGTAGCGGGGATAATGTTGGAATCAATTGTTAAAGATGAAATAGCAGCACATTTGGAAAGTAGTGACAGGATCGGTCCAAGTCAGAATGGATTTATGAAAGGGAAATCATGCTTGACAAATCTTCTGGAATTTTTTGAAGATGTAACTAGTAGAGTGGATAAGGGAGAACCAGTGGATGTGGTGTATTTAGACTTTCAAAAGGCTTTTGACAAGGTCCCACACAAGAGATTTCCCCGACATCGGAAACATTCTTCCTGCATCTAACCTGTCCAGTCCCGTCAGAATTTTATATGTTTCTATGAGATCCCCTCTCATCCTTCTAAACTCCAGTGAATACAGGCCCAGTCAATCCAGTCTCTCCTCTCCCACCATCCCGGGAATCAGTCTGGTGAAACTTCGCTGCACTCCCTCAATAGCAAGAACGTCCTTCCTCAGATTAGGAGACCAAAACTGAACACAATATTCCAGATGAGGCCTCACTAAGGCCCTGTACAACTGCAGTAAGACCTCCCTGCTCCTATACTCAAATCCCCTAGCGATGAAGGCCAATATACCATTTGCCTTCTTCACTGCCTGCTGTACCTGCATGCCAACTTTCAATGACTGATGAACCATGACACCCAGGTCTCGTTGCACCTCCTCTTTTCCTAATCTGCCGCCATTCAGATAATATTTTGCCTTTGTGTTTTTGCTCCCAAAGTGGATAACATCACATTTATGCACATTATACTGCATCTGCCATGCATTTGCCCACTCACCTAACCTGTCCAAGTCACCCTGCAGCCTCTTAGCATCGTCCTCACAGCTCGCACCTCCACCCAGCTTAGTGTCATCTGCAAACTTTGAGATATTACACTCAATTCCTTCACATAAATCATTAATGTATATTGTAAATAGCTGGGGTCCCAGCACTGAGCCCTGCGGCACCCCACTAGTCACTGCCTGCCATTCTGAAAAGGATCCATTTATCCTGACTCTCTGCTTCCTGTCTGCCAACCAGTTCTCTATCCACATCAATACATTACCCCCAATACCATGTGCTTTAACTTTACACACCAATCTCTTGTGTGGGATCTCTTGTGATATAATTGCATTAAAAGGCTGTTCAGAGAAGGTTCGCTAGGTTCATTCTGGAGATGAGGGAGTTGACTAATGAAGGCAGGTTGAGTAAGTTACGCAGCATGAGGTGATCTTATTGAAACATAAGATAATGAGGGGGCTCGACAAGATGGATGCAGAGAGGATGCTTCAACTCATATAGGAGAAACTAAAACTTGGGGACATAGTCTTAGAATAAGGGGCCGCCCATGATCAGGTCAGCCATGATCTTATTGAATGGCTGAGCAGGCTCGAGGGGCCAAAGGGCCTACTCCTGCTCCTATTTCTTATGTTCTTATTTTCTCTGTAATCACCAGCTCCTACAACCTTTCAAGATATCTGTGCTGTTCTAATTCTGGCATCTTCAGCATCCCCAATTTCCATCGCTCCCCCACTTGTGTCCGTGCCTTCAGCTGCCTGGGCCCTGAGCTCGGAAATTGCTTCCCTACACCTCACTACCTCCTTTAAGATGCTACTTAAACCTACCTCTCTGACTAAGCTTTTGGTCATCTGCCCATTTATCTTATGTGGCTCGGTGTCAAATTTACGCTCGTGAAGTATCTTGAGACGTTTTACGATGTTAAAGGTGCTATATAAATATAAGTTTTGCTTGTTTCCTGAAAATAACAATACATCCCCCAATGAAGAAAAATGCTGGTATTTTTGGTTCCAAATATTCAATATTTTGTTCCAAAGATGCACGGGTTTTATCTGCTTTGAGGGATGAATTTTAAAAGTCCATATTACAATCTGAACCAGTGTGTTGTGAGGCAAAGAGCCTTGGGCCCAACAAGGGCAACAAAGGCCCACAACCTCCCCCGGCCCCAGGCTTTGAACAAAGGCCCACAGCCTCTCCCGGGCCCCAGGCAAGGCCCACAGCCTCTCCCGGGCCCCAGGCAAGGCCCACAGCCTCCCCCGGTCCCAGGCCTTGAACAAAGGCCCACAGCCTCCCCCGGGCCCCAGGGGCCCACAGCTTCCCCCGGGCCCCAGGCAATGAACAAAGGCCCACAGCCTCCCCCGGGCCACAGGCCATGAACAAAGGCTCACAGCCTCCGTCGGCCCCCGGCCATGAACAAAGGCCCACAGCCTCTCCCGGCCCCGAACAAAGGCCCACAGCCTCCCCCGGGCCCCAGGGCTTGAACAAAGGCCGACACTCCATTCGCTGCCCCGCGGATCACCCAATCAGCGACCCAAGACCCGCCCCCCGGGCTCCCCGATTGGCTGGAGGACCCGCTCGCTCCCTGTTGCTCGGGAGCCACTCGAGTCCTGCCCCACCTCATCCGCTCCCTATTGGTCGGTAGCTCCCGTCAATCAGGCCGTGCGCCCGGGTCACGTGTTCCCCGAGGCTCTCCGCCCAACTGAAGAAGGTGGGCCCAGGGCCCGGGGCCCAGGCAGGCGGCTCCCGCGGGATTTGCCTTAATTCTCCCCTCCCCCCCGGGCACCAAGCGTGCCGTAAGCCCCGCCCCTCACTCACTCCCATTGGTTGGAGGACCAACCAACCACTCGTTCCTCCAGCCCCGTCCCCGCTCTCCCTATTGGTCGAGAGCTGTCGTCAGTCACCCGGGCAGTGTGAGCTGAGCATGCATGCGCGGTTGGGTGCGGGTGAGGGACGAGTGGAGAGAGTGGGTTAATAAACCCCGGGGGGACGCGGGCTTTACACACCGAATGCGGCCCAGGCCCCACAGCAAACTCCGCATTATCCGCTTCACACACACCCACTGTGGGCCTCCGGCCTTTGCCCCGAGCGGGGCCCCCGGGGGAGGGGCAGCTGTGGGGCTTTCTCCCGGTAACAGGCCCGGGGAGCGGCCGCCATCTTGCTGGGGCAGGGGCAGCAGGGCGCATGCGCGGCCTTTCCCTCAGTTCACCGTCCTGGTTGGAAGCTCCACGGTGCAGTTACACTGGGGAGAGACCATTCATCTGCTCTGTGTGTGGGAAGGGATTCTCTCGGTCTTCCAACCTGCAGACACACCAGCGAGTGCAAAGTGATGAGAGAACTTTTAAATGTTCTGTCTGTGAGAAGACCTTTAAAAGCACAAGAGATCTGCTGACACCAACACATTCACATTGGGGAGAAACCGTTCATCTGCTCCATGTGGAACATGGACCTGATGACTTACATCCTAGGGTCTTAAAAGAAGTGGCTGCAGAGATAGTGGATGCATTGTTTGTAACTTACCAAAATTCCCTGGATTCTGGGCCGGTCCCAGTGGATTGGAAAACTGCAAATGTAACACCCCTATTTAAAAAAGGAGGGAGACAGAAAGCAGGAAACTATAGACCAGTTAGCCTAACATCTGTTGTTGAGAAGATGCTGGAGTCCATTATTAAGGAAGCAGTAGCAGGACATTTGAAAAAGCGTAATTCAATCCAGCAGAGCCGGCATGGATTTATGAATCATTTTTGACAAATTTGCTGGAGTTCTTTGAGGATGTAACGAACAGGGTAGATAAGGTGAAACCAGTGGATGTGGTGTTTGGATTTCCAGAAGGTATTCGATAAGGTGCCACAAAAAAGGTTACTGCACAAGATAAAAGTTGGGGGTATATATTAGCATGGATAGAGGATTGGCTAACTAACAGAAAACAGAAAGTCGGGATAAATGGTTCATTCTCTGGTTGGCAATCAGCAATTAGTGGGGTGCTGCAGGGATAAGTGCTGGGACCCCAACTATTTACCATCGATATAAATGACTTGGAAGAAAGGAATGAGTGTAATGTAGCCAACTTTGCTGATGATACAAAGATGGGAGGAAAAGCAATGTGTGAGGAGGACACAAAAAATCTGCAAAAGGACATAAGACAGGCTAAGTGAGTGGGCAAAAATCTGGCAGATAGAGTAAAATATTGGAAAATGTGAGGCAGAAAAAATCAAAGAGCAAGTTATTATTTAAATGGAGAAGGATTGCAAAGTGCCACAGTACAGCGGGACCTGGGAATACTTGTGTGAAACAGAAAAGAATAGTATGCAGGTACAGCAAATTATCAGGAAGGCCAAAAAAGAAAAAACGTGGTGTCCACCGGTACGCTCGCGGCCTTCCGCGAGAGGTGGGCACCGGAGGGACTGGAGTGCATCATCACGCCCGGCAACCAAATTTTAATTTGATTTTACGTTTTAAAGTTTAATTTGTTTTAATTGCCGGTGCTTTTAGTGTCCCCCTCCCCTTTTATAGGGGGCACTGGAAAAAGGAAAATTTGATTTTAGTGCCCCAAAAAAAGGAAAAAGAAGAGGGCCTTGTAAATGTCTGGTGTGTCATCCAGGGCGGGTGGCACCGATTAATGTTTTTGTTTCATGCACCAATGGTGGAGCAGTGGAGGCGTGTCCTGCTCAGTTGGAGCTGAGCTGCTGAGAGAGGAGCAGCTACCAACCTTAGCTCCTGCCTGGAGAGCCCTGAGAACAGCCCAGGAAGAGAAGGAAGGAAGGGGCTTCACCACCAACTTTCACCCAGAGGGAGAGGAGGGAAGCAGAAAACTTTCAACAACTTTTACCATTTCTGCAAAGAGTTGGAGAGAGGGGGAAAGACCAACAACAACATCCAGTGTGGAAGGAGGGAGACTCTACCATTCGACAGGTGGATGTGGGTGTATTCCCGAATAGACTTTGCTGTATCGGTGGGGGGAGGAAAGAAGACCACTGAGGGCCGGAACATCGCGGAAGGTGTGTGTGTGTGGATAGTGTGTGTGGGGGCCTTGCTTACAACTAGGCCCCACACACAATTGAACCCCCCCCCCCCCCCATTGCCTAGCCTGGGATAGCTGGAGCTACCAGGCTGAAGATCTCTTTAACCACCTATTTAACATCGGTAGGAGTGTGTGCCTGGTGGCTCCAGCTGCCCAGGTGAAGACATCTTCTCCCCTCACCCGAAGACCACCCCAAAGACTATTTGTGTTTTTGCCATCTGGGGATTGCACCCACCCACAGCTGCGAGGGGAGACCTGCCCTCGCAGTTCCCCCCCCTCGCAGTTCCCCCCCTTCCAAACCCCTCTCTCTTTCTCTGTTACTCTCTGTTTCTCCCCTCTCTCTCTGAGAGCCCTTTTCCTCCCAAATTGATTGGAAAAATATAAAACAATTAAGACAACTGAGCAGAGGGAGCAAGGCCCCTCCCCAATTGTCAAATAGGGGAGAGGTGTGCCTCGTTAAGAGCTCCTCTGCTCAGTCTATTAAACGAGGCCATTTAAAGACCATTAAGGCCTGTGACTTTGGGGTGGGTGTAGCCCTTAAAGGGACCCCGTGATGGCGACTCCATCCACGCCGGTGGCGGGGTCAGCAAGGACATATGCGCAGGCGGCGTCCACATCCACAGCACGTCCTGCGCCACCTGCTGCCCTGCCACCATTCAGATTAATTATGAGAAAACACGGGGTCAAGAGCTACACTCACCCCACAATGAGCATTGAGGAGTGCGTGCGGGCGATGGCTGGGGTAGTCGGCCCCTCGGCCATTGTCGCAGCCTCCAAGATGTCTGGGAAGACTGTGTTCTTCCTGGGGTCGGAGCGGGCGGTGTCCCTGGCCCTCGAAAAGGGGCTCACGGTGGGTGGGACGTTCCTGCCGGTGGATCCTCTCGAGGCCACCACACAGAGGGTCATCGTGTCGAACGTCCCGCCCTTTGTTCCCACTGAGCTACTCCTCCCTCACCTACAACAACTGGGGGAGGTAAGGTCGGGGATCAACCCCATACCGCTCGGCCTCAGGGAGAGCAGCCTGCACCACGTGTTCTCCTTCCGCCGCCAGCTCTTTGTCCGGCTGGCGCGGGAGGAGACGACGGAGGGCTATTTTAATGTGGTGCATGAAGGGACTGCCTACCGCGTCTTCTGGACGTCGCACGGTGTGCGGTGCCATGCCTGCAGAGAGGTGGGGCACATTCGCAAGAACTGCCCCACCTCCAAGGCCGCCAAACCACCGAAGGCGGCCAAGGCTGGCGCCGCCGCCACCCCTCCCCCTAGTTGCGTCCGCGTGCCGGGAGCCATAGGTGCGCGGGCATCGTCGGGGGCCTTTGTTTTCACGGCCTCCGGCGGGGGGGAGGGAGAGCGTCCGATCGTAAAGAGGGCGCGATAGAAGATGAGACATCTAGAGGCGGGTCCCCTCAGTGCGCCAGAAAGTTTGAGTACCGCGCTCAGCCCAACCCAGTCACCGGCGAGCGCGGGGTGCCCTGAGCCTGTGCCCGAGCCCTTGACCAATACTGCACAGGGGCTCGGGCGAGGGCAAGATAAGGAAAAGGGGGGGGCGGAGCGGGAGGCCTCGGCAGACATGGAGGTCTCCCTGCCTCCGCGCAAACCCAGGAACAAAAGGAGGCACCGCCCCAATGAGGCGGAGGGGGAACAACATCCCTCCGCGGAGGAGGCGGTGCCCGCCGCGTGTCCCGCGTCCCCCACCAGCGCCCCCAAATTGCGCTGTAGGCGCGAGGAGTCTGTCCCCGGGGATGGTGAGGCAGTCGAGGCTGCCCAGCCGCTGCCTCCTGGGGATGGCGTGGAAGATCTGCCTGTCGTGGGGGGCGTGGGGCCAGCGGAAGAATGCGTAGCCGCCGGGTCGAGCATCCCGGGGACTGAGGCGGGCGGGGCCGCAAAGGCCGGACCTGAGCCCGCCCAGCCAATACCCAACTTCCCCCGGGATTTGCTCGACTCGGCAGAAACTGGAAATATGAAAATTTTTACTGAATCTGTACACGCTGGGCTGGGGGGTGGCGGCGGGGAGGGAGAAGAAGAACAACAACCCTCGCCCCCTACTGTGGAGCTGGGGGAATTGGAGGACCTGGAACATTACTTTGACCAGGTCTCTCCCTGTTCCCCGGTTCCTGGGGCGGAGGGGGAACCCCTTCCGCTGTCGCTTCCCAACCCAGCACCAATTTTAAAAGAGCCCAGTGGGGACTCCTCTGCCGACGATCCTGGGGGTGGGATCGGGGCAGAGCCAGGGCCAGATGGAGCGGCCGGGCTGTTTGCCGTACCTCGTGCGGTCGACAGGCCGGCTGCTAGCGGCGACCTCCCGGAGGGGGACGGGGACTCGGTGGAGGACGCGGGTGAAGATCTCGAGTCCATCACCAGTGAGGCGGTGGATCTGCTCGCGGCCGCCACTGAGACCCTCCTCATTCCCGCAGAGGAACTCCGGGACTTTTTGGTCCAGTGCCGGGGTCGCCGCGACCAAGCCCGTCTGGCCCTGGAAAGATGGTCCGAGCCGGGGCTGCTCATCGCATCCGTCCGCGCCGCCGCTAAAACCATGGCCGCGGGCGGGCCTTTATCAAAGGCTCATGGCCTTGAGCTGCGCCGGCTCAAAAAGTTCCTCGTTGGGCTGCTGAAGGAGTGGAGGTCAACAAACGACTCCACTCCTCCCCCACAATAGGTTAGGTAGAGGTTGCACTATGCTCTAGTCATGAAGATAACCATAGCCAGCCTCAACATCAACGGCAGCAGAGAGGCACGCCGTAGATTTAACAATTTTTCGCTCCTGCGGGAGGGGAAATATGCGGTTTGCTTCCTGCAAGAAACCCACACCGTTCCGGGAGACGAAGCCACTTGGCTCCTGGAATGGCAAGGAGAGGTCCACATGAGCCACCTCACCGCCACTTCTAGTGGGGTGGCCATCTTGCTGGGCCCGCATTTTCAGCCGGAGATCTTGGGGGTCGAGGAGCCCGTGCCAGGCTGCTTGCTGCATGTAACGGTTCACCTGGGGGACGTGCCGCTCCATCTCGTGAACGTGTATGCCCCTCAGCCCGGCCCGCAGCAAACGCGCTTCTTCGAAGAAGTGTCCGCTCTTCTTGGCTCCGTCGACGTCGGCGACTGCATTGTCCTCGGGGGGGGGGATTTTAACTGCACCCTCGAGGCGAGGGACCGCTCCGGTGCCCCGCAGTGCATGACGGCGATGGAGAAGTTGAGGGACCTGGTCGGGTCTTTCGACTTGGTGGACGTCTGGCGAAATCTCCACCTCGACTCCAGCGCCTTTACTTGGGTGAGGCCTGGAGTTGGATGGTCTAGAGTCGACCGCCTTTACGTGTCTCGGGCGTACGTTTCCTGCGTCCCGGCGGCTTCCATGCGGCCGGTGCCGTGTTCGGACCACCACCTGGTGTGGGCGGAGCTCGCTTCACTCCGCGCGAGGGCGGGGTCCGCGTACTGGCACTTTAACAACCGGCTGCTGGAGGACGTGCGGTTCCAGAAATCGTTCCGTCGATTCTGGTCCGACTGGAGAAGGAAGCAGGGGGGCTTCCCCTCCTTGAGGCTATGGTGGGATGTGGGCAAGGCTCACGTCTGCGTCTTCTGTCAAGAGTACGCGAGGGGGTCGACCAAGAGGCGGGCGGCCAAGGTCGGGCGCCTAGAAAAAGAGGTGCTCGACCTGGAATCCCGTCTCGGTCAAGTCGTCCAGGACCCGGCCCTGTGGACGGTGTACGAAGCGAAGAAGGCCGCGCTGAAGGACCTGCAGCTCGTCGGGTCCCAAGGCGCGTTCGTGAGGTCGCGGGTCCGGTTCCTGCGGGATCTGGACCGCGGCTCCCCCTTCTACTCGCTGGAAAAAAGGCAGAGTGTCCGTAAGCAGCTCTTGACACTGCTGGCCGACGACGGCTCTCTCGTCTCGGATCCGGAGGGCGTCAACAACAGGGCCCGTGAATATTACGGGGCTCTGTTCTCTCCGGATCCGTCCAGCGAGGAAGCGCGTAGAGTTTTGTGGGAGGACCAGACGAAGGTCAGCCCGGAGGGCGGCGAAAATCTGGAAGCTCCGCTAAGCCTGGCTCTCGAGGGGAAAATCCCTGGGGCTGGACGGGCTGACCGTGGAGTTCCACAGGGCGTTCTGGGACGTCCTGGGGAGCGACTACGTGCGGGTCCTGGGGGAAAGTCTGGCGACTGGGGAGATGCCCCTCTCTTGGCGCAGGGCAGTCATCATCCTGCTGCCGAAGAAGGGCGATCTCCACCTCCTTAAGAACTGGCGCCCGGTCTCCCTCCTCAGCACGGACTACAAAATCTTCGCCAGGGCGATGTCTGCTCGCCTTGGTGCCGTGCTGGACCACATGATCCACCCCGACCAGTCCTACACGGTCCCGGGCCAGACAACCCACGATAACATCCATCTGGTCCGGGACCTCATCCATTGTTCCCAGGAGGCTGGTCTGTCGGTCGCCTTCCTATCCCTCGACCAAGAGAAGGCGTTCGACAGGGTGGATCACGACTGTCTGCTCGGAACTCTGCGCGCATTCGGGTTCGGGACGCATTTCGTCGCCCGGATCCGACTTTTGTATGCCGCCGCGGAGTGTCTGGTTAAGGTTAACGGGTCCTTGACGGCGCCCCTACGCTTTAGGAGAGGGGTGCGCCAGGGATGCCCCATGTCCGGCCAGTTATACGCCGTTTGCGTGGAGCCTTTCCTGCGCCTCTTGCGGACGAGGTTGACGGGACTGGCTCTGCAAGGGCCGGGCGTGGAGGTCGTCCTCTCGGCTTACGCCGATGACGTGCTCCTCGCGGTAGAGGATCCCGCTGACCTGCGGAGGATGCGTGAGTGCCAGGAGGTTTACTCGGCCGCGTCCTCCGCCAGGATCAACTGGGAGAAATGTTCCGGACTCCTGGTGGGTCGGTGGCGGGTGGACTCCCTGCCGGAGGAGCTCGGGCCTTTTGCCTGGAGCACGACCCATCTCCTCTATCTGGGAGTCTACCTTAGCCCCGACGAGGGAGCCTGGCCGGCGAACTGGCAGGAGCTGGAGGCCAAGGTCGCCGCTCGCCTAGGGCGCTGGACAGGACTGCTCCGAGTGCTGTCCTACAGGGGTCGAGCGCTAGTCATAAACCAGCTGGTGGCCGCAATGTTGTGGTACCGGCTGGTCACTTTGACCCCTCCCCCTGCGTTTGTCACCAAGATACAGAAGAAGCTGGTGGACTTCTTCTGGAACAACAGGAAGCACTGGGTCTCTGCTGCGGTCTTGAGTCTCCCGCTTTAGGAGGGCGGTCAGTCGTTGGTGTGCGTCAGCGCCCAGCTCGCGACTTTCCGTCTTCAGACCCTGCAGAGATACCTTTATGTCGAGCCCCCTCCTAGGTGGTGCGCTCTGGCGACGTATTTCTTCCGCCAGCAGCGCGACCTCAACTACGACACGCAGCTCCTGTTTGTGAACTTGGGGTGTGTCAGGACCGCCCTCCGGGAGCTGCCTTTCTTTTACAGGGACCTCATCAGGGTCTGGAACAAAGTCTCCACCAAGCGCAGCTCTCTGCCGGCTGGAGTGGCAGCTGTCCTGCAGGAGCCACTGCTCGGGAATCCGTACCTCCACGACCGAGGTTTTATGTGGCGGTCGGAAGAGAGGGCTGTGGCTGGTGAGGTGACCAGGGTCAGGGACCTGCTCGATGGCGGAGGAGCGGGCTGGATGGCGCCAGACACGCTGGCGCGGCGCCTAAATTCTGCCAATGTCCGCCACGCGGCCGATGCCATCGAGTCGCTAAAAACAGCTCTGGGCCCTGACTCCGTTAGGTGCATCGAGGAGGCTCAAGCACGTGGGGAGATCCCGTCCGAACTGACCCCCGTCCGGACGGAATTCCTCATCGGCGCCAAACCCCGGAACCTCCCTCGGGGGCCGGCGCCTCACAACTTGAGCCGCCTCGGGGAAATCCCCTCCGTGCCTTTCAGTTCCGCGCGGAAGGGTTTCTTGTACGGGCTGCTCCTGCACACTCTCAACTTTGCCATCCTCGCCTGCCGTCCGGACACGCCATGGCGTACCATCTTGCCATCTGGAGGAGGCGGGGGTCCCCGATGGAGGGCACTCTACGCAGGGCTCCTCCCACTATTCATCGGGGACTTGGCCTGGAGGGTGGTGCATGGAGCAGTGCCGTGCAACAAATTTTTAAGCCGGTTCACGGACTCCCAGGCCGCCTGCAATTTCTGCGGTCTGGAAGAGTCCGTGTTCCATGTTTTTATGGAATGCACAAGGTTGCAGCCCCTGTTTTATTATTTGAAGGGGCTGCTCCTGAAATTCTGGCTGCACTTCAGTCCCACTCTCCTGATCTTTGGGCACCCTGTGCGGAGGGGAGCGGGTAGGTCCGAAGGCCTCCTCGTAGGACTGCTCCTGGGCACGGCCAAGGGTGCCATCAGCTGGTCCAGGCAGCGGGCGGTCGAGGGGGTCGTTCAACCTGACTGCCTGCCTCTCTTCCGCTCTTACATCCGGTCCAGGGTGTCCTTGGAGATGGAGCACGCGGTGTCCACCGGTACGCTCGCGGCCTTCCGCGAGAGGTGGCCACTGGAGTGCATCATCATGCCCGGCAACCAAATTTTAATTTGATTTTAAGTTTTAAAGTTTAATTTGTTTTAATTGCCGGTGCTTTTAGTGTCCCCCTCCCCTTTTATAGGGGGCACTTGGAAAAATGTGATTTTAGCGCCAAAAAAAAACCCCAAAAAAAAGAAAAAAAAAAAAAAACCACAAAAAAAGGAAAAAAAAAAAAGGGGCCTTGAAAATGTCTGCTGTGTCATCCAGGGCGGGTGGCATGGTTTAAGGTTTATGTTTTTTTTCAGGTAAACTCAAAAGAGTTACATGCACCAATGGTGGAGCAGTGGAGGCGTGTCCTGATCAGTTGGAGCTGAGCTGTTGAGAGAGGAGCAGCTACCAACCTTAGCTCCTGCCTGGAGAGCCCTGAGAACAGCCCAGGAAGAGAAGGAAGGAAGGGGCTTCACCACCAACTTTCACCCAGAGGGAGAGGAGGGAAGCAGAAAACTTTCAACAACTTTTACCATTTCTGCAAAGAGTTGGAGAGAGGGGGAAAGACCAACAACAACATCCAGTGTGGAAGGAGGGAGACTCTACCATTTGACAGGTGGGTGTGGGTGCATTCCCCAATAGACTTTGCTGTATCGGTGGGGGGAGGAAAGAAGACCACTGAGGGCCGGAACATCGTGGGGGGTGTGTGTGTGTGGATAGTGTGTGTGGGGGCCTTGCTTACAACTAGGCCCCATACAAAATTGAACCACCCCCCCACCATTGCCTAGCCTGGGATAGCTGGAGCTACCAGGCTGAAGATCTCTTTAACCACCTATTGAACATCGTTAGGAGTGTGTCCCTGGTGGCTCTAGCTGCCCCAGGTGAAGACATCTTCTCCCCCCACCCGAAGACCACCCCAAAGACTATTTGTGTTTTTGCCATCTGGGGATTACACCCACCCACAGCTGCGAGGGGAGACCTGCCCTCGCAGTTCCCCCCCTTCCAAACCCCTCTCTCTTTCTCTGTTACTCTCTGTTTCTCCCCTCTCTCTCTGAGAGCCCTTTTCCTCCCAAATTGATTGGAAAAATATAAAACAATTAAGACAACTGAGCAGAGGGAGCAAGGCCCCTCCCCAATTGTCAACTAGGGGAGAGGTGTGCCTCGTTAAGAGCTCCTCTGCTCAGTCTATTAAACGAGGCCATTTAAACACCATTAAGGCCTGTGACTTTGGGGTGGGTGTAGCCCTTAAAGGGACCCCGTGATGGCGACTCCATCCACGCCGGTGGCGGGGTCAGCAAGGACATATGCGCAGGCGGCGTCCACATCCACGGCACGTCCTGCGCCACCTGCTGCCCTGCCACCATTCAGATTAATTACGAGAAAACACGGGGTCAAGAGCTACACTCACCGACAATGAGCATTGAGGAGTGCGTGCGGGCGATGGCTGGGGTAGTCGGCCCCTCGGCCATTGTCGCAGCCTTCAAGATGTCTGGGAAGGCTGTGTTCTTCTTGGGGTCGGAGCGGGCGGTGTCCCTGGCCCTCGAACAGGGGCTCACGGTGGGCGGGACGTTCCAGCCGGTGGATCCTCTCGAGGCCACCGCGCAGAGGGTCATCGTGTCGAACGTCCCGCCCTTTGTTCCCACTGAGCTCCTCCTCCCTCACCTACAACAACTGGGGGAAGTAAGGTCGGGGATCAACCCCATACCGCTCGGTATCAGGGAGAGCAGCCTGCGCCACGTGTTCTCCTTCCGCCGCCAGCTCTTTGTCCGGCTGGCGCGGGAGGAGACGACGGAGGGATACTTTAATGTGGTGCACGAGGGGACTGCCTACCGCGTCTTCTGGACGTCGGACGGCGTGCGGTGCCATGCCTGCAGGGAGGTGGGGCACGTTCGCAAGAACTGCCCCGCCTCCAAGGCCGCCAAACCACCGAAGGCGGCCAAGGCTGGCGCCGCCGCCACCCCTCCCCCTAGTTTCGTCCGCGTGCCGGGAGCCATAGGTGCGCGGGCATCGTCGGGGGCCTTTGTTTTCACGGCCTCCGGCGGGGGGGAGGGAGAGCGTCCGATCGAAAAGAGGGCGCGGAAGAAGACGAGACATCGAGAGGCAGGTCCCCTCAGTGCGCCAGAAAGTTTGACCACCGCGCTCAGCCCAACCCAGTCACCGGCGAGCGCGGGGTGCCCTGAGCCCGTGCCCGAGCCCTTGACCAATACCGCAGAGGGGCTCGGGCGAGGGCAAGATAAGGAAAAGGGGGGGGCGGAGCGGGAGGCCTCGGCAGACATGGAGGTCTCCCTGCCTCCGCGCACCCCCAGGAACAAAAGGAGGCACTGCCCCAATGAGGCGGAGGGGGAACAACATCCCTCCGCGGAGGAGGCGGTGCCCGCCGCGTGTCCCGCGTCCCCCACCAGCGCCCCCAAATTGCGCTGTAGGCGCGAGGAGTCTGTCCCCGGGGAGGGTGAGGCAGTCGAGGCTGCCCAGCCGCTGCCTCCTGGGGATGGCGTGGAAGATCTGCCTGTCGAGGGGGGCGTGGGGCCAGCGGAAGAATGCGTAGCTGCCGGGTCGCGCATCCCGGGGACTGAGGCAGGCGGGGCCGAAAAGGCCGGACCTGAGCCCGCCCAGCCAATACCCAACTTCCCCCGGGATTTGCTCGACTCGGCAGAAACTGGAAATATGAAAATTTTTACTGAATCTGTACACACTGGGCTGGGGGGTGGCGACGGGGAGGGAGAAGAAGAACAACAACCCTCGCCCCCTACTGTGGAGCTGGGGGAATTGGGGACCTGGAACATTACTTTGACCAGGTCTCTCCCTGTTCCCCGGTTCCTGGGGCGGAGGGGGAACCCCTTCCGCTGTCGCTTCCCGACCCAGCACCAATTTTAAAAGAGCCCAGTGGGGACTCCTCTGCCGACGATCCTGGGGGTGGGATCGGGCAGAGCCAGGGCCAGATGGAGCGGCCGGGCCGTTTGCCGTATCTCGTGCGGTCGACGGGCCGGCTGCTAGCAGCGACCTCCCGGAGGGGGACGGGGACTCGGTAGAGGACGCGGGTGAAGATCTCGAGTCCATCGCCAGTGAGGCGGTGGATCTGCTCGCGGCCGCCACTGAGACCCTCCTCATTCCCGCAGAGGAACTCCGGGACTTTTTGGTCCAGTGCCGGGGTCGCCGCGACCAAGCCCGTCTGGCCCTGGAAAGATGGTCCGAGCCGGGGCTGCTCGTCGCGTCCGTCCGCGCCGCCGCTAAAACCATGGCCGCGGGCGGGCCCTTATCAAAGGCTCATGGCCTTGAGCTGCGCCGGCTCAAAAAGTTCCTCGTTGGGCTGCTGAAGGAGTGGAGGTCAACAAACGACTCCACTCCTCCCCCACAATAGGTTAGGTAGAGGTTGCACTCTGCTCTAGTCATGAAGATAACCATAGCCAGCCTCAACATCAACGGCAACAGAGAGGCACGCCGTAGATTTAACAATTTTTTGCTCCTGCGGGAGGGGAAATATGCGGTGTGCTTCCTGCAAGAAACCCACACCGTTCCGGGCGACGAAGCCACTTGGCTCCTGGAATGGCAAGGAGAGGTCCACATGAGCCACCTCACCGCCACTTCTAGTGGGGTGGCCATCTTGCTGGGCCTGCATTTTCAACTGGAGATCTTGGAGGTCGAGGAGCCCGTGCCAGGCCGCTTGCTGCACGTAACGGTTCGCCTGGGGGACGTGCCGCTCCATCTCGTGAACGTGTACGCCCCTCAGCCCGGCCCGCAGCAAACGCGCTTCTTCGAAGAAGTGTCCGCTCTTCTTGGCTCCGTCGACGTCGGCGACTGCATTGTCCTCGGGGGGGATTTTAACTGCACCCTCGAGGCGAGGGACCGCTCCGGTGCCCCACAGAGCATGACGGCGATGGAGAAGTTGAGGGACCTGGTCGGGTCCTTCGACTTGGTGGACGTCTGGCGAAATCTCCACCCCGACTCCAGCGCCTTTACTTGGGTGAGGCCTGGAGTAGGATGGTCTAGAGTCGACCGCCTTTACGTGTCTCGGGCGTACGTTTCCTGCGTCCCGGCGGCCTCCATGCGGCCGGTGTTGTGTTCGGACCACCACCTGGTGTGGGTGTAGCTCGCTTCGCTCCGCGCGAGGGCGGGGTCCGCGTACTGGCACTTTAACAACCGGCTGCTGGAGGACGTGCGGTTCCAGGAATCGTTCCGTCGATTCTGGTCCGACTGGAGAAGGAAGCAGGGGGACTTCCCCTCCTTGAGGCTATGGTGGGACATGGGCAAGGCTCACGTCTGCGTCTTCTGTCAAGAGTACGCGAGGGGGTCGACCAAGAGGCGGGCGGCCAGGGTCGGGCGCCAAGAAAAAGAGGTGCTCGACCTGGAATTCCTTCTCGGTCAAGTTGTCCAGGACCCGGCCCTGCGGACGGTGTACGAAGCGAAGAAGGTCGTGCTGAAGGACCTGCGGCTCGTCGGCTCCCGAGGCGCGTTCGTGAGGTCGCGGATCCGGTTCCTGCGGGATCTGGACCGCGGCTCCCCCTTCTTCTACTCGCTGGAAAAAAGGCAGAGTGTCCGTAAGCAGCTCTTGACGCTGCTGGCCGACGACGGCTCTCTCGTCTCGGATCCGGAAGGCGTCAACAACAGGGCCCGTGAATATTACGGGGCCCTGTTCTCTCCAGAGCCGTCCAGCGAGGAAGCGCGTAGAGTTTTGTGGGAGGACCTGCCAAAGGTCAGCCCGGAGGGAGCCGAAAATCTGGAAGCTCCGCTAAGCCTGGCGGAGCTGACCGGTGCCCTCGACCGGCTCTCGAGGGGAAAATCCCCGGGGCTGGACGGGCTGACCGTGGAGTTCCACAGGGCGTTCTGGGACGTCCTGGGGAGCGACTACGCGTGGGTCCTGGGGGAAAGTCTGGCGACCGGGGAGATGCCCCTCTCTTGGCGCAGGGCAGTCATCGTCCTGCTGCCTAAGAAGGGCGATCTCCGCCTCCTTAAGAACTGGCGTCCGGTCTCCCTCCTCAGCACGGACTACAAAATCTTCGCCAGGGCGATGTCTGCTCGCCTTGGTGCCGTGCTGGACCACATGATCCACCCCGACCAGTCCTACACGGTCCCGGGCCGGACAATCCACGATAACATCCATCTGGTCCGGGACCTCATCCATTGTTCCCAGGAGGCTGGTCTGTCAGTCGCCTTCCTATCCCTCGACCAAGAGAAGGCGTTCGACAGGGTGGATCACGACTATCTGCTCGGAACTCTGCACGCTTTCGGGTTCGGGACGCATTTCGTCGCCCGGATCCGACTTTTGTATGCCGCCGCAGAGTGTCTGATTAAGGTTAACGGGTCCTTGATGGCGCCCCTTCGCATTAGAAGAGGGGTGCGCCAGGGATGCCCCATGTCCGGCCAGTTATACGCCGTTTGCGTGGAGCCTTTCCTGCGCCTCTTGCGGACGAGGTTGACGGGACTGGCTCTGCAAGGACCGGGCGTGGAGGTCGTCCTCTCGGCTTACGCCGATGACGTGCTCCTCACGGTAGAGGATCCCGCTGACCTGCGGAGGATGCGTGAGTGCCAGGAGATTTACTCGGCCGCGTCCTCCACCAGGATCAACTGGGAGAAATGTTCCGGACTCCTGGTGGGTCAGTGGCGGGTGGACTCCCTGCCGGAGGAGCTCAGGCCTTTTGCCTGGAGCACGACCCATCTCCTCGATCTGGGAGTCGACCTTAGCCCTGACGAGGGAGCCTGGCCGGCGAACTGGCAGGAGCTGGAGGCCAAGGTCGCCGCTCGCCTAGGGCGCTGGACAGGACTGCTCCGAGTGCTGTCCTACAGGGGTCGAGCGCTAGTCATAAACCAGCTGGTGGCCGCAATGTTGTGGTACCGGCTGGTCACTTTGACCCCTCCCCCTGCGTTTGTCGCCAAGATACAGAAGAAGCTGGTGGACTTCTTCTGGAACAACAGGAAGCACTGGGTCTCTGCTGCGGTCTTGAGTCTCCCGCTTTAGGAGGGCGGTCAGTCGTTGGTGTGCGTCAGCGCCCAGCTCGTGACTTTCCGTCTTCAGACCCTGCAGAGATACCTTTACGTCGAGCCCCCTCCTAGGTGGTGTGCTCTGGTGACGTATTTCTTCCGCCAGCAGCGCGACCTCAACTACGACACGCAGCTCCTGTTTGTGAACTTGGAGGGTGTCAGGACCGCCCTCCGGGAGCTGCCTGTCTTTTACAGGGACCTCATCAGGGTCTGGAACAAAGTCTCCACCAAGCGCAGCTCTCCGCCGGCTGGAGTGGCGGCTGTCCTGCAGGAGCCGCTGCTCGGGAATCCGTACCTCCACGACCGAGGTTTTATGTGGCGGTCGGAAGAGAGGGCTGTGGCTGGTGAGGTGACCAGGGTCAGGGACCTGCTCGATGGCAGAGGAGCGGGCTGGATGGCGCCAGACACGCTGGTGCGGCGCCTACATTCTGCCAACGTCCGCCACGCGGCCGATGCCATCGAGTCGCTAAAAACAGCTCTGGGCCCCGACTCCGTTAGGTGCATCGAGGAGGCTCAAGCACGTGGGGAGATCCCGTCCGAACTGACCCCCGTCCGGACGGAATTCCTCATCGGCGCCAAACCCCGGAACCTCCCTCGGGGGCCGGCGCCTCACAACTTGAGCCGCCTCGGGGAAATCCCCTCCATGCCCTTCAGTTCCGCGTGGAGGGATTTCCTGTACGGGCTGCTCCTGCACACTCTCAACTTTGCCATCCTCGCCTGCCGTCCGGACACGCCATGGCGTACCATCCTGCCGTCCGGAGGAGGCGGGGGTCCCCGATGGAGGGCAGTCTACACAGACGTCCTCCCACTATTTGTCGGGGACTTGGCCTGGAGGGTGGTGCACGGAGCAGTGCCGTGCAATAAATTTTTAAGCCGGTTCACGGACTCCCAGGCCGCCTGCAATTTCTGCGGTCTGGAGGAGTCCGTGTTCCCTGTTTTTATTGAGTGCACAACACAAGGTTGCAGCCCCTGTTCCATTATTTGAAGGGGCTGCTCCTGAAATTCTGGCTGCACTTCAGTCCCACTCTCCTGATCTTTGGGCACCCTGTGCGGAGGGGAGCGGGTAGGTCCGAAGGCCTCCTCGTAGGACTGCTCCTGGGCACGGCCAAGGGAGCCATCAGCCGGTCCAGGCAGCGGGCGGTCGAGGGGGTCATTCAACCTGACTGCCTGCCTCTCTTCCGCTCTTACATCCGGTCCAGGGTATCCTTGGAGATGGAGCACGCGGTGTCCACCGGTACGCTCGCGGCCTTCTGCGAGAGGTGGGCACCGGAGGGACTGGAGTGCATCATCACGCCTGGCAACCAAATTTTAATTTGATTTTACGTTTTAAAGTTTAATTTGTTTTAATTGCCGGTGCTTTTAGTGTCCCCCTCCCCTTTTATAGGGGGCACTGGAAAAAGGAAAATTTGATTTTAGTGCCCAAAAAAAAAAGGAAAAAAAGAGGGCCTTGTAAATGTCTGGTGTGTCATCCAGGGCGGGTGGCACCGATTAATGTTTTTGTCTTGCAGGTAAACTCCAAAAAGTGTTTCATGCACCAATGGTGGAGCAGTGGAGGCGTGTCCTGCACAGTTGGAGCTGAGCTGCAGTGAGAGGAGCAGCTACCAACCTTAGCTCCTGCCTTGGAAGGCCTGGAGAGCCCTGAGAACAGTCCAGGAAGAGAAGGAAGGAAGGAAGGGGCTTCACCACCAACTTTCACCCAGAGGGAGAGGAGGAAAGCAGAAAACTTTTACCAACTTACCATTCTACAAAGAGTTGAAGAGAGGGGGAAAGACCAACAACAACATCCAGTGTGGAAGGAGGGAGACTCTACCATTCGACAGGTGGGTGTATTGGTGCAGTCCCCAATAGACTTTGTTGTATCGGTGGGGGGAGGAAAGAAGATCACTGAGGGCCGGAACATCGCGGGGGATGTGTGTGTGTGGATAGTGTGTGTGGGGGTCTTGCCTACAGCTAGGCCCCACACACAATTGAACTCCCCCCCCCCATTGCCTAGCCTGGGATAGCTGGAGCTACCAGGCTGAGATTTCTTTCACTACCTAATTAACATCGTTAGGAGTGTGTGCCTGGTGGCTCCAGCTGCCCCAGGTGAAGACATCTTCTCCCCTCACCCGAAGACCACCCCAAAAACTATTTGTGTTTTGCCATCTGGGGATTGCACGCACTCACAGCTGCGAGGGGAGACCTGCCCTCGCAGCTCCACCCCCACCTTCCCACCCCCACCCCCCTCTCTCTTTCTCTGTTACTCTCTGTTTCTCCCCTCTCTCTCTGAGAGCCCTTCCTCCCAAATTGGAAAAAAAAACAATTGAGACAACTGAGCAGAGGGAGCAAGGCCCCTCCCCAATTGCCAACGAGGGGAGAGGTGTGCCTCATTAAGAGCTCCTCTGCTCAGTCACATTAAACGAGGCCAATTAAGACCATTAAGGCCTGTGACTTTGGGGTGGGTGTAGCCCTTAAAGGGACCCCGTGATGGCGACCCCATCCACGCCGGTGGCAGGGCCAGCAAAGATATATGCGCAGGCGGTGTCCACATCTACGGCACCTCCTGCGCCACCCGCTGCCCTGCCACCTTTTACACTCATCACGAAAAAACACGGGGTCAAGAGCTACACTCACCCCACAATGAGCATCGAGGAGTGCGTGCGGGCGATGGCTGGGGTAGTCGGCCCCTCGACCATTGTCGCAGCCTCCAAGATGTCTGGGAAGGCTGTGTTCTTCCTGGGGTCGGAGCAGGCGGTGTCCCTGGCCATCGAAAAGGGGCTCACGGTGGGCGGGACGTTCCTGCTGGTGGACCCTCTCGAGGCCACTGCGCAGAGGGTCATCGTGTCAAACGTCCCGCCCTTTGTTCCCGCTGAGCTCCTCCTCCCTCACCTGCACCAACTGAGGGAGGTAAGGTCAGGGATTAACCCCATACCGCTCGGCATCAGGGAGAACAGCCTGCGCCACGTGTTCTCCTTCCGCCGCCAGCTCTTTGTCCGGCTGGCGCGGGAGGAGACGACGGAGGGATCATTTAATGTGGTGCACGAGGGGACTGCCTACCGCGTCTTCTGGACGTCGGACGGCGTGCGGTGCCATGCCTGTAGGGAGGTGGGGCACGTTCGTAAGAACTGCCCCGCCTCCAAGGCCGCCAAACCACCGAAGGCGGCCAAGGCTGGCGCCGCCGCCACCCCTCCCCCTAGTTATATCCGCGTGCCGGGAGACGTAGGTGCGCGGGCATCGTCGGAGGCCTTTGTTTTCAGGGCCTCCGTAGGGGGGGAGGGAGAGCGTCCGACCGGAAAGAAGGCGCGGAACAAGGCGAAACATCTAGAGGCGGGTCCCCTCAGTGCGGCAGAAAGTTTGACCACCGCGCTCGGCCCAACCCAGCCACCGGCGGGCGCGGGGTGCCCTGAGCCCGTGCCCGAGCCCTTGAACAACACCGCAGAGGGGCCCGGGCGCGGGCAAGAAAAGGAAAAGGGGGGGGCGGAGCGGGAGGCCTCGGCAGACATGGAGGTCTCCCTGCCTTCGCGCTCCCCCAGGAACAAAAAGAGGCACCGCCCCAATGAGGCGGAGGGGGAACAACATCCCTCCGCGGAGGAGGCGGTGCCCGCCGCGTGTCCCGCGTCCCCCACCAACGCCCCCAAATTGCGCTGCAGGCGCGAGGAGTCTGTCCCCGGGGAGAGTGAGGCAGTCGAGGCTGCCCAGCCGCTGCCTCCTGGGGATGGCGTGGAAGATCTGCCTGTCGTGGGGGGCGTGGGGCCAGCGGAAGAATGCGTAGCTGCCGGGTCGAGCATCCCGGGGACTGAGGCGGGCGAGGTCGAAAAGGCCGAACCTGAGCCCGCCCAGCCAATACCCAACTTCCCCTGGGATTTGCTCGACTCGGCAGAAACTGAAAATGTCAATAATTTTAATGAATCTGTACACGCTGGGCTGGGGGGTGGCGGCGGGGAGGGAGAAGAACTACCACCCTCGCCCCCTACTGTGGAGCTGGGGGAATTGGAGGACCTGGAACATTACTTTGACCAGGTCTCTCCCTGTTCCCCGGTTCCTGGGGCAGAGGGGGAACCCCTTCCGCTGTCGCTTCCCGACCCAGCACCAATTTTAAAAGAGCCCAGTGGGGACTCCTCTGCCGACGATCCTGGGGGTGGGATCGGGGCAGAGCCAGGGCCAGATGGAGCGGCCCGGCCGTTTGCCGTACCTCCTGCGGTCGAAGGGCCGGCTGCTTGCGGCGACCTCCCGGAGGGGGACGGGGACTCGGTGGAGGACGCGGGTGAAGATCTCGAGTCCATCGCCAGTGAGGCGGTGGATCTGCTCGCGGCCGCCACTGAGACCCTCCTCATTCCCGCAGAGGAACTCCGGGACTTTTTGGTCCAGTGCCGGGGTCGCCGCGACCAAGCCCGTCTGGCCCTGGAAAGATGGTCCGAGCCGGGGCTGCTCGTCGCGTCCGTCCGCGCCGCCGCTAAAACCATGGCCGCAGGCGGGCCCTTGTCAAAGGCTCAAGGCCTTGAGCTGCGCCAGCTCAAAAAGTTCCTCGCTGGGCTGCTGAAGGAGTGGAGGTCAACAAACGACTCCACTCCCCCCCCCCACAATAGGTTAGGTAGAGGTTGCACTATGCTCTAGTCATGAAGATAACCATAGCCAGCCTCAACATCAACGGCAGCAGAGAGGCACGCCATAGATTTAACAATTTTTCGCTCCTGCGGGAGGGGAAATATGCGGTGTGCTTCCTGCAAGAAACCCACACCGTTCCGGGAGACGAAGCCACGTGGCTCCTGGAATGGCAAGGAGAGGTCCGCATGAGCCACCTCACCGCCACTTCTAGTGGGGTGGCCATCTTGCTGGGCCCGCATTTTCAGTCGGAGATCTTGGGGGTCGAGGAGCCCGTGCCAGGCTGCTTGCTGCACGTAACGGTTCGCCTGGGGGACGTGCCACTCCATCTCGTGAACGTGTACGCCCCTCAGCCCGGCCCGCAGCAGACGCGCTTCTTTGAAGAGGTGTCCGCTCTTCTTGGCTCCGTCGACGTCGGCGACTGCATTGTCCTCGGGGGGGATTTTAACTGCAACCTCGAGGCGAGGGACCGCTCTGGTGCCCCGCAGTGCATGACGGCGATGGAGAAGTTGAGGGACCTGGTCGGGTCCTTCGACTTGGTGGACGTCTGGCGAAATCTCCACCCCGACTCCAACGCCTTTACTTGGGTGAGGCCTGGAGTAGGATGGTCTAGAGTCGACCGCCTTTACGTGTCTCGGGCGTACGTTTCCTGCGTTCCGGTGGCCTCCATGCGGCCGGTGCCGTGTTCGGACCACCACCTGGTGTGGGTGGAGCTCGCTTCGCTCCGAGCGAGGACGGGGTCCGCGTACTGGCACTTTAACAACCGGCTGCTGGAGGACGTGCGGTTCCAGGACTCGTTCCGTCGATTCTGGTCTGACTGGAGAAGGAAGCAGGGGGGCTTCCCCTCCTTGAGGCTATGGTGGGACGTGGGCAAGGCTCAAGTCCGCGTCTTCTGTCAAGAGTACGCGAGGGGGTCGACCAAGAGGCGGGCGGTCAGGGTCGGGCGCCTAGAAAAAGAGGTGCTCGACCTGGAATCCCGTCTCGGTCAAGTCGTCCAGGACCCGGCCCTACGGACGGTGTACGAAGCGAAGAAGGCCGCGCTGAAGGACCTGCAGCTCGTCGGGTCCCGAGACGCGTTCGTGAGGTCGCGGATCCGTTTCCTGCGGGATCTGGACCGCGGCTCCCCCTTCTTCTACTCGCTGGAAAAAAGGCAGAGTGTCCGTAAGCAGCTCTTGACGCTGCTGGCCGACGACGGCTCTCTCGTCTCGGATCCGGAGGGCGTCAACAACAGGGCCCGTGAATATTACGGGGCTCTGTTCTTTCCGGATCCGTCCAGCGAGGAAGCGCGTAGAGTTTTGTGGGAGGACCTGCCGAAGGTCAGCCCGGAGGGCGCCGAAAATTTGGAAGCTCCGCTAAGCCTGGCGGAGCTGACTGGTGCCCTCGACCGGCTCTCGAGGGGAAAATCCCCGGGGCTGGACGGGCTGACCGTGGAGTTCCACAGGGCGTTCTGGGACGTCCTGGGGGGCGATTACGCGCGGGTCCTGGTGGAAAGTTTGGCGACCGGGGAGATGCCCCTCTCTTGGCGCAGGGCAGTCATCGTCCTGCTGCCTAAGAAGGGCGATCTCCGCCTCCTTAAGAACTGGCGCCCGGTCTCCCTCCTCAGCACGGACTACAAAATCTTCGCCAGGGCGATGTCTGCTCGCCTTGGTGCCGTGCTGGACCACATGATCCACCCCGACCAGTCCTACACGGTCCCGGGCCGGACAATCCACGACAACATCCATCTGGTCCGGGACCTCATCCATTGTTCCCAGGAGGCTGGTCTGTCGGTCACCTTCCTATCCCTTGACCAAGAGAAGGCGTTCGACAGGGTGGATCACGACTATCTGCTCGGAACTCTGTGCGTTTTCGGGTTCGGGACGCATTTCGTCGCCCGGATCCGACTTTTGTACGCCGCCGCGGAGTGTCTGATTAAGGTTAACGGGTCCTTGATGGCGCCCCTTCGCTTTGGGAGAGCGGTGCGCCAGGGATGCCCCATGTCCGGCCAGTTATACGCCGTTTGCGTGGAGCCTTTCCTGCGCCTCTTGCGGACGAGGTTGACGGGACTGGCTCTGCAAGGGCCGGGCATGGAGGTCGTCCTCTCGGCTTACGCCGATGACGTGCTCCTCGCGGTAGAGGATCCCGCTGACCTGCGGAGGATGCGTGAGTGCCAGGAGATTTACTCGGCCGCGTCCTCCGCCAGGATCAACTGGGAGAAATGTTCCGGACTCCTGGTGGGTCAGTGGCGGGTGGACTCCCTGCCGGAGGAGCTCAGGCCTTTTGCCTGGAGCATGACCCATCTCCTCTATCTGGGAGTCTACCTTAGCCCCGACGAGGGAGCCTGGCCGGCGAACTGGCAGGAGCTGGAGGCCAAGGTCGCCGCTCGCCTAGGGCGCTGGACAGGACTGCTCCGAGTGCTGTCCTACAGGGGTCGAGCGCAAGTCATAAACCAGCTGGTGGCCGCAATGTTGTGGTACCGGCTGGTCACTTTGACCCCTCCCCCTGCGTTTGTCGCCAAGATACAGAAGAAGCTGGTGGACTTCTTCTGGAACAACAGGAAGCACTGGGTCTCTGCTGCGGTCTTGAGTCTCCCGCTTTAGGAGGGCGGTCAGTCATTGGTGTGCGTCAGCGCCCAGCTCGTGACTTTCTGTCTTCAGACCCTGCAGAGATACCTTTACGTCGAGCCCCCTCCTAGGTGGTGCGCTCTGGCGACGTATTTCTTCCGCCAGCAGCGCGACCTCAACTACGACACGCAGCTCCTGTTTGTGAACTTGGGGGGTGTCAGGATCGCCCTCCGGGAGCTGCCTGTCTTTTACAGGGACCTCATCAGGGTCTGCAACAAAGTCTCCACCTAGCGCAGCTCTCCGCCGGCTGGAGTGGCGGCTGTCCTGCAGGAGCTGCTGCTCGGGAATCCGTACCTCCACGACCGAGGTTTTATGTGGCGGTCGGAAGAGAGGGCTGTGGCTGGTGAGGTGACCAGGGTCAGGGACCTACTCGATGGCGGAGGAGCGGGCTGGATGGCGCCAGGCACGCTGGCGCGGCGCCTAAATTCTGCCAACGTCCGCCACGTGGCCGATGCCATCGAGTCGCTAAAAACAGCTCTGGGCCCTGACTCCGTTAGGTGCATCGAGGAGGCTCAAGCACGTGGGGAGATCCCGTCCGAACTGACCCCCGTCCGGACGGAATTCCTCATCGGCGCCAAATCCTGGAACCTCCCTCGGGGGCCGGCGCCTCACAATTTGAGCCGCCTCGGGGAAATCCCCTCCGTGCCTTTCAGTTCCGCGCGGAGGGGTTTCTTGTATGGGCTGCTCCTGCACACTCTCAACTTTGCCATCCTCGCCTGCCGTCCGGACACGCCATGGCGTACCATCTTGCCGCCCGGAGGAGGCGGGGGTCCCCGATGGAGGGCACTCTACGCAGGGTTCCTCCCACTATTCATCGGGGACTTGGCCTGGAGGGTGGTGCATGGAGCAGTGCCGTGCAACAAATTTTTAAGCTGGTTCACGGACTCCCAGACCGCCTGCAATTTCTTTGGTCTGGAGGAGTCCGTGTTCCATGTTTTTATTGAGTGCACGAGGTTGCAGCCCCTGTTCCATTATTTGAAGGGGCTGCTCCTGAAATTCTGGCTGCACTTCAGTCCCACTCTCCTGATCTTTGGGGAACCTGTGCGGAGGGGAGCGGGTAGGTCCGAGGGCCTCCTCGTAAGACTGCTCCTGGGCACGGCGAAGGGTGCCATCAGCCGGTCCAGGCAGCGGGCGGTCGAGGGGGTCGTTCAACCTGACTGCCTGCCTCTCTTCCGCTCTTACATCCGGTCCAGGTTGTCCTTGGAGATGGACCACGCGGTGTCCACCGGTACGCTCGCGGCCTTCCGCGAGAGGTGGGCACCGGAGGGACTGGAGTGCATCATCACGCCCGGCAACCAAATTTTAATTTGATTTTACGTTTTAAAGTTTAATTTGTTTTAATTGCCGGTGTTTTTAGTGTCCCCTTCCCTTTTATAGGGGGCACTGGGGAAAAAAGGTGATTTTAGTGCCCAAAAAAAAAAACCCCAAAAAAAGAAAAACACAAAAAAAAACAAAAAAAGAAAAAAAAAAGGGCCTTGTAAATGTCTGGTGTGTCATCCAGGTCGGGTGGCACGGTTTAATGTTTTATGTTTTATAGGTAGACTCTAAAGAAGATTTTCATGCACAAGGACCCCCAGGTCCCTCTGCACCACAGCATGTTGTAATTTCTCCCCATTCAAATAATATTCCCTTTTACTGTTTTTTTTCCCAAGGTGGATGACCTCACACTTTCCGACATTGTATTCCATCTGCCAAACCTTAGCCCATTCGCTTAACCTATCCAAATCTCCTTGTAGCCTCTCTGAGTCCTCTAGTAAGGAGGAGGAACTGAGGGAAATCCTTATTAGTCGGGAAATTGTGTTGGGGAAATTGATGGGATTGAAGGCCGATAAATCCCCAGGGCATGATGGACTGCATCCCAGAGTACTTAAGGAGGTGGCCTTGGAAATAGTGGATGCATTGACAGTCATTTTCCAACATTCCATTGACTCTGGATCAGTTCCTATGGAGTGGAGGGTAGCCAATGTAACCCCACTTTTTAAAAAAGGAGGGAGAGAGAAAACAGGGAATTATAGACCGGTCAGCCTGACATCGGTAGTGGGTAAAATGATGGAATCAATTATTAAGGATGTCATAGCAGTGCATTTGGAAAGAGGTAATATGATAGGTCCAAGTCAGCATGGATTTGTGAAAGGGAAATCATGCTTGACAAATCTTCTGGAATTTTTTGAGGATGTTTCCAGTAGAGTGGACAAGGGAGAATCAGTTGATGTGGTATATTTGGACTTTCAGAAGGCTTTCGACAAGGTCCCACACAAGAGATTAATGTGATTAAAGCACATGGGATTGGGGGTAGTGTGCTGACATGGATTGAGAACTGGTTGTCAGACAGGAAGCAAAGAGTAGGAGTAAATGGGGACTTTTCAGAATGGCAGGCAGTGACTAGTGGGGTACCGCAAGGTTCTGTGCTGGGGCCCCAGCTGTTTACACTGTACATTAATGATTTAGACGAGGGGATTAAATGTAGTATCTCCAAATTTGCGGATGACACTAAGTTGGGTGGCAGTGTGAGCTGCAAGGAGGATGCTATGAGGCTGCAGAGCGACTTGGATAGGTTAGGTGAGTGGGCAAATGCATGGCAGATGAAGTATAATGTGGATAAATGTGAGGTTATCCACTTTGGTGGTAAAAACAGAGAGACAGACTATTATCTGAATGGTGACAGATTAGGAAAAGGGGAGGTGCAAAGAGACCTGGGTGTCATGGTACATCAGTCATTGAAGGTTGGCATGCAGGTACAGCAGGCGGTTAAGAAAGCAAATGGCATGTTGGCCTTCATAGCGAGGGGATTTGAGTACAAGGGCAGGGAGGTGTTGCTACAATTGTACAGGGCCTTGGTGAGGCCACACCTGGAGTATTGTGTACAGTTTTGGTCTCCTAACCTGAGGAAGGACATTCTTGCTATTGAGGGAGTGCAGCGAAGGTTCACCAGACTGATTCCCGGGATGGCGGGACTGACCTATCAAGAAAGACTGGATCAACTGGGCTTGTATTCACTGGAGTTCAGAAGAATGAGAGGGGACCTCATAGAAACGTTTAAAATTCTGACGGGATTCGTCAGGTTAGATGCAGGAAGAATGTTCCCAATGTTGGGGAAGTCCAGAACCAGGGGACACAGTCTAAGGATAAGGGGGAAGCCATTTAGGACTGAGATGAGGAGGAATTTCTTCACCCAGAGAGTGGTGAACCTGTGGAATTCTCTACCACAGAAAGTTGTTGAGGCCAATTCACTAAATATATTCAAAAAGGAGTTAGATGAAGTCCTTACTACTAGGGGAATCAAGGGGTATGGTGAGAAAGCAGGAATGGGGTACTGAAGTTGCATGTTCAGCCATGAACTCATTGAATGGCAGTGCAGGCTAGAAGGGCCGAATGGCCTACTCCTGCACCTATTTTCTATGTTTCTATGTTTCTATATTACACAACCCGCTTTCCCACTAATCTTAGTGTCATCTGCAAATTTTGTTGCACCACACTCTGTCCCCTCCTCTTGGTCATCTATGTATATTGTAAACAGTTGTGGTCCCAGCACTGATCCCTGTGGCACACCACTAACCACTGATTTCCAACCAGAAAAGGACCCATTTATCCCGACTCTCTGCTTTCTGTTCGCCAGCCAATTCTCTATCCATGCTAATACATTTCCTCTGACTCCACGTACCTCTATCTTCTGCACTAACCTTTTGTGTGGCACCTTATCGAATGCCTTTTGGAAATCTAAATACACCACATCCATCGGTACACCTCTATCCACCATGCTCGTTATATCCTCAAAGAATTCCAGTAAGTTAGTTAAACATGATTTCCCTTTCATGAATCCATGATTGCACTATTCCTATCCAGATGTCCCGCTATTTCTTCCTTAATGATAGTTTCAAGCATTTTCCCCACTACAGATGTTAAACTAACCGGCCTATAGTTACCTACCTTTTGCCTGCCCCCTTTTTTAAACAGAGTCATTACATTAGCTGCTCTCCAATCCGCTGGTACCTCCCCAGTGTCCAGAGAATTTTGGTAGATTATAACAAATGCATCTGCTATAACTTCCGCCATCTCTTTTAATACCCTGGGATGCATTTCATCAGGACCAGGGGACTTGTCTACCTTCAGTCCCATTAGTCTGTCCAGCACTACCTCCCTAGTGATAGTGATCATCTCAAGGACCTCCCTTCCCACATTCCTATGACCAGCAATTTTTGGCATGGTTTTTGTGTCTTCCACTGTGAAGACGGAAGCAAAAGAATTGTTTAAGGTCTCAGCCATTTCCACATTTCCCATTATTAAATCCCCCTTCTCATCTTCTAAGGGACCAACATTTACTTTAGTCACTCTTTTCCATTTTATATATCTGTAAAAGCTTTTACTATCTGTTTTTATGTTTTGCGCAAGTTTACCTTCGTAATCAATCTTCCCTTTCTTTATTGCTTTTTTAGTCATTCTTTGCTGTTGCTTAAAATCTTCCCAATCCTCTAGTTTCCCACTAACCTTGGCCACCTTATACGCATTGGTCTTTGATTTGATACTTTCCTTTATTTCCTTGGTTATCCAAGGCTGGTTATTTCTTCTCTTGCCGCCCTTCTTTTTCACTGGAATATATTTTTGTTGCGCATTTTGAAAGAGCTCCTTAAAAGTCCTCCACTGTTCCTCAATTGTGCCACCATTTAGTCCTTGTTTCCAGTCTACTTTAGCCAACTCTGCCCCCATCCCACTGTAGTCCCTTTTGTTTAAGCATAGTACGCTCGTTTCTGACATAACTTCCTCATCCTCAATCTGTATTACAAATTCAATCATATTGTGATCACTCATTCCGAGAGGATCTTTTACGAGGAGATCGTTTATTTTTCCTGTCTCATTACACAGGACCAGATCCAAAATGGCTTGCTCCCTTCTAGGCTCTGTTACATACTGTTCTAAGAAACAATCCCGTATGCATTCTATGAATTCCTCCTCCAGGCTACCCCCTGCGATTTGATTTGACCAATCGATATGTAGGTTAAAATCCCCCATAACTACTGCCGTTCCTTTTTCACATGCCTCCATTATTCCCTTGATTATTGCCCGCCCCACCATGAAGTTATTATTTGGGGGCCTATAAACTACGCCGACCAGTGACTTTTTCCCCTTACTATCTCTAATCTCCACCCACAATGATTCAACATTTTGTTCATTGGAGCCAATATCATCCCTCACAACTGCCCTGATATCATCCCTTAACAGAGCTACCCCACCTCCCTTCCCTTCCTGCCTATCTTTCCGAATCGTCAGATACCCCTGTACGTTTAATTCCCAGTCTTGGCCACCTTGCAACCATGTCTCTGTAATAGAAACATAGAAACATAGAAAATAGGTGCAGGAGTAGGCCATTCGGCCCTTCTAGCCTGCACCGCCATTCAATGAGTTCATGGCTGAACATTCAACTTCAGTACCCCATTCTTGCTTTCTCGCCATACCCCTTGATCCCCCTAGTAGTAAGGACCTCATCTAACTCCTTTTTGAATATATTTAGTGAATTGGCCTCAACAACTTTCTGTGGTAGAGAATTCCACAGGTTCACCACTCTCTGGATGAAGAAGTTCCTCCGCATCTCGGTCCTAAATGGCTTACCCCTTATCCTTAGACTGTGACCTCTGGTTCTGGACTTCCCCAACATTGGGAACATTCTTCCTGCATCTAACCTGTCTAACCCCGTCAGAATTTTAAACGTTTCTATGAGGTCCCCTCTCATTCTTCTGAACTCCAGTGAATACAAGCCCAGTTGATCCAGTCTTTCTTGATAGGTCAGTCCCGCCATCCCAGGAATCAGTCTGGTGAACCTTCGCTGCACTCCCTCAATAGCAAGAATATCCTTCCTCCGGTTAGGAGACCAAAACTGTACACAATACTCCAGGTGTGGCCTCACCAATGCCCTGTACAACTGTAGCAACACCTCCCTGCCCCTGTACTCAAATCCCCTTGCTATGAAGGCCAACATGCCATTTGCTTTCTTAACCGCCTGCTGTACCTGCATGCCAACCTTCAATGACTGATGTACCATGACACCCAGGTCTCTTTGCACCTCCCCTTTTCCTAATCTGTCACCATTCAGATAATAGTCTGTCTCTCTGTTTTTACTACCAAAGTGGATAACCTCACATTTATCCACATTATACTTCATCTGCCATGCATTTGCCCACTCACCTAACCTATCCAAGTCGCTCTGCAGCCTCACAGCATCCTCCTCGCAGCTCACACTGCCACCCAACTTAGTGTCATCCGCAAATTTGGAGATACTACATTTAATCCCCTCATCTAAATCATTAATGTACAGTGTAAACAGCTGGGGCCCCAGCACAGAACCTTGCGGTACCCCACTAGTCACTGCCTGCCATTCTGAAAATTACACATTTACTCCTACTCTTTGCTTCCTGTCTGACAACCAGTTCTCAATCCATGTCAGTACACTACCCCCAATCCCATGTGCTCTAACTTTGCACATTAATCTCTTGTGTGGGACCTTGTCGAACGCCTTCTGAAAGTCCAAATATACCACATCAACTGGTTCTCCCTTATCCACTCTACTGGAAACATCCTCAAAAAATTCCAGAAGATTTGTCAAGCATGATTTCCCTTTCACAAATCCATGCTGACTTGGACCTATCATGTCACCTCTTTCCAAATGCACTGCTATGACATCCTTAATAATTGATTCCGTCATTTTACCCACTACCGATGTCAGGCTGACCGGTCTATAATTCCCTGTTTTCTCTCTCCCTCCTTTTTTAAAAAGTGGGGTTACATTGGCTACCCTCCACTCCATAGGAACTGATCCAGAGTCAATGGAATGTTGGAAAATGACTGTCAACGCATCCACTATTTCCAAGGCCACTTCCTTAAGTACTCTGGGATGCAGTCCATCAGGCCCTGGGGATTTATCGGCCTTCAATCCCATCAATTTCCCCAACACAATTTCCCGGCTAATAAGGATTTCCCTCAGTTCCTCCTCCTTACTAGACCCCCCGACCCCTTTTATAACCGGAAGGTTGTTCGTGTCCTCCTTCATGAATACCGAACCAAAGTACTTGTTCAATTGGTCCGCCATTTCTTTGTTCCCCGTTATGACTTCCCCTGATTCTGACTGCAGGGGACCTACGTTTGTCTTTACTAACCTTTTTCTCTTTACATATCTATAGAAACTTTTGCAATCCGTCTTAATGTTCCCTGCAAGCTTCTTCTCATACTCCATTTTCCCTGCCCTAATCAAACCCTTTGTCCTCCTCTGCTGAGTTCTAAATTTCTCCCAGTCCCCAGGTTCGCTGCTATTTCTGGCCAATTTATATGCCACTTCCTTGGCTTTAATACTATCCCTGATTTCCCTTGATAGCCACGGTTGAGCCACCTTCCCTTTTTTATTTTTATGCCAGACAGGAATGTACAATTGTTGTAGTTCATCCATGCGGTCTCTAAATGTCTGCCATTGCCCATCCACAGTCAACCCCTTAAGTATCATTTGCCAATCCATCCCAGCCAATTCACGCCTCATACCTTCAAAGTTAGCCTTCTTTAAGTTCTGGACCATGGTCTCTGAATTAACTGTTTCATTCTCCATCCCAATGCAGAATTCCACCATATTATGGTCACTCTTCCCCAAGGGGCCTCGCACAACGAGATTGTTAATTAATCCTCTCTCATTACATAACACCCAGTCTAAGATGGCCTCCCCCCTAGTTGGTTCCTCGACATATTGGTCTAAAAAACCATCCCTTATGCACTCCAGAAAATCCTCCTCCACCGTATTGCTTCCAGTTTGGTTAGCCCAATCTATGTGCATATTAAAGTCACCCATTATAACTGCTGCACCTTTATTGCACGCACCCCTAATTTCATGTTTGATGCCCTCCCCAACATCACTACTACTGTTTGGAGGTCTGTACACAACTCCCACTAACGTTTTTGCCCTTTGGTGTTCTGCAGCTCTACCCATATAGATTCCACATCATCCAAGCTAATGTCCTTCCTAACTATTGCCTTAATCTCCTCCTTAACCAGCAATGCTACCCCACCTCCTTTTCCTTTTATTCTATCCTTCCTGAATGTTGAATACCCCTGGATATTGAGTTCCCAGCCCTGATCATCCTGGAGCCACGTCTCCGTAATCCCAATCACATCATATTTGTTAACATCTATTTGCACAGTTAATTCATCCACCTTATTGCGGATACTCCTTGCATTAAGACACAAAGCCTTTAGGCTTGTTTTTTTAACACCCTCTGTCCTTTTAGAATTTTGCTGTACAATGGCCCTTTTTGTTCTTTGCCTTGGGTTTCTCTGCCCTCCACTTTTACTCATCTCTTTTCTGTCTTTTGTTTTTGTCTCCTTTTTGTTTCCCTCTGTCTCCCTGTATTGGTTCCCATCCCCCTGCCATATTAGTTTAACTCCTCACCAACAGCACTAGCAAACACTCCCCCTAGGACATTGGTTCTGTTCCTGCCCAAGTGCAGACCGTCCGGTTTGCACTGGTCCCACCTCCCCCAGAACCTGTTCCAATGCCCCAAGAATTTGAATCCCTCCCTGCTGCACCACTGCTCAAGCCACATATTCATCTGTGCTATCCCGCAATTCCTACTCTGACTAGCACGTGGCACTGGTAGCAATCCCGAGATTACTACTTTTGAGGTCCTACTTTTTAATTTAGCTCCTAGCTCCTTAAATTCGTCTCGTAGGACCTTATCCCTTTTTTTACCTATGTCATTGGTACCAATGTGCACCACGACAACTGGCTGTTCTCCCTCCCATTTCAAAATGTCCTGCACTCACTCGGAGACATCCTTGACCCTTGCACCAGGGAGGCAACATACCATCCTGGAGTCTCGATTGCAGCCGCAGAAACGCCTATCTATTCCCCTTATGATTGAATCCCCTATCACTATCGCTCTCCCACTCTTTTTTATGCCCTCCTGTACAACAGAGCCAGCCACGGTGCCATGAACTTGGCTGCTGTTGCTCTCCCCTAATGAATCATCTCCCTCAACAGCATTCAAAACAAGTGTATCTGTTTTGCAGGGGAATGACCAGATGGGACCCCTGCACTACCTTCTTTGTACTACTCTTCCTGCTGGTCTTCCATTCCCTAGCTGGCTGTGGATTCTTCTCATGCAGTAAGACCAACTCACTATACGTGCCACTTATGTAATTCTCAGCATCGTGGATGCTCCAGAGTGAATCCACCCTCAGCTCCAATTCCGCAACACGGTCCATCAGGAGATGGAGGCGGATACACTTCTTACACACGTAGTCGTCAGGGACACCGGAAGCATCCCTGAGTTCCCACATGACACAGGAGGAGCATATCACGTGACCGATCTCTCCTGCCATGCCTTAACTCTTAGATACCCTTAAATTGGTAATAACAATGTTACAGTTTACTTACTGATATAAAAAGAAAAAGAAAAGCTACTCATCAATCACCAGCCAATCACTTACCCCATTGGCTGCGACGTCATCTTTTGATTCCTTTCTACTTCTTTTTTGCTTTCTCTCCCGCTGTAACTGCACAAGTACGCCTTGAGAGGCCGCTCTGACGCTGCTCCCACCTCTCGCCAACTGCCGCTGACTCTCGAGCTCCCACTGGGCCTTTATAGGCCGCTCCGACGCTGCTCCCACTTCTCACCAACTGCCGCTGACTCTCGAGCTCCCGCTGGGAGGAGTTTGTCTTAGTGGGAGGAGTTTGTTCAACGGGCTCCCATCATTGGGAATGGCCCCCCCCGATCATTGGGAATGGCCCATCCCCCAATTCCCCCCCCCCGATCATTGGGAATGGCCCATCCCCCAATACCCCCCCCCCCCCCGGGTCTGTATTGGGGGAGGTGGGAGAAGCAGGGTGGATGGTGACGGTGGGAATCTGAACCCAGCGAGCGAAGTGCAGCTTCCGCAGCCTTCGCCCATCTCCCCCCCATTCCCATTGCCCCCGATCGCTCGCCCATCGATCCCGCATCGCCCATTGCCCATCGCTCTCCCATCGCCCCCGATTGCTTGCCCATCGATCCCGCATCGATCCCCCATCGATCTCCCATCGCCCCCACCCCATCGATCTCCCATCACCCCCCCCATCGATCTCCCATCGCTCCCCCCATCGATCTCCCATCGCCCCCACCCCATCGATCTCCCATCGCCCCCACCCCATCGATCTCCCATCGCCCCCAACCCATCGATCTCCCATCGCCCCCACCCCATCGATCTCCCATCGCCCCCACCCCATCGATCTCCCATCGCCCCCACCCCATCGATCTCCCATCGCCCCCACCCCATCGATCTCCCATCGCCCCCACCCCATCGATCTCCCATCGCCCCCACCCCATCGATCTCCCATCGCCCCCACCCCATCGATCTCCCATCGCCCCCACCCCATCGATCTCCCATCGCCCCCACCCCATCGATTTCCCATCGCCCCCACCCCATCGATCTCCCATCACCCCCCCCATCGATTTCCCATCGCCCCCACCCCATCGATCTCCCATCACCCCCCCCCATCGATTTCCCATCGCCCCCACCCCATCGATCTCCCATCGCATCCACCCCATCGATTTCCCATCGCCCCCACCCCATCGATCTCCCATCACCCCCCCCATCGATTTCCCATCGCCCCCACCCCATCGATCTCCCATCACCCCCCCCCATCGATTTCCCATCGCCCCCACCCCATCGATCTCCCATCGCTCCCCCATCGATTTCCCATCGCCCCCACCCCATCGATCTCCCATCGTTCCCCCCATCGATCCCCCAGCAATCTCCCATTGCCCCCACCCCATCGATCCCCCATCGCTCCCCCCATCGCTCCCCCCATCGATCTCCCATCGCCCCCACCCCATCGATCTCCCATCGCTCCCCCCATCGCTCCCCCCATCGATCCCCCATCACTCCCCCCATCGATCCCCCATCGCTCCCCCCATCGATCTCCCATCGCCCCCACCCCATCGATCTCCCATCGCCCCCACCCCATCGATCTCACATCGCTCCCCCCATCGATCTCCCATCGCTCCCCCCATCGATCTCCCATCGCCCCCACCCCATCGATCTCCCATCGCCCCCACCCCATCGATCTCACATCGCTCCCCCCATCGATCTCCCATCGCTCCCCCCATCGATCTCCCATCGCCCCCACCCCATCGATCTCACATCGCTCCCCCCATCGATCTCCCATCGCTCCCCCCATCGATCTCCCATCGCTCCCCCCATCGATCCCCCATCACTCCCCCCATCGATCCCCCATCGCTCCCTCCATCGATCTCCCATCGCCCCCACCCCATCGATCTCCCATCGGTCCCCCCATCGCTCCCTCCATCGATCTCCCATCGCTCCCCCCATCGATCCCCCATCGCTCCCCCCATCGATCTCCCATCACTCGCCCCATCGATTGCCCATCGGTTCTTCCATCGCTCCCCCCATCGATCTCCCATCGCCCCCACCCCATCGATCCCCCATCACTCCCCCCATCGATCCCCCATCGCTCCCCCATCGATCCCCCATCACCCCCCCCATCGATCTCCCATCGCCCCCACCCCATCGATTTCCCATCGCCCCCACCCCATCGATCTCCCATCGCTCCCCCCATCGATCCCCCATCACCCCCACCCCATCGATCTCCCATCGCCCCCACCCCATCGATCTCCCATCACTCGCCCCATCGATTGCCCATCGGTTCTCCCATCGCTCCCCCCATCGATCTCCCATCGCCCCCACCCCATCAATCTCCCATCGCCCCCACCCCATCGATCTCCCATCACTCCCCCCATCGATCTCCCATCGCCCCCACCCCATCGATCTCCCATCGCCCCCACCCCATCGATCTCCCATCGCCCCCACCCCATCGATCTCCCATCGCCCCCACCCCATCGATCTCCCATCACTCCCCCCATCGATCTCCCATCGCCCCCACCCCATCGATCTCCCATCACTCGCCCCATCGATCCCCCATTGCTCCCCCCATCGATCCCCCATCGCTCCCTCCATCGATCTCCCATTGCTCCCCCCATCGATCCCCCATCGCTCCCCCCATCGAT
Organism: Pristiophorus japonicus; assembly: GCF_044704955.1. Taxonomy (NCBI): domain Eukaryota; kingdom Metazoa; phylum Chordata; class Chondrichthyes; family Pristiophoridae; genus Pristiophorus; species Pristiophorus japonicus. Next base: position 108,150,150 of record NC_091988.1, on the reverse strand, counting down.
CCCCCATCGCTCCCCCCATCGATCCCCCATCGCTCCCTCCATCGATCTCCCATTGCTCCCCCCATCGATCCCCCATCGCTCCCTCCATCGATCTCCCATCGCTCCCCCCATCGATCCCCCATCGCTCCCTCCATCGATCTCCCATCGCTCCCCCCATCGATCCCCCATCGCTCCCTCCATCGATCTCCCATTGCTCCCCCCATCGATCCCCCATCGCTCCCCCCATCGATCCCCCATCGCTCCCTCCATCGATCTCCCATTGCTCCCCCCATCGATCCCCCATCGCTCCCTCCATCGATCCCCCATCGCTCCCCCCATCGATCCCCCATCGCTCCCTCCATCGATCTCCCATTGCTCCCCCCATCGATCCCCCATCGCTCCCCCCATCGATCCCCCATCGCTCCCTCCATCGACCTCCCATCGCTCCCCCCATCGATCCCCCATCGCTCCCCCCATCGATCCCCCATCGCTCCCTCCATCGATCTCCCATCGCTCGCTCCATCGATCTCCCATTGCTCCCCCCATCGATCCCCCATCGCTCCCTCCATCGATCTCCCATCGCTCCCCCCATCGATCCCCCATCGCTCCCCCCATCGATCCCCCATCGCTCCCTCCATCGATCTCCCATCGCTTGCTCCATCGATCTCCCATCGCTCCCTCCATCGATCCCCCATCGCTCCCCCCATCGATCCCCCATCGCTCCCCCCATCGATCCCCCATCGCTCCCTCCATCGATCCCCCATCGCTCCCTCCATCGATCTCCCATCGCTCGCTCCATCGATCTCCCATCGCTCGCTCCATCGATCTCCCATCGCTCGCTCCATCGATCTCCCATCGCTCCCCCCATCGATCCCCCATCGCTCCCCCCATCGATCCCCCATCGCTCCCTCTATCGATCTCCCATCGCTCGCTCCATCGATCTCCCATCGCCCCCACCCCATCGATCTCCCATCACTCGCTCCATCGATTGCCCATCGGTTCTTCCATCGCTCCCCCCATCGATTGCCCATCGGTTCTTCCATCGCTCCACCCATCACTCCCCCCGGGACTGCTCCCACAATGGGACCTGCGACGCACCGTGTCATCACAGAGAACAAGCGAAAGGGAGAGAATTTTTGGTGGACCCCTTGAAAACTTCTCGCGGACCCCGGTTGAGGACCCCTGATCTACAGGCTGCACTGCAGCAACTCGCCAAGGCTTCTTCGGCAGCACCCCCCGAACCCGCGACCTCTCCACCGAGAAGGACAAGGGCAACAGGTGCATGGGAACACCACCACCTCCACGTTCCCCTCCAAGTCACACACCATCCTGACTTGGAAATATATCGGCCGTTCCTTCATGGGTCACAATCCTGGAACTCCCTCCCTAACTATATTGTGGGAGTTCCTTCACCACACGGACTGCAGCGGCTCAAGTCGGTGGCTCACCACCACCTTCTCGAGGAGCAATTAGGGATGGGCAATAAATGCCGGCCTTGCGAGCGACACACACATCTCATGGTTGAATTTAAAAAATATTTCCTACCAGTCATTAAATATAAAAATAACATATCTTCTGCTACATTGACCAGTTTATCTTGTCTAATAGACACCAATCTCCTCCTGTCTGATATAAACCAACCCCACAGTCACCAACACTAATCTACTCCTGCCTGATATAATCCAGTCCTACAGTCCCTGACAACAATACCTCCCTGTCTGATAGAAGAACATAAGAAAGAGGAGCAGCAGTAGACCATTTGGTGCATCGAGCCATCAGGGCTGATCTGATCTTGGGCTCAGCTCCACGTCCCTGCCTGCTCCACAAAACCCTTCACTTCCTTATTTCAAAAATCTGTCTCTCTCCACCTTAAATATATTCAATGACCCAGCTTCCACAGCTCTCTCGGGCAGTGAATTCCACAGACTTACAACCCTCTGAGAGAAGAAATTCCTCCTCATCTCAGTTTTAAATAGGCGACCCCTTATTATTAAACAATGCCCTCTGGTTCTAGATTCCCCCACAAGTGGAAACATCCTCTCTGCATCTACCTTGTCGAACCCTGTCAATATCTTATATCTTAGTCCACAGCTGGAGTACTGCGTACAGTTCTGGTCGCTGTATTATAGGAAGGACGTGATTGCACTTGGGAGGGTGCAGAGGAGATTTACGAGGATGCTGCCTAGAATGGAGAATCTTAGTTATGAGGTCAGATTGGATAGACTGGGTTTGTTCTCATTGGAACAGAGGAGGCCGAGAGGAGACCTCATTGACGTGCACAAAATTTTGAGGGGGCTGGACATAGTGGATAGTAAAGGCTGTGGTGGAGGGGTCAATTACGAGGGGGCTGAGTTTTAAGGTGGAAGGTTTAGAGGGGATTTGAGGGAAAGCTTCTTCACACAGAGGGTTGTGGGAGTCTGGAACTCACTGCCTGGAAGAGTGGTGGATTCAGAAACCCTCACTACATTTAACAGTTGCTTGGCTGGGCACTTGAAGTGTCATAACCTGCAGGTAATTGGGATTAGACAAATGATAACCTTTTGTTGGCCAGCGCAGATATAATGGTAAGTACTGCAGGGAATCGAATACGGCCAGGGTGATCTCCTGGACGAGTTTTGATTGCCTGGATGGGTCGGAGAGGAATTTTCCCAGATTTATTTTCCCCAATTGGCCTGGGTTTTTATCTGGTTTTTGCCTCTCCCAGGAGATCGCATGGCTCCGGTTGGGGTGGAGTGTAGAATGTTGCTGTGCAGTGGGTATCACAGTTATGTGGGGCAGACTGGTTGAGCTGGGTGCTCTTTACCTTTCCGCCATTATTTATTGTTCAGGTTTATATGTAACATTCAGGGCTGCTGACCGAGGGCCGTGTGGCTCTTTGTCGGCCAGCGCGGACACGATAGGCCGAAATGGCCTCCTTCTGCGCTGCAGATTTCTATGTTTCTACATTTCAATAAGATCACCTCTCATTCTTCTAAACTCTAATGAGTATAGGCCCAACCTGCTCAACCTTTCATTGAAAGATAACCCCTTCATCTCAGGAATCAACCGAGTGAACCTTCTGTGAACTGCCTCCAATGCAAGTATATCCCTCCTCAAATAAGGAGACAAAAACTGTACGCAGTACTCGAGGTGTCATCTCCCCCATACTCTGTACATTTGTAGCACAACTTCTCTGCTATTATACTCCATCCCCCTTGCAATAAAGGCCAACATTGCATTTGCCTTCCTGATTACTTCATGCACAAAGACCCCCAGGTCTCTCTGTACTGCAGCATTTTGTAAACTCTCTCCATTTAAATAATACATTTATTTTTTATTTTTCCCACCAAATGGACAACCTCACACTTTCCCACATTATACTTCATCTGCCAAATTTTTGCCCACTCACTTAGCCTGTCTATATCCCTTTGCAGATTCTTTATGACCTCACAATTTGCTTTCCCACCCATCTTTGTATCATCAGCAAACTTGGCTACATTACAATCGGTCCCTTCATCCAAGTCATTAATCTAGATTGTAAATAGATGAGGTCCCAGCATCAATCGCTGCGGCACCCCGCTAGTTACTGTTTGCCAACCGGAAAAAGACCCATTTATCCCGACTCTGTTTTCTGTTCGTTAGCCAATCCTCTATCCATGCTAATATATTGCTCCAACCCTGCAAACGTTTATCTTGTGCAGTAATCTTTTATGTGGCATCTCATTGAATGCCTTCTGGAAATCCAAATACACCACATCCACTGGTTCCCCCCTTATCCACCCTGCTCGTTACATCCTCAAAGAACACTAGCAAATTTGTCAAACATGACTTCCCCTTCATAAAACCATGCTGACTCTTGATTGAATCATGCTTTTCCAAATGTCCCACGACTATTTTCTTAATAATTTACTCCAGCATTTTCCCAATAACAGATGTTAGGCTAACTGGTCTATAGTTTCCTGCTTTCTGTCTCCCTCCTTTCTTAAATAGGGGCATTACATTTGTGGTTTTCCAATCTGCTGGGACCTCCCCAGAATCCAGGGAATTTTGGTAGATTACAACCAATGCATCCACAAAATCTGCAACCACTTCTTTTGAGGATGCAGGCCATCAGGTCCAGGGGACTTGTCTGCTTTTAGTCCCATTATTTTACTGAGTACTTTTTCTTTAGTGATAGTGAGCTTGCATCTTAGGGTCTTAAGAGAAGTAATGGCAGGGATAGTGAATGCATTGCTTTAATTTACCAAAATTCCCTGGATTCTGGGGAGGTCCCAGCAGATTGGAAAACTGCAAATGTAATGCCCCTATTTAAAAAAGGAAACAGACAAAAAGCAGGAAACTATAGACTAGTTAGCCTAGCATCTGTGGTTGGGAAGCAAGAGCAGCACATTTGGAAATGCAAAGATTTATTAAGGGGAAGTCACGTTTGACAAATTTGCTAGAATTCTCTGAGGATGTAACAATCAGCGTGGATAAAGGGGAACCAGTGGATGTGGTGTATTTGGACTTCCAGAAGGCATTTGACAAGGTGCCACGTAAAAGGTTACTGCACAAGATAAAAGTTCATGGGGTTGGGGGTAATATATTATCATGGATAGAGGATTGGCTAACTAACAGAGAGTCGGGATAAATGTTTCATTCTCGGGGTTGGCAATCAGTAACTAGTGGGGTGCCGCAGGGATCAGTGCTGGGACCCCAACTATTTACAATCTATATTAACGACTTGGATGAAGGGACTGAGTGTAACGCAGCCAAGTTTGCTGACGATACAAAGATGGGAGGAAAAGCAATGTGTGAGGACACAAAAAATCTGCAAAAGGACATAAACAGGCTAAGTGAGTGGGCAAAAATTTGGTAGTGTGAGATCATGCACGTTGACAGAAAAAAAATCAAACAGCAAGTTATTATTTAAATGGCGAAAAATTGGCTGCTGCTGCTCCCCCCTGATGGGTGGGTGGCTCTGCTGCACAGGAGGGCAGGAAAAAGAGTGGGAGAGCGATAGTGATAGGGGATTCGATTGTGAGGGGAATAGATAGGCGTTTCTGCGGCTACAGCCGAGATACCAGGATGGTATGTTGCCTCCCTGGTGCAAGGGTCAAGGATGTCTCGGAGCAGGTGCAGGACATTCTGAAAAGGGAGGGTGAACAGCCAGTTGTCTTACATAAGAACATAAGAATTAGGAACAGGAGTAGGCCATCTAGCCCCTCGAGCCTGCTCCGCCATTCAATAAGATCATGGCTGATCTGGCCGTGGACTCAGCTCCACTTACCCGCCCGCTCCCAATAACCCTTAATTCCCTTATTGGTTAAAAATCTATCTATCTGTGACTTGAATACATTCAATGAGCTAGCCTCAACTGCTTCCTTGGGCAAAGAATTCCACAGGTTCACAACCCTCTGGGAGAAGAAATTCCTTCTCAACTCAGTTTTAAATTGGCTACCCCGTATTTTGAGGCTGTGCCCCCTAGTTCTAGTCTCCCCGACCAGTGGAAACAACCTCTCCGCCTCCATCTTGTCTATCCCTTTCATTATTTTAAATGTTTCTATAAGATCACCCCTCACCCTTCTGAACTCCAACGAGTAAAGACCCAGTCTACTCAATCTATCATCATAAGGTAAACTCCTCATCTCCGGAGTCAGCCTAGTGAATCGTCTCTGTACCCCCTCCAAGGCTAGCATATGCTTCCTTAAGTAAGGTGACCAAAACTGCATGCAGTACTCCAGGTGCGTCCTTACCAATACCCTATACAGTTGCAGCAGGACCTCCCTGCTTTCGTACTCCATCCCTTTCGCAATGAAGGCCAACATTCCATTCACCTTCCTGATTACCTGCTGCACCTGCAAACTAACTTTTTGGGATTCATGCACAAGGACCCCCAGGTCCCTCTGCACCTCAGCATGTTGTAATTTCTCCCCAATCAAATAATATTCCCTTTTACTTTTTTTTTCCCAAGGTGGATGACCTCACACTTTCCGACATTGTATTCCATCTGCCAAACCTTAGCCCATTCGCTGAACCTTTCTAAATCTCTTTGCAGCCTCTCTGTGTCCTCTACACAAAGCACTTTCCCACAATCTTTGTGTCATCTGCAAATTTTGTTACACTACACTCTGTCCCCTCTTCTAGGTCATCTATGTATATTGTAAACAGTTGTGGTCCCAGCATCGATCCCTGTGGCACAACACTAACCACCGATTGCCAACCCGAAAAAGACCCATTTATCCCGACTCTCTGCTTTCTGTTCGCCAGCCAATTCTCTATCCATGCTAATACATTTCCTCTGACTCCGCGTACCTCTATCTTCTGCAGTAACCTTTTGTGTGGCACCTTATCGAATGCCTTTTGGAAATCTAAATACACCACATCCATCGGTACACCTCTATCCACCATGCTTGTTATATCCTCAAAGAATTCCAGTAAGTTAGTTAAACATGATTTCCCCTTCATGAATCCATGCTGCGTCTGCTTGATTGCACTATTCCTATCTAGATGTCCTGCTATTTCTTCCTTAATGATAGTTTCAAGCATTTTCCCCACTACAGATGTTAAACTAACCGGCCTATAGTTACCTACCTTTTGCCTGCCCCCTTTTTTAAACAGAGGCGTTACATTAGCTGCTTTCCAATCCGCTGGTACCTCCCCAGAGTCCAGAGAATTTTGGTAGATTATAACGAATGCATCTGCTATAACTTCCGCCATCTCTTTTAATACCCTGGGATGCATTTCATCAGGACCAGGGGACTTGTCTACCTTGAGTCCCATTACCCTGTCCAGCACTACCCCCCTAGTAATAGTGATTGTCTCAAGGTCCTCCCTTCCCACATTCCGATGACCAGCAATTTTTGGCATGGTTTTTGTGTCTTCCACTGTGAAGACCGAAGCAAAATAATTGTTTAAAGTCTCAGCCATTTCCACATTTCTCATTATTAAATCCCCCTTCTCATCTTCTAAGGGACCAACATTTACTTTAGTCACTCTTTTCCATTTTATATATCTGTAAAAGCTTTTACTGTTTTTATGTTTTGCGCAAGTTTACTTTCGTAATCTATCTTTCCTTTCTTTATTGCATTTTTAGTCATTCTTTGCTGTTGTTTAAAATTTTTCCAATCTTCTAGTTTCCCACTAACCTTGGCCACCTTATACGCATTGGTCTTTGATTTAGAAACATAGAAACATAGAAACATAGAAACATAGAAACATAGAAACATAGAAAATAGGTGCAGGAGTAGGCCATTCGGCCCTTCTAGCCTGCACCGCCATTCAATGAGTTCATGGCTGAACATTCAACTTCAGTACCCCATTCCTGCTTTCTTGCCATACCCCTTGATCCCCCTAGCAGTAAGGACCTCATCTAACTCCTTTTTGAATATATTTAGTGAATTGGCCTCAACAACTTTCTGTGGTAGAGAATTCCACAGGTTCACCACTCTCTGGGTGAAGAAGTTCCTCCGCATCTCGGTCCTAAATGGCTTACCCCTTATCCTTAGACTGTGACCCCTGGTTCTGGACTTCCCCAACATTGGGAACATTCTTCCTGCATCTAACCTGTCTAACCCCGTCAGAATTTTATATGTTTCTATGAGGTCCCCTCTCATTCTTCTGAACTCCAGTGAATACAAGCCCAGTTGATCCAGTCTTTCTTGATAGGTCAGTCCCGCCATCCCGGGAATCAGTCTGGTGAACCTTCGCTGCACTCCCTCAATAGCAAGAATGTCCTTCCTCAGGTTAGGAGACCAAAACTGTACACAATACTCCAGGTGTGGCCTCACCAATGCCCTGTACAACTGTAGCAACACCTCCCTGCCCCTGTACTCAAATCCCCTTGCTATGAAGGCCAACATGCCATTTGCTTTCTTAACCGCCTGCTGCACCTGCATGCCAACCTTCAATGACTGATGTACCATGACACCCAGGTCTCTTTGCACCTCCCCTTTTCCTAATCTGTCACCATTCAGATAATAGTCTGTCTCTCTGTTTTTACCACCAAAGTGGATAACCTCACATTTATCCACATTATACTTCATCTGCCATGCATTTGCCCACTCACCTAAGCTATCCAAGTCGCTCTGCAGCCTCACAGCATCCTCCTCGCAGCTCACACTGCCACCCAACTTAGTGTCATCCGCAAATTTGGAGATACTACATTTAATCCCCTCATCTAAATCATTAATGTACAGTGTAAACAGCTGGGGCCCCAGCACAGAACCTTGCGGTACCCCACTAGTCACTGCCTGCCATTCTGAAAAGTACCCATTTACTCCTACTCTTTGCTTCCTGTCTGACAACCAGTTCTCAATCCATGTCAGTACACTACCCCCAATCCCATGTGCTCTAACTTTGCACATCAATCTCTTGTGTGGGACCTTGTCGAACGCCTTCTGAAAGTCCAAATATACCACATCAACTGGTTCTCCCTTATCCACTCTACTGGAAACATCCTCAAAAAATTCCAGAAGATTTGTCAAGCATGATTTCCCTTTCACAAATCCATGCTGACTTGGACCTATCATGTCACCTCTTTCCAAATGCACTGCTATGACATCCTTAATAATTGATTCCATCATTTTACCCACTACCGATGTCAGGCTGACCGGTCTATAATTCCCTGTTTTCTCTCTCCCTCCTTTTTTAAAAAGTGGGGTTACATTGGCTACCCTCCACTCCATAGGAACTGATCCAGAGTCAATGGAATGTTGGAAAATGACTGTCAACGCATCCACTATTTCCAAGGCCACCTCCTTAAGTACTCTGGGATGCAGTCCATCAGGCCCTGGGGATTTATCGGCCTTCAATCCCATCAATTTCCCCAACACAATTTCCCGGCTAATAAGGATTTCCCTCAGTTCCTCCTCCTTACTAGACCCCCCGACCCCTTTTATAACCGGAAGGTTGTTCGTGTCCTCCTTCGTGAATACCGAACCAAAGTACTTGTTCAATTGGTCCGCCATTTCTTTGTTCCCCGTTATGACTTCCCCTGATTCTGACTGCAGGGGACCTACATTTGTCTTTACTAACCTTTTTCTCTTTACATATCTATAGAAACTTTTGCAATCCGTCTTAATGTTCCCTGCAAGCTTCTTCTCATACTCCATTTTCCCTGCCCTAATCAAACCCTTTGTCCTCCTCTGCTGAGTTCTAAATTTCTCCCAGTCCCCAGGTTCGCTGCTATTTCTGGCCAATTTGTATGCCACTTCCTTGGCTTTAATACTATCCCTGATTTCCCTTGATAGCCACGGTTGAGCCACCTTCCCTTTTTTATTTCTATGCCAGACAGGAATGTACAATTGTTGTAGTTCATCCATGCGGTCTCTAAATGTCTGCCATTGCCCATCCACAGTCAACCCCTTAAGTATCATTCGCCAATCCATCTCAGCCAATTCACGCCTCATACCTTCAAAGTTAGCCTTCTTTAAGTTCTGGACCATGGTCTCTGAATTAACTGTTTCATTCTCCATCCTAATGCAGAATTCCACCATATTATGGTCACTCTTACCCAAGGGGCCTCGCACAACGAGATTGCTAATTAATCCTTTCTCATTACATAACACCCAGTCTAAGATGGCCTCCCCCCTAGTTGGTTCCTCGACATATTGGTCTAAAAAACCATCCCTTATGCACTCCAGAAAATCCTCCTCCACCGTATTGCTTCCAGTTTGGTTAGCCCAATCTATGTGCATATTAAAGTCACCCATTATAACTGCTGCACCTTTATTGCACGCACCCCTAATTTCCTGTTTGATGCCCTCCCCAACATCACTACTACTGTTTAGAGGTCTGTACACAACTCCCACTAACGTTTTTTGCCCTTTGGTGTTCTGCAGCTCTACCCATATAGATTCCACATCATCCAAGCTAATGTCCTTCCTAACTATTGCCTTAATCTCCTCCTTAACCAGCAATGCTACCCCACCTCCTTTTCCTTTTATTCTATCCTTCCTGAATGTTGATACTCTCCTTTATTTCCTTGGTTATCCACAGCTGGTTATCCCTTCTCTGACCACCCTTCTTTTTCACTGGAATATATTTTTGTTACGCACTATGAAAGAGCTCCTTAAAAGTCCTCCACTGTTCCTCAATTGTGCCACCGTTTAGTCTGTGTTTCCAGTCTACTTTAGCCAACTCTGCCCTCATCCCACTGTAGTCCCCTTTGTTTAAGAATAGTACACTCATTTCTGACTCAACTTCCTCACCCTCAATCTGTATTACAAATTCAACCATACTGTGATCACTCATTCCGAGAGGATCTTTTACTAGGAGAGAGGATCTTTTACTAGGAGAGTAGAAGATCTTGATGCATAGAGGTACCAACAATATAGGTAAAAAACGGGATGAGGAACGAATTTAGAGACCTAGCAGCTAAATTAAAAAGTAGGACCTCAAAAGTAGTAATCTCAGGATTGCTCCCAATGCCACGTGCTAGTCAGAGCAGGAATCGCAGGATTGCTCAGATGAATACATGGCTTGAGGAGTGGTGCAAAAGGGAGGGATTCAAATTCCTGGGACATTGGAATCGGTTCTGGGGGAGGTGGGACCAGTTCAAATCGGACGGTCTGCACCTGGGCAGGACCGGAACCAATGTCCTAGGGGGGCTGTTGGGGAGGAGCTAAACTGATATGGCAGGGGGATGGGAACCTATGCAGGGAGACAGAGGGAAATAAAATGGAGGCAGGAGCAAAAGATAGAAAGGAGAATAGTAAAATTGGAGGGCAGAGAAAACCAAGGCAAAAAACAAAAAGGGCCACATTACAGCAAAATTCTACAGGGGCAAAGTGTGTTAAAAAGACAAGCCTGAAGGCTCTGTGCCTCAATGCGAGGAGTATTCGGAATAAGGTGGAAGAATTAACTGCGCAGATAGCAGTTAATGGATATGATGTAATTGGCATCATGGAGACATGGCTCCAGGGTGACCAAGGCTGGGAACTCAACATCCAGGGGTATTCAACATTTAGGAAGGATAGACAGAGAGGAAAAGGAGGCAGGGTGGCGTTGCTGGTTAGAGAGGAAATTAATGCAATAGGAAGGAGAGACATTAGCCTGGATGATATGGAATTGGTATGGGGGGAGCTATGGAATGCCAATGGGCAGAAAACGCTAGTGGGAGTTGTATACAGACCACCAATTATTAGTAGTGAGGTTGGGGACAGCATCAAACAAGAAATAAGGGATGTGTGCAATAAAGGTACAAGAGTTATCATGGGCAACTTTAATCTACATATCGACTGGGCTAACCAAACTGGTAGCAATGAGGTGGAAGAGGATTTCCTGGAGTGTATTAGGGATGGTTTTCTAGACCAGTATGTCGAGGAACCAACTAGAGGACTGGTCATCCTAGACTGGGTGATGTGTAACGAGAAGGGACTAATTAGCAATCTTGTTGTGCGAGGCCCTTTGGGGAAGTGTGACCATAAAATGGTTGAATTCTTTATTAAGATGGAGAGTGACACCGTTAATTCAGAAACTAGGGTCCTGAACTTAAGGAAAGGTAACTTCAACGGTATGAGGTGTGAATCGGCAAGAATAGACTGGCAAAGGACACTTAAAGGGTTGAAGGTGGATAAGCAATGGCAAACATTTAAAGATCACATGGATGAACTTCAGCAATTGTACATCCCTGTCTGGAGTAAAAATAAAACGGGGAAGGTGGCTCAACTGTGGCTAACAAGGGAAATTAAGGATGGTGTTAAAACCAAGGAAGAGGCATATAAATTGGCGAAAAAAGCAACAAACCTGAGGACTGGGAGAAATTTAGAATTCAACAGAAGAGGACTAAGGGTTTAATTAAGAGAGGAAAAATAGAGGAAGCTTGCAGGGAACATAAAAACTGACTGCAAAAGCTTCTATAAACATGTGAAGAGAAAAAGATTAGTGAAGACAAACGTAGGTCCCTTGCAATCGGATTCAGGTGAATTTATAATGGGAAACAAAGAAATGGCAGACCAATTGAACAAATACTTTGGTTCTGTCTTCACGAAGGAAGACACAAATGACCTTCCAATGTACTAGGGGTCAATGGGTCTAGTGAGAAGGAGGAACTGAAGGATATCGTTATTAGGCGGGAAATTGTGTTTGGGAAATTGATGGGATTGAAGGCCGATAAATCCCTGGGGCATGATCGTCTGCATCCCAGAGTACTTAAGGAAGTGGCCCTAGAAATAGTGGATGCATTGGTGGTCATTTTCCAACAGTCTATCGACTCTGGATCAGTTCCTATGGACTGAAGGGTAGCTAATGTAACACCACTTTTTTAAAAAGGAGGGAGAGAGAAAACGGGTAATTATAGACCGGTTAGCCTGACATCAGTAGTGGGGGAAATGTTGGAATCAATCATTAAGGACAAAATAGCAGCTCATTTGGAAAGCAGTGACAGGATCGGTCCAAGTCAGCATGGATTTATGAAGGGGAAATCATGCTTGACAAATCTTCTGGAATTTTTTGAGGATGTAACTAGCAGAGTTGACAAGGGAGAACCAGTGGATGTGGTGTATTTGGACTTTCAAAAAGCTTTTGACAAGATCCCGCACAAGAGATTGGTGTGCAAAATCAAAGCACATGGTATTGGGGGTAATGTACTGACGTGGATAGAGAACTGGTTGGCAGACAGGAAGGATAAACGGGTCCTTTTCAGAATGGCAAGCAGTGACTAGTGGGGTGCCACAGGGCTCAGTGTTGGTACCCCAGCTCTTTACAATATACATTAATGATTTAGATGAAGGAATTGAGTGTAATATGTCTAAGTTTGCAGATGACACTAAACTGGGTGGCGGTGTGAGCTGTGAGGAGGATGCCAAGAGGCTACAGGGTGAATTGGACAGGTTAGGTGAGTGGGCAAATGCATGGCAGATGCAGTATAATGTGGATAAATGTGAGGTTATCCACTTTGGGGGCAAAAACACGAAGGCAAATATTATCTGAATGGCGGCAGATTAGAAAAAGGGGAGGTGCAACGAGACCTGGGTGTCATGGTACATCAGTCATTGAAAGTTGGCATGCAGGTAGTGAAGAAGGCAAATGGTATGTTGGCCTTCATAGCTAGGAGATTTGAGTATAGGAGCAGGGAGGTCTGACTGCAATTGTACAGGGCCTTGGTGAGGCCTCATCTGGAATATTGTGTTCAGTTTTGGTCTCCTAATCTGAGGAAGAACGTTCTTGCTATTCAGGGAGTGCAGCAAAGGTTCACCAGACTGATTCCAGGGATGGCTGGACTGACATATGAGGAGAGACTGGATCAACTGGGCTTTTATACATTGGAGTTTAGCAGGATGAGAGGGGTTCTCATAGAAACATATAAGATTCTGATGGGACTGGACAGGTTAGATGCGGGAAGAATGTTCCCGATTTGCCTTCTTCTCCGCCTGCTGTACCTGTATATCAACTTTCTTTGACTTATGTACCATGACACCCAGGTCTCGCTGCACGTCCCCCTTTCCTAATCTGCCACCATTCAGATAATATTCTGTCTTTGTGTTTTTGTCCCCAAAGTGGATAACCTCACATTTATCCACATTATACTGCATCTGCCATACATTTGCCCACTCACCTAACCTGTCCAGGTTACCCTGCAGCCTCTTAGCGCCCCCGTTTACTTTAGCTACGCTCTTTTTTTATATACCTGTAGAAACTCTCACTGTCTGTTTTTATATTTCTGGCTAGTTTACTCTCATAATCCATCTTCTCCCTATTACTTTTTTTAGTCCTTCTTTGCTGGTTATTAAAAATTTCCCAATCCTCTGGTCTACCGCTAATCTTGGCTACATTGTATGCCATTGTTTTCAATTTGATACTATCCTTTACTTCCTTAGTTAACCACAGATAGTTCTCTCAACCCACAGTCGCCGACACCAATCTCCTCCTGTCTAATATAAACCCACCCCACAGTCACTGACACCAATCTCCTCCTGTCTGATATAAACCCACCCCACAGTCACTGACACCAATCCTCGCCTGTCTGATATAAACCCACCCCACAGGCCCAGAAAGATTAACCTCAGCCGGTTACTGGGACTGGACTCCATTCCTGTGCCGAGGGGATTGCTGTACCCGACGGGAGGGCCAACATTTGGGGACACTGATTCCTCACCAATTCCCATTCCTCTTTCTGGGGGATAATGGAGGGGCCACTGAGTATAATGTGCAAATCAGTAAGAATTGTCAGCGAGGATTAATCAGCACTTTCTCATTGGAGACGTTAATCAGTGAAACCTTTCAGACACTGAATTGTGGATTTTGTACCAAAGATCAATTTAGGATTGAAGTAAAAGTTCATCATTTTATTGTAAAATAATTTGCGACGAGAGTTCCTAAGTTAAGGGGAAAGATCACAGACAGCGGTTCATAAAGGGACACTGCAGCCCCGACAACACGATAAGCTACATATCCAGAATATTAAACTGCAGTCCAGTTATAGGGTTATCATCAACAGAAACAAACCCGACTGTCAGAGTGAACATGGTTCAGTCCTGGATGTGATTAACAGCAGCAATAACAGCAGAATCCAACCCCTTCAGTCACTTGTGAACTCGCTGGTGTGTCAGCAGGTTGGATGACTGAGTGAATCCCTTCCCACACACAGAGCAGGTGAATGGCCTCTCCCCAGTGTGAACTCGCTGGTGTCTCAGAAGGCCAGATGACTGAGTGAATCTCTTCCCACATACGGAGCAGGTGAACGGCCTCTCCCCAGTGTGAACTCGCTGGTGAGTCAGCAGGGTGGATGACTGATTGAATCCTTTCCCACACTCGGAGCAGGTGAATGGCCTCTTTCCAGTGTGAATGCAATGGTGTGTCAGCAAGTTGGATTGCACAGTGAATCCCTTCTTACACCGAGAGCAAGTGAACGGCCTCTCCTCAGTGTGAACTCGCTGGTGTCTCAGAAGGTTGGATGACTGATTGAATCCCTTCCCACACTCGGAGCAGGTGAACGGCCTCTCCCCGGTATGACTGCGTCGATGAGTTTCCAGTTTGGATGGATAATTGAATCCCTTCCCACAGTCCCCACATTCCCACGGTTTCTCCATGGTGCGGGTGTCCTTGTGTCTCTCCAGGTTGGATGATCAGTTGAAGCCTCGTCCACACACACAACACGTGTACGGTTTCTCCCCACTGTGAATGGTGATGTTTTCAGACTGTGTAACTGGTTAAAGCTCTTTCCACAGTCAGTGCACTGGAACACTCTCACTCGGGTGTGTGTGTCTCGGGCCTTCTCCAGTCACACTGATGTTTGAAATCTTTCCCCACAGACCGAACAGACAAACATTTCTCCTTCCACACTGAAAGGCCGCTGATATTCAGGACCTAATGTGTCACTTGACTGTCAAAACTTGATGTGATCTTTGGTTTGAGTTTCCCTTCTAATACCCTGTAAAATTAATTTGCAAAAGTCATCACTGCAGCTACAGCAAAGAAATTCAAAACAGACTTTCTAGTTTCTCGGGAACATTCTTTCCTCTCATTCCCCCAAAGCTGTAAATCCCCCTCCCCCCACACACACTCTTCCCCTCCCCCCTGACACACCCCAACAGACTCTCCCCCTCCCCCCCCCACACTCTCTCCCCCTCCCCCCCCACACTCTCTCCCCCTCCCCCCCCACACTCTCTCCCCCTCCCCCCCCACACTCTCTTCCCCTTCCCCCCCCCACACTCTCTTCCCCTTCCCCCCCCACACTCTCTCCCCCTCCCCCCCCCACACTCTCTCCCCCTCCCCCCCCACACTCTCTCCCCCTCCCCCCCCCCACTCTCTCCCCCTCCCCCCCCCCACTCTCTCTCCCCCTCCCCCCCCCACACTCTCTCTCCCCCTCCCCCCCCACACTCTCTCCCCCTCCCCCCCCACACTCTCTCTCCCCCTCCCCCCCCACACTCTCTCCCCCTCCACACTCTCTCTCCCCCTCCCCCCCACACTCTCTCCCCCTCCCCCCCCACACTCTCTCCCCCTCCCCCCCCACACTCTCTCCCCCTCCCCCCCCACACACACACTCTCCCCCTCCCCCCCCACACACACTCTCCCCTCCCCCCACTCACCACTCTCCCCCTCCCCCCCCCCACACCACTCTCCCCTCCCCCCCCACATCACTCTCCCCCTCCCCCCCCACACCACTCTCCCTCCCCCCACACTCTCTCCCCCTCCCCCCCCCACACTCTCTCCTCTCCTCCCCTCCCCCCCCACACCACTCTCCCCCTACACCACTCTCCCCCTCCCCCCCACCACTCTCCCCCGACACCACTCTCCCCCTCCCCCCACCACTCTCCCCCTCCGCCCCCCCACACTCTCCCCCTCCCCCCCCACACTCTCCCCTCCCCCTCCCCTCCCCACACACACACACACACTCTTCCCCCCCTCCCTGTTTCACACACTCTCCCCTCCCCATCCCACTCTCCCACCCTCTCTGTGCTGAAATCTAAACCCATCACACTAGCTCCAACAGTTTGTTCTCCACTCCTAGTTTTCACCCCTGAGTTCAGTTTTATATTCACTGGTTTCCCTCCTCTGAAATACAGAAATTTACAGCGCAGGAGGCCATTTCGGCCCATCGTGTCCGCGCCGGCCGACAAAGAGCTGCACGGCCCTTGGTAAGCAGCCCTAAAGGTTACATATAAACCTATGAACAATGACGGTAAGGCAAAGAGCACCCAGCCCAACCAGTCCGCCTCACCACAACTGCAACACCCCTTATACTGAAACATTCTGCACTCCACCCCAACCGGACCCATGCGATCTCCTGGGAGAGGCAAAAACCAGATAAAAACCCAGGCCAATTGTGGAAAAAAAATCTGGGAAAATTCCTCTCCGACCCATCCAGGCAATCGAAACTAGTCCAGGAGATCACCCTGGCCGTATTCTATTCCCTGCAGTACTTACCATTATATCTACTCCGTCCAACAAAAAGTTATCCCGTCTAATCCCAATTACCAGCTCTAGGTCTGTAACCCTGCAGGTTATGGCACTTCAAGTGCTCATCCAACCATCTCTTAAAAGTGGTAAGGGTTTCTGCATCCACCACTCTTCCAGGCAGCAAGTTCCAGATCCCCACAACCCTCTGCAAAAAGAAGCCCCCCCTCAAATCCCCTCTAAACCTTCCACCAACCACCTTAAAACTATACCCCCTCGTAATAGACCCCTCCACCAATGGAAATAGACCCTTACTATCCACTATGTCCAGGCCCTGTTTGTACCCCTCACTGAGGTCTCCTCTCAACCTCCTCTGTTCCAATGAGAACAAACCCAGCCTATCTAATCTATCCTCATAACTAAGATTCTCCATTTCAGGCAGCATCCTAGTAAATCTCCTCTGCACCCTCTCTAGTGCAATCATGTCCTTCCTGTAATACAGCGACCAGAACTGCACGCAGTACTCCAGCGGTAGCCTAACCAGATTATTATACAATTTAAGCATAACCTCCCTGCTCTTATATTCTATGCCTCAGCCAATAAAGGCAAGCATTCCATATGCCTTCTTA
This sequence comes from Pristiophorus japonicus, assembly GCF_044704955.1. Lineage (NCBI taxonomy): Eukaryota > Metazoa > Chordata > Chondrichthyes > Pristiophoridae > Pristiophorus > Pristiophorus japonicus. The sequence continues at coordinate 108,132,745 of NC_091988.1, read as the reverse complement.
ACCACCTTGCCTGCTACTTTCAGGGATCTGTGGACAAGTACACCAAGGTCCCTTTGTTCCTCTACACTATTAAGTGGCCTACTGCTTAATGTGTACACCCTTTCCTTATTAGCCCTCCTAAAGTGCATCACCTCACACTTCTCTGAATTAAATTCCATTTGCCACTGCTCTGCCCACCTGACCAGTAGATTGATATCCTCCTGCAGCCCATGACTTTCCTCTTCATTATCAACCACACAGCCAATTTTAGTGTTGTCTGCAAACTTCCTAATCATACTCCCTATATTCAAATCTAGATCATTGATATATACCACAAAAAGCAAGGGACCCAGTACTGAGCCCTGCGGAACCCCACTGGAAACATCCTTCCAGTCACAAAAACATCCAATCATAGAAACGTAGAAATTTACATCGCAGAAGGAGGCCATTTCGGCCCATCGTGTCTGCGCCGGCCGACAAAGAGCCGCACGGCCCTTGGTCAGCAGCCCTAAAGGTTACATATAAACCTATGAACAATGACGGAAAGGCAAAGAGCACCCAGCCCAACCAGTCCGCCTCACCACAACTGCCACACATCCTTATACTGAAACATTCTACACTCCACCCCAACCGGAGCTATCTCCTGGGAGAGGCAAAAACCAGATAAAAACCCAGGCCAATTTAGGGAGAAAAAAATCATTACCTTTTGCTTCCTACCTCCAAGCCAATTTTGGATCCAACTTGCCACTTTACCCTGTATCCCATGGGCTTTAACCTTCATGAGCAGCCTACCATGTGGGACCTTATCAAAAGCCTTGCTAAAGTCCATCTATACTACATCATAGGCACTACCCTCATCGACCCTCCTGGTTACCTCCTCAAAAAATTCCATCAGGTTAGTCAAACACGATCTTCCCTTAACAAATCCGTGCTGACTGTCCCTAATTAATCCTTGTCTTTCCAAATGCAGATTTATCCTGTCTTTCAAGATTTTTTCCAATAATTTTCTCACCACTGAGGTTAGGCTGACAGGCCTGTAATTACTCGGCCTATCCCTTTCTCCCTTCTTATACAAGGGTTCGACATTAGCAGTCCTCCAATCCTCCAGCACTATGCCCAGATCCAAAGAGGATTGGAAAATGATGGTCAAAGCCTCTGCTATTTCCTCTTTTACTTCGCTCAACAACCTGGGATGCATTTCATCCGGGCCTGGGGACTTATCTACTTTCAAAGTTGCTAAACCCCTTAATACTTCCTCTCTCATTATATTTATTACATCCAGAATATCACACTGCTCCTTGATAGCAGTATCTGCATTGCCCCTTTCCTTTGTGAAAACAGATGCAAAGTATTTGTTTCTTAACCCTACCAACATCTTCCGCCTCCACACAAAGATTACCTCATGATCTCCAATGGGCCCTACCCTTTCTTTAGTTCATCTTAGGGTTTTCCTTAATTTTACTGGCCAAGAACTCTCTCTTAGCATTCCTAATATCCTTTTTAATTTTGCCTCTTAACTTTCTATATTCCTCTAAAGATTCTATAGTATTTAGCTGTTGGTATATGAGCTAAGTGTCCCTTTTTTTCTTAATCCTCCCCTGTAAGTCCAGGGGGCTCAAGAATTATTATTCCCAACCTTTTTCTTTAAGGACACATGTTTGGCCTGAGCCTTCCGGATCTCCTCCTTGAATGCCTCCCACTGTTCCGACACTGATTTACCCACAAGTAGCTGTTTCCAGTCCACTGTGGCCAAATCACTCCTTAAGGCAAAATTAGCTTTTACCAATTGAGAACTTTTATTCCAGGCCTATTCTTGTCCTTATCTATAACCAACTTGAATGTGATTGAATTATGGTCACTGGCTCTCCCACTAATATCCCTTCCACCCGCCCAGCTTCATTCCCCAAAACTAAATCCAAGACCGCCCCCTCTCGTGTTGGGCTTGCTACATACTGACTAAAAAAAGTTCTCTTGAATGCATTTCAAGAATTCCACACCCTCTATACCCTTCACACTAAATTTGTCCCAATCAATATTTGGATAGCTAAAATCCCCTACTATTACTACCCTATGGCTTGTGGACTTCACAGTAATTTGCCGACATATTTACTCCTCTATCTCCCTCCCACTGTTTGGGCGTCTATAATACACGCCCCTTTTTTTAATTTTACAATTCGATCCATATGGCTTCATTTGATGATCCCTCTAACATATCATACCTCCTCACAGCTGTAATAGTTTATTTAATTAGTAAACAACCCCCCCCACCCCCAACCCCCCACCCTTCCTTTTACCCCCCTCTCTATCTTGTCTAAAAATCCTGTAGCCAGGAATATTGATCAGCCGTGTTTCTGTAATGGCTATAATCTCATACTCCCAAGTGCTCTTAGCTCATCCGCCTTATTCGCTATACTCCTTGCATTAAAGTATATCCCATTCAGCACAGGAAGACCTCCTTACTTACTACATACTAAGCCCTGTTCCTCTGTCTTACAGATTCTTGCGATCCAACTCCTGCTTTACTTCTTCCCTTTTGAATTTGTTCTCAGGTTCCCATCCCCCTGCCAAGCTAGTTTAAACTCTCCCCAACAGCACTAGCAATACTCCCCGCGAGGATATTGGTCCCAGCGCTGTTGAGGTGCAACCCGTCCGGTTTATACAGGTCCCATCTCCCCCAGGAGCGGTCCCAATGCCTCAAAAATTTAAAGCCCTCCCTCCTACACCAACTTTCCAGCCACGTGTTCATCCTCTCTATCCTTCTATTCTTATACTCATTAGCACGTGGCACCGGTAGTAACCCGGAGATTACTACCTTGGAGGTCCTACCCTTTAATTTTCTTCCTAGCTCCCTGAATTCTTCCTGTAGGACCTCATCCCTCATTTTAACTATGTCGTTGGTCCTGATATGGACCACGACCTCTAGCTGTTTACCCTCCCCCCCCCGCCCCAGGATGCCCTGCGTCCGCTCTGTGACATCCTTAACCCTGGCACCACGGAGGCACAAAACTATTCGGGAGTCACGTCTACGGCCCCAGAAATGCCGTCTGTTCCCCTAACTATAGAATCCCTATCACTAGGGCTCTTTTGTTCTTCGTCCCTGCCCCCTGTGCAGCTGAGCCACCCGTGGTGCCTTGGACTTGGCTCTGGCTGCACTCCCCAGAGGCACCATCGTCCTTACCGATACTCAGAAGTGAATATTGGTTTGAAAGCGAGATGGACTCACGGGGTAGTCTCCTGCACTACTTGCCGAGCACATTTACTATGACTGGGTTCAGTTCTATACTTGTACAAAAGCAAAATACTACGGTTGCTGGGAACCTGAAATAAAACACAAAATACTGGAAATACTCAGGCAGCATCTGTGGAGAGAGAAACAGAGTTAATGTTTCAGGTCAATGACAGAACTGGTAAATGTTAGGAATGTAACTGCTTTTAACACGGAGCGCATGAAGGCGAGAGAAGGGTGGAAATTGGAAGATAATTTCATGACGTTTTCCAGTTCGGGACGAGAGCAGGAAACAGCCCTGTTACAGTCATCAATGTGGCAGAAAAAGAGGTGAGGGATGGGGACCTGGCGAGGACAAAGAATGATCCACACATCTCATGAAAATGCAGGCAGTGGTAGGACACACGAAGGAAGCAAGTGGAATCAAAGGAGAAATAGTTGATTGTGAGAACAAGTGCAGCTAGGGGGATCAGGGTGTTGGATGGGGACTGGTTGGGCCTCCCTTCAGGGAAGAAATGGAGCGCTCTCAGGCCATCCTGGTGAGGGATGGAGGTGGACAGTTTGGCCATCCAGTGAAAATTTGGGGCCAAGAAACTGGTAAAGTGGCGAAGGGCATTTACACCCTGGTCCACTCTTTAATCACCTCCAACACAGGAGTTCCTCAGGGCAGTGTCCTAGGCCCAACCATCTTCAGCTGTTTTCTCAATGACCTTCCCTCCATCATAAGGTCAGCAGTGGGGATGTTCGCTGATGACTGCAGTGTTCAGTTCAATTCGCTGCTCCTCAGATAACGAAGCAGTCCATTCCCCAATACAACAAGATCTGGTAAACATTCAGGCTTGGGCTGATAAGTGGCAAGTAATATTCGTGCCACACAAGTGCCAGGCAATGACCATCTCCAACAAGCGAGAGTCTAATACCTCCCCATGACATTCGATGGCATTACCATCACCGAATCGCCCACCATTAACATTCTGGGGGTCACCATTGACCAGAAACTTAACTGGACCAACCACATAAATACTGTAACTATAAGAGCAAGTCAGAGGCTGGGTATTCTGCGGTGAGTGTCTCACCTCCTGACTCCCCAAAGCCTTTCCACCATCTACAAGGCACAAGTCAAGAGTGTGATAGAATACTCTCCACTTGCCTGGATGGGTGCAGCTCCAACAACACTCAAGCAGCTCAACACCATCCAGGACAAAGCATCCGCTTGATTGACACCCCATGCACCACCTTAAACATTCACTCCCTCCACCACCGGCGCACTGTGGCTCGCCAAGGCTTCTTCAGCAGCACCTCCCAAGCCCGTGACCTCTACCGCCTAGAAGGTCAAGGTCAGCAGGAGCATGGGAACACCACCACCTCCACGTTCCATTCCAAGTTACGCACCTTCCTGACTTGGAAATATATTGCAGTTCCTTCATCATCGCTGGGTCAAGATCCTCGGGATGGGCTATAATCGCTGGCCTTTCTAGCAATGGCCACACCCACAAACCCCTTCCCACGGCTCCTTTCTATGCAAATGCAGGAGCTACAACATCTGCCCTTTTAGCTCCTCCCTTCCCACTATCCAGGGCCCCAACACTCCTTCCAGGTGAATCAACAATTTACTTGTACTTCTTGCAATTTAATATACAGTAATCGCTGCTCACGATGCTGTCTCTGGATGAGCAGAAATATTTATTGCGAAGACCGAAGCCATTGCTTTCGATCCCGGCCACAAACTGCGTTCCCGAGCCACTGACTCCATTCCTCTCCCCAACTTCTGTCTGAGGCTGAACCAGATTGTTCACAACCTAGGTGTCATATTTGACCCTGAAATGAGCTTCCGACCACATATCTGCGGCATAACTAAAACCACCTATTTTCACCTCCATAACATCACTCGTCTCCACCCCCTGCATCAGCTCCTCCGCTGCTGAAACACACACCATGCCTTTGTTACCACTAGACTTCACTATTCCAACGCACTCCTGGCTGGCCTACTACATTCTACCCTATGTAAATTAGAGGTGATTAAAAACTTAGCAGCCCATGTCCTAACTCACACCAAGTCCCGCTCACCCATAACCCCTGTGCTCGCTGACCTACATTGGCTTCCAGTGAAGCAACGCCTCAATTTCAAATTTCTCATCCTCATTTTCAAATCCGTTCGTGGCCACGCCACTCCCTATCTCTAATCTCCAGCCCTACAACCCTCCGAGATGTCTGCACTCCTCTAATTCTGCCCTCCTGAGCATCCCTGATTATAATCGCTCAACCATCAGTGGCCGTGCCTTCTGTTGCCTGGGCCCCAAGCTCTGGAACTCCCTTCCTAAACCTCTCCGCCTCTCTATCTCTCTATCTCTCTTTCCTCCTCCAAGGCGCTCCTCTTTGACCAAACATTTGGTCACCTGCGCTATTTTCTACTTATGCACCTCGGTGTCAAATTTTTATTTCATAATATCCCTGTGAAGCGCCTTGGGACGTTTCACTGTGTTAAAGGCGCTATATAAATACAAGTTGTTGACATTGGTGTCTTCTCTACTTTGGGGAGACCAAATGTAGATTGGGTGGCCGCCTCGGAACACCTCCGTTCAGTCCGCAAGAATGACCCTGAGCTTCCGGTCGCCTGACACTTTAATTCTCTGCTCTACTCCTACTCTGACCTCAGCCTCTTACACTGTCCTCATGAAGCTCAACGTAAGCTCGAGGAACAGCACCTCATCTTTCGATTAGGCACTTTATAGCCTTCTGGACTCAACATCGAGATCAACAATTTCAGATCGGAATCTCTGCCTCCATCTTTTTGGACAGCAGCTGTTGATAATTCTGCCATTCCCATTTACACCTCTTCTAGACTCATCTTGTGTTTCTTTACTTGCTCCATTACCATCTTCTTTTGCCTTGTACAACCAGACCTTTTGTCACTCAATCTCCCCTGCCTTCCACCCTATTACAGACCTTTCCTTTTGTTCTTTCCTCCCCTCCCCCTGTACTTGCCCAAAACCCATTACATATTTAACCTCTTGCATTTCAGACAAAAGGTCATCGACCTAAAGTGTTAACTCTCTCTCTTTGACAGCTGTGGCTCAGTGGGAAGCACTCTCACTTCTGAGCCAGAAAGTTGTTGGTTCAAGACCCACTCCAGAGATTTGAGCACAAAAATGTAGGCTGACACTCCAGTGCAGTACGGTGCAGTGAGACGTTACACCGAGGCTCCGTTTACTCTCTTGGGTGGATGAAACAGATCCCATGGCACTATTGTGAAGAGCAGGCGAGTTATTCCTGGTGTCCTGGCCAATATTTATCTCTTAATCAACATCACTAAAAAAAAAACAGATTAACTGGTCATTATCACATTGATGTTTGTCGGAGCTTGCTGTGCACAATTTGGTTGCTGCCTTTCCAACATTACAACAATGACTACCCTCCAAAAACGACATAATTAGCTGTAAAGCACTTTGGGATATCCAGTGGTTGTGAAAGGCGCTATATAAATGTAACTCTTTCTTTCCCCACAGATGCTGCCTGACCTGAGAATAAAAGTATTTTCTCTCCTGGTCAATGGGGCCCTTTACAAAGATGGCCGCGCATGCGCTCCATAACTCAATCAATTAAAATGACAATGCGCTCAACCGGCCATCTTTCCTTTACAAAGAGAGCGTCCGTTAACCTGGGCCTATTTCAGGGAAAAGACCCCGGAGCTCCAAACGTGGAGCTTACCGGTTCTTATTCGGGGCTTGTGGCCTACACCAATTGCTCATAAAGCCCACCCACCGAGTCCATTACTCCCTTGCGCCCCGCCGCCTCACGCCGGCTGCAAAACAACATTTCCAGCTTCCGTCCGTTTCCACCACCCGCACCGTTCTGCTCAAAGTCACACTGCGCACGCTCCAAATGTAGGTCGCCACTGCGCTTGCGCGCTGGCCCCTGCTGTGTGAATGGGGAACATTGGATCAGAACACAATGGGAGCAGGAGTGGGCCATTCAGCCTTTCGAGCCTGCTCCACCATTCAAAAGGTCAGGGCTGATCGATCTCAACTCCACTTCCCCACACTATCCCCATATCCCTTGATTCCCTTAGTATCCCATAATCTGTCACTCTCTATCTTGAATATACTCAACGACTGAGCATCCACAGTCCTCTGGAGTAGAGAATTCCAAAGATTCAGCAGCCTCTATGTTATGTAAGTAAACCTGTAATTACCATGTCTAACCACCAGAGGGCTCATCCCCTGGAGTCCCAAGGGATCCCACAATCCCTTGGAGCACTGTACATAAGGAGGCCTCACAGGCTGGAGAGGCACTCTGAGATCTGTAATAAAGGACTACGTTCACACCTTACTTTTGAGCTTGCAGCATCTAGTCTAACTCCTTCTCCAAGACATAACACTCTGAGTGAAGAAATTTCTCCTCATCTCAGTCCTAAATGGCCGACCCCTTATTCTGAGACTGTGACCCCTGGTTCTAGACTCCCCAGCCAGAGGAATCATCCTCCCTGCATGACCTTTACTACAAAGGGATGGAGTATAGAAACAGAGAAATTTACAGTGCAGAAGGAGGCCATTTCGGCCCATCATGTCTGTGCTGGTCGACAAAGAGCCGCACAGCCCTTCATCAGCAGCCCTAAAGGTACATACAAACCCATGAACAATAACGTTAAGGCAAAGAACACCCAGCCCAACCAGTCCACCCCACACAACTGCAACACCCCTTATACTAAAAACATCTACACCCCACCCCAACCGGAGCCATGTGATCTCCTGGGAGAGGCAAAAACCAGATAAAAACCCAGGCCAATTTAAGGAGAAAAAAATCTGGGAAAATTCTTCTCCGACCCATCCAGGCGATCGAAACGAGTCCAGGAGATCATCCTAGCCGTATTCTATTCCCTGCAGTACTTACCATTATATCTACGCTGACCAACAAAAGATCATCTAGACTAATCCCACTTACCAGCTCTAGGTCTGTAACCCTGCAGGTTACGGCACTTCAAGTGCTCATCCAACCATCTCTTAAAAGTGTTGAGGGTTTCTGCATCCACCACCCTTCCAGGCAGCGAGTTTCAGATCCCCACAACCCTCTACGTAAAGAAGTCCCCCCTCAAATCCCCTCTAAACCTTCCACCAACCACCTTAAAACTTTGCCCTCTCGTAATAGCCCCCTCCACCAATGGAAATAGACCCTTACTATCCACTATGTCCAGGACCCTCAATATTTTGTACACCTCGATGAGGTCTCCTCTCAACCTCTTCTGTTCCAATGCGAACAAACCCAGCTTATCCAAGCTGTCCTTGTAACTAAGATTCTCCATTCCAGGCAACATCCTAGTAAATCTCCTCTGCACCCTTTAGTGCAATCACGTCCTTCCTATAATACGGTGACCAGAACTGCACGCAGGACTCCAGCTGTGGCCTAACCAAAGTATTATACAATTTAAGCATAACTTCCCTGCTCTTATATTGTATGCCTTGGCCAATAAAGGCAAGCATTCCGTATGCCTTCTTATCCACCTTCCACCTGGCCTGCTACTTTCAGGGATTTGTGGACAAGCATTCCAAGGTCCCTTTGTTCATCTCCACTATTAAGTGGCCTAGCGCTTAATGTGTATACCCTTTCCTTATTAGCACTCCCAAAGTGCATCACACTTCTCTGAATTAAATTCCATTTGCCACTGCTCTGCCCATGTGACCAGTAGATTGATATCCTCCTGCAGTCCATGAATTTCCTCTTCATTATCAACCATACAGCCAATTTTAGTGTCGTCTGCAAACTTCTTAATCATACTCCCTATATTCAAATCTAAATCATTGATATATACCACAAAAAGCAAGGGAACCAGTACTGAACCTTGTAGAACCCCACTGGAAACATCCTTCTTGTCACAAAAACATCCATCAATCATTACTCTTTGCTTCCTACCTCCAAGCCAATTTTGGATCCAACTTGCACTTTTCCCTGGATCCCATGGGCTTTAACCTTCATGACCAGTCTACCTTAACAAAAGTCCATATATACTACATCGTACGCACTACCCTCATCGATCCTCTTGGTTACCTCCTCAAAAAATTCAATCAGGTTAGTCAAACACGATCTTCCCTGAACAAATCCATGCTGACTGTTCCTAATTAATTCTTGCTGATCCAAATGCAGATTTATCCTGTCTTTCAGGATTTTTTCCAATAAATTTTCCACCACTGACGTTAGGCTGACAGGTCTGTAATTACTCGGCCTATCCCTTTTTTCCTTCTTAAATAAGGGTACTACATTAGCAGTCCTCCAATCCTCCAGCACCATGCCCATATACAAAGAGGACTGGAAAATGATGGTCAAGGCCTCTGCTATTTCCTCTTTTACTTCGCTCAACAACCTGGGATGCATTTCATCATGGTTTCTAATAGGCCCTACCCTTTCCTTAGTTACTTTCTTCCTCTTAATATATTTATAGAACATCTTAGCGTTTTCCTTAATTTTACTGGCTAAGAATTTCTTGTGCTCTCTCTTAGCTTTCCTAATATCCTTTTCAATTTTACCTCTTAACTTTCTTTATTCCTCTAACAATTCTAAAGTATTTAGCCGTTGATATGTGACCTAATCATCCCTTTTTTTCTTAATCCTCCCCTGTAAGTCCCTAGATATCCAGGGGGCTCTAGAATTATTTTTCCCAGCCTTTTTCTTCAAGGGCACATGTTTGGCCTGAATCTTTAGGATCTCCTCCTTGAATGCCTCCCACTGTTCCGACACTGATTTACCCACAAGTAGCTCTTTCCAGTCCACTAGGGCCATATCTCTCCTTAACTTAGCAAAATTAGCTTTTCCCCAATTCAGAACTTTTATTCCAGGCCTATCCTTGTCCTTATCCATAACCAACTTGAATCTGACTGAATTATGGTCACTGGCACCCAAGTGCTCTCCCACTAATACCCCTTCAACCCACCCAGCTTCATTCCCCAAATATAAATCCAAGACCAACCCCTCTCGTGTTGGGCTTGCTACATACTGACTCAAAAAGTTCTCTTGAATGCATTTCACGAATTCCGCACCCTCTATACCCTTCACACTAAATTTGTCCCAATCAATATTTGGGACAAATATTCCCTCACTGTTACTACCCTATGGTTTTTGGACTTCACAGCAAGTTGCCTACATATTTGCTCCTCTACCTCCCTCCCACTGTTTCAGGGTCTATAATACACTCCCAGCAGTGTGATTGCCCCTTTTTTATTTTTCAATTCTACCCATATGGCCTCAGTTAATGATCCCTCTAACACATCATCCCTCCTCACCGCTATAATAGTTTCTTTAATTAGTACCACAACCAGCCCGCCTCCCCCGCCCCAACCCTTTTACCCTCCTATCCTGTCTAAAAATCCTGTAGCCAGTGTTGTGTATCTGTAAAGCATACACTCCCATGTTCTGCCACCAGGGAGCGCATCCCCTGAAGTCCCAAGGGATCCCAGCATCCCTTGGGAGCACTGTATATAAGACGGCCCATAAGGCCCTGTCTCTGTACTGCCCCTCCGACAGTGCGGCGCTCCCTCTGTACTGCCCCTCCGACAGTGCGGCACTCCCGCAGTACTGCCCCTCCAACAGTGCGGTGCTCCCTCAGTACTGCCCCTCCGACAGTGCGGCACTCCCTCAGTACTGCCCCTCCGACAGTGCGGCACTCCCTCAGTACTGCCCCTCCGACAGTGCGGCACTCCCTCAGTACTTCCCCTCCGACAGTGTGGCGCTCCCTCAGTACTGCCCCTCCAACAGTGCGGCGCTCCCTCAGTACTGCCCCTCCAACAGTGCAGCACTCCCTCAGTACTGCCCCTCCGACAGTGCGGCACTCCCTCGGTACCGCCCCTCCGACAGTGCAGCACTCCCTCAGTACTGCCCCTCCGACAGTGCGGCGCTCCCTCAGTACTGCCCCTCCAACAGTGTGGCACACCCTCAGTACTGCCCCTCCGACAGTTTGGTGCTCCCTCGGTACTGGAATGTCGGCCTAGATTTTATGTGCTCAAGTCGCGGTAGATTTTAATGAGACTCTGTGTCCCAGCTCCTGTAAATACTGCCTGTAAAGGTGCCGCTGGCTGCTCGGTTGTCAGTGATCTCCCATCACAGTAATGTGCTTCTGCTGTGTGTGATTAATAAAGTGACCAAAGCCCTCACTAACACTCTCACATATCCCACCTGCAGGGTAATATTGGTGCTGTGAGCTTCCTGTCCCACTATCCCGATCCCAGGCTCTGCTGTTACACTAACTCGCTACAATGGGATAAGTGCCAGCTCACCACATGCCCAAATCAGGGACCCAATGAAATGCATCAAGCCGTGGGGAATCCTCATCTTACACACCTGCCCAACATTTCACCACCAAACCTTTTAAATCCTTTTTCATATTTCTCCTCTCCTGAAATCTTTGATTCGGGCCGGGGGTGGAGGAGGGGAGGGTGGTTCCGGTCCCCAGAGAGACTCAGGATTCGGTCAAGTTCCCAGGGAGTTTCCACATGGCAATTAAGCACACAGGTCACACTGTGCACAGCAACGGGTGAGTGTAGAACTGAACCCAGCCAGAGTCAGTACCTTCAGGGGAGGGAGAGGAACCAGTGAGTATAGAACTGAACCCAGCCAGAGTCAGTACATTCAGGGGAGGGGAACCAGTGAGTGTAGAACTGAACCCAGCCAGAGTCAGTACCTTCAGGGGAGGGAGAGGAACCAGTGAGTGTAGAACTGAACCCAGCCAGAGTCAGTACCTTCAGGGGAGGGGAACCAGTGAGTGTAGAACTGAGCCCAGCCAGAGTCAGTACCTTCAGGGGAGGGAGAGGAACCAGTGAGTGTAGAACTGAACCCAGCCAGAGTCAGCACCTTCAGGGGAGGGCGAGGAACCAGTGAGTGTAGAACTGCACCCAGCCAGAGTCAGCACCTTCAGGGGAGGGGAACCAGTGAGTGTAGAACTGAACCCAGCAAGAGTGATACAAAATTATGACACATAAGGAGGCCATTCGGCCCATTGTGTCAATGTCAGTCGAAAAAAAGCTACCCAGCCTAATCCCACTTTCCAGCTCTGGGTCCGTAGCCCTGTAGGTTACGGCACTAAGTGCATATCCAAAAACTTTTTAAATGTGATGAGGGTTTCTGCCTCTACCTCCCTTTCAGGCAGTGAGTTCCAGACCCCCACCACCCTCTAGGTGAAGAATTCTCCCTTTAAATCCTCTCTAAACCTTCTACCAATTACTTTAAATCGATGCCCCCTGGTTGTTGACCCCTCTACTAAGGGAAATAGGTCCTTCCGATCCACACTATCTGGGCCCCTCATAATTTTATACACCTCAATTAAATCTCCGCTCAGCCTCCTCTGTTTCAAAGAAAACAATCCCAGCCGATCCAATCTTTCCTCATAGCTAAAATTTTCCAGTCCTGGCAACATCCTCGTAAATCTCGTAAAAGGACCGACTGTAACATAGCCAAGTTTGCTGACAATACAAAGATGGGAGGAAAAGCAATGTGTGAGGAGGACACAAAAAATCTGCAAAAGGACATAGACAGGCGAAGTGAGTGGGCAAAAATTTGGCAGATGCATTATAATGTTCAAAAGTGTGAGGTTATGCACTTTGGCAGAAAAAAAATCAGATTGCAAGTTATTATTTAAATGGAGAAAGATTGCAAAATGCTGCAGTACAGCGGGACCTGGGGGTACTTGTGCATGAAACACAAAAGGATAGTATGCGGGTACAGCAAGTGATCAGGAAGGCCAATGGTATCTTGGCCTTTATTGCAAAGGGGATGGAGTATAAAAGCAGGGAAGTCTTGCTACAGTTATACAGGGTATTGGTGAGGCCACACCTGTAATACTGCGTGCAGTTTTGGTTTCCATATTTATGAAAGGATTTACTTGCTTTGGAAGCAGTTTAGAGAAGGTTCACTAGGTTGATTACGGGGATGAGAGGTGTAGTGTATGAGTAAAGAGTCTGACCAGATACTGTGAGCTCAAAGTAATGTGTGACCTTAGTCTTTTATTGCAGGTCTCCAGAGTGCCTCTCCAGCCTGTGAGGCCTCCTTAAATTCCGGTGCTTCCAAGGGATTGTGGGATCTCTTGGGACTCCAGGGGATGAGCCCTCTGGTGGTTAAACAAGGTATTTATAGGTTTACATATATAACAACACCCCCCCCCCCAAATCAATAGTGTAACTATTTACAAGGTGAGTTGATCTGGGGCCTTCCTTTCCCTGATTGATTGCCTTGGTGCAAATGCTGGTTTTGGTGAGTCGTTTGTTGGGCTTTCATTGGGCTGCTGTGCAGCTGGCCTTGCTGGGCTGCCTGGTGTGGTGAGTCCTGCTGGGCTGCTGTGGGTGATGGGTTCTGCTTCATGGTCAACTGATAGGTCGGTTGCCACTGGTGTGTGTTGGGGGGTCAAAAAAGGTAGGGTCCAAGGTGGGTTGCTCTGGATAGTCCGTGAATCTGAGTTTGGTTTGGTCCAAGTGTTTCCTGTAGATGTGTCCATTTGAAAGTTTGACCTGAAACACCCTACTCCCCTCTTGGCCACGACAGTGCCGGGAAGCCACTTGGGACCTTGTCCATAGTTCAACACATTTACAGGATCATTAATCTCAATTTCGCGTGACACATTTGCGCTATAGAAACATAGAAAATAGGTGCAGGAGTAGGCCATTCCGCCCTTCAAGCATGCATCACCATTCAATAAGATCATGGCTGATCATTTCCTCAGTACCCCTTTCCTGCTTTCTCTCCATATCCCTTGATACCTTTAGCCGGAAGGGCCATATCTAACTCCTTCTTGAATATATCTAATGAACTGGCATCAACAACTCTCTGCGGCAGGGAATTCCACAGGTTAACAACTCTCTGAGTGAAGAAGTTTCTCCTCATCTCAGTCCTAAATAGCCTACCCCTTAGCCTACGACTGTCCCCTGGTTCTGGACTTCCCCAACATTGGGAACATTTTACCCGCATCTAATCTGTCCCGTACCGTCAGAATCTTATATGTTTCTACGAGATCCCCTCTCATCCTTCTAAACTCCAGTGAATACAGGCCCAGTCGATCCAATCTCTCCTCATATGTCAGTCCAGCCATCCCGGGAATCAGTCTGGTGAACCTTCGCTGCACTCCCTCAATAGATTAGGAGACCAAAACTGAACACAATATTCCAAGGCCCTGTACAACTGCAGTATGACCTCCCTGCTCCTATACTCAAATCCCCTAGCTATGAAGGCCAACATACCATTTGCCTTCTCACCGCCTGCTGTACCTTGTGGAAATTTACTTTTAGAAGTTACATTTCCTGTTAAATATACCCTTTTGTAATAAAACAAAATGGAGTCTCAGTTCTACCAGAAGCCCCTGCAGCAGACAATTTGCTTCTGCATAAACATGCCAACCTGGACTGATAGCTAATTAAAGAAAGGCAGGAGCCATCTGTGTGAGTGAGGGAACCTTGAATTTACCCTCCCTAACAGAAAGAATGTCCTGTTAGAATTATACTCCCTACTAATAACTGTCGCTGTGCTAAACCTTAGAAGTATTAGATAAAGGCTGTATAGATATGTAGAGAATTAAAACAAGGATGTAATGTTAATTAAGTGATTGAAGAACTCCTTATCTGTATTTGCTGACCGCAAGGGCAGAACTGATACACGTGATGGAATCATAAATTCTTTGTTTGTTCTCCTGTATAAAGATAATGTGATTTTAAAACCCTGTAGAAGTCTTCGCTGAGCCTTTGACTTAGTGAGACTTTTCCTTGCAGCAAGTACAACTATTAAAGGGACATCGACCAGAGCTGTTTGTGTCAGAGTTTCATATTTTTTAGTTAAATTGAGAGTCGAGATTTCGACAACCTGCATGCCAACTTTCAATGACTGATGAACCATGACACCCAGGTCTCGTTGCACCTCCCCTTTTCCTAATCTGCCGCCATTCAGATAATATTCTGTCTTCGCGTTTTTGCCCCCAAAGTAGATAACCTCACATTTATCCACATTATAGTGCATCTGCCATGCATTTGCCCACTCACCTAACCTGTCCAGGTTACCCTGCAGCCTCCTAGAGTCCCCCTCACAGCTCACACCGCCACCCAGTTTAGTATCATCTGCAAACTTAGAAATATTACACTCAATTCCTTCATCTAAATCGTTAATGTATATTGTAAAGAGCTGGGGTCCCAGCACTGAGCCCTGCGGCACTCCACTAGTCACTGCCTGCCATTCTGACAAGGACCCGTTTATCCCGACTCTCTGCTTCCTGTCTGCCAACCAGTTCTCTATCCACGTCAGTATATTACCCCCAATACCATGTGCTTTGATTTTGCACACCAATCTCTTGTGCGGGACCTTGTCAAAAGCCTTTTGAAAGTCCAAATACACCACATCCACTGGTTCTCCCTTGTCCACTCTACTAGTTACATCCTCAAAAAATTCCAAAAGATTTGTCAAGCATGATTTCCCCTTCATAAATCCATGCTGACTTGGATCGATCCTGTCACTGCTTTCCAAATGAGCTGCTATTTCATCTTTAATAATTGATTCCAACATTTTCCCTACCACTGATGTCAGGCTAACCAGTCTATAATTACCTGCTTTCTCTCTCCCTCCCTTTTTAAAAAGTGGTGTTACATTAGCTACCCTCCAGTCCATAGGAACTGATCCAGAATCGATAGACTATTGGAAAATAATCACCAATGCATCCACTATTTCTAGGGCCACTTCCTTAAGTACTCTGGGATGCAGACTATCAGGCCCCGGTAATTTATCGGCCTTCAATCCCATCAATTTCCCTAACACAATTTCCCTCCTTCTCACTAGACCCACTATCCTCTAGTACTTCCGGAAGGTTATTTGTGTCTTCTTTCGTGAAGACAGAACCAAAGTCTTTGTTCAATTGGTCTGCCATTTCTTTGTTCTCCATTATAGATTCACCTGAATCCGACTGCAAGGGACCTATGTTTGTCTTCACTAATCTTTTTCTCTTCACATATCTATAGAAGCTTTTGCAGTCAGTTTTTATGTTCCCGGCAAGCTTATTCTCGTACTCTATTTTCCCCCTTTTAATTAAACCCTTTGTCCTCCTCTGCTGAATTCTAAATTTCTCCCAGTCCTCAGGTTTGCTGCTTTTTCTGGTCAATTTATATGCCTCTTCCTTGGATGTAACACTATCCTTAATTTCCCTTGTTAGCCACGGTTGAGCCACTTTCCCAATTTTATTTTTACTCCAGACAGGGATGTACAATTGTTGAAGTTCATCCATGTGATCTTTAAATGATTGCCATTGCCTATCCACTGTCAACCCTTCAAGTATCATTTGCCAGTCTATTCTAGCCAATTCACGCCTCAAACCATCGAAGTTACCTTTCCTTAAGTTCAGGACCCTAGTTTCTGAATTAACTGTGTCATTCTCCATCTTAATAAAGAATTCTACCATGTTATGATCATTCTTCCCCAAGGGCCTCGCACAACAAGATTGCTAATTAATCCTTTCTCATTACACATCACCCAGTCTAGGATGGGCAACTCCCGAGTTGGTTCCTCGACATATTGGTCTAGAAAACCATCCCTAATACACTCCAGGAAATCCTCCTCCACTGCATTGCTACCAGTTTGGTTAGCCCATCATAACCGTTAACTGCTATCTGCGCAGTTAATTCTTCCACCTTATTCTGAATACTCCTTGCATTGAGGCACAGAGCTTTCAGGCTTCTCTTTTTAACACACTTTGCCTTTTAGAATTTGGCTGTAATGTGGCCCTTTTTACTTTTTGCCTTAGGTTTCTCTGCCCTCCACTTTTACTTTTCGCAGACCGTCCAGTTTGTACTGGTCCCACCTCCCCCAGAACTGGTTCCAATGTCCCAGAAATTTGAATCCCTCCATTCTACACCACTCCTCAAGCCACGTATTCATCTGAGCTATCTTGCGATTCCTACTCTGACTAGCACATGGCACTGGTAGCAATCCTGAGATTACTACTTTTGAGGTCCTACTTTTTAATTTAGCTCCTCGCTCCTTAAATTCGTCTCGTAGGACCTCATCCCATTTTTTACCTATATCGTTGGTACCTATATGCACCACGACAACTGGCTGTTCACCCTCCCTTTTCAGAATGCCCTGCACCTGCTCCAAGACATCCTTGACCCTTGCACCAGGGAGGCAACATACCATCCTGGAGTCTCGGTTGCAGCCGCAGAAACGTCTATCTATTCCCCTTACAATTGAATCCCCTATCACTATAGCTCTCCCACTCTTTTTCTTGCCCTCCTGTGCAGCAGAGCCACCCATGGTGCCATGAACTTGGCTGCTGCTGCCCTCCCCTGATGTCTCATCCCCCCCAACAGTACCCAAAGCGGTGTATCTGTTTTGCAGGGGGATGACCACAGGGGACCCCTGCACTACCTTCCTTGAACTGTTCTTTCTGTTGGCCATGCATTCCCTATCTGGCTGTGTACCCTTTTCCTGCAGTAAGACCAACTCACTAAACGTGCTATTCACGTCATCCTCAGCATCATGGATGCTCCAGAGCGAATCCACCCGCAGCTCCAGTGCTGCAATGTGGTCCGTCAGGAGCTGCAGGTGGATGCACTTCCTGCATACGTAGTCGTCAGGGACACCGGAAGCGTCCCTAACTTCCCACATAGTACAGGAGGAGCATAACATGTGTCCGAGCTGTCCTGCCATGATATGCACTTTGTTGAAGCTGCCTGCTCTCTATCTGTTCATGTAGATCAGGGTGGACTAATGAGAGCCTTGTCTTAAGTGCCATTTTCATGAGCAGTTCAGCGGGTGGAATCCCAGTGAGTTAGTGGGGTCTCGTGCGGTAACTAAGCAGGACTTGGGATAGGTGAGTCTGCAGTGAGCCTTCAGTTACCCTCTTCAAGTTCTGCTTGATTGTTTGCACTGCTCTCTCAGCTTGACCATTGGATGCTGGTTTGAATGGGGGAAATGTGACATTGTGGGTCATGAACTCTTTGAACTCGGCACTGGTGAAGCACGGCCCATTGTCACTCACAAGGACGTCAGGCAGGCCGTGTGCGGCAAACATGTCCTGCAGGCTTTCAGTGGTGGCAGCGGACGTGCTTGCTGACATTATCTCACATTCAATCTGATAGAGAATTCAAGCAGGTTACAAGGGTCTGTGAGAAAACACAGACCCCAGCCACAGACCCCTGCCTACGTGAGAGATAGCACGATGCTTTAAGCATCAATCAACTTGACATTTCAGGACTTTATGCTGGGAGCCAATTATGGGCCAACAACACATACTGTTGGATCAATTGAGCCAATAAGCTTAAAGGGGGCGAGCTCACGATTGTAAATTGATCCAGGATAAGTATAGCCATTTTTTGCCATGTATTTCAGAAGGACAAAGGGTTGGCAATCAGTCAGCAGTTTGTTGCAGCTGCCAGAATAAAGTTAAATTAAATCTACAATCGGATTTCGCATCTCATTGAAAATTAAGAGATCTAACAATTTTGGTGTCACGAAGAGGATCGCTGAGGGAAGAAACTGAATTTTGGACATCGGACCTACATACTGAGGTAAGGGCTCTTTATAAAAACTCCTCGGTCAATTGTCTATATTCACCTCCCCTTCTACGCGATTCCGAAAGCCTCCGGTTTGCGAACCCTCCGGTTGGTAGTTGGCTCGAGGTCCCATAGACGTCTAAACTTCGGCGGTGTGTTAGTTAATTCATCACCGACCCACTGATCGGCTGGAAAGCCTACGACTCGAGACCCCAGTAAAGAAATAAGTATTATGGCAGCAGGAGATAAGAGCAAAGAATTGACTACAACTGTTAAAGGTGGGCAGGCACCACCACCTGAAATCCTCGAACAGTTGAAAGAATACATAGAGCAACAATTCAACTTATTTAAAACCTGTATTAAGATCGAACGAAAGTACGGTACCTCCAAAGGACAATGGTCCTTGGACGAGATCAAAAGGATCTGGGGAAAAACGACCTGTATGAAAAATAAAGAACAAACCAGATGGTCCCTAGCCGTTATGAGACAGATCCGACAGCCGAATAAGATAATGACACTATCCCAACAAGATAGGGACCTGACCAGTACAAAGGACCAATTGCAAGCGGTTTGTGAACAACTGAGACAGAAAAAACTTGAACTTGAAAAGTTGGAAGTGGAAGTTAGAGATTTTAAAGGTGAAATTAAAAAATGAAAAAAATCATTAGGTCAAGAGACAGTAAAAGGAAAAGGAAAATGTATCGGTCAATTCCCAGGGTACCCATGTTTGGATAAATTAAAAGCGCAAACCCGAAGACACGACCGAGGAATAGATACGGATTCTGAATCCTCCGATGATACAGGGTCGGAGGATGAAGAATTAGGGGTGCGATTTGCCCCGTTTAAAAAAAAACGAGCTGTTGTCAAATCAGAAGAGACTGCGGATGAGGACGGAACCAAAAAACGAAGAAAAGACTGTATGAAAAATACTTATTTCATGATCCGGCAGACCCAAAGAAAATTGATAAATGGTCCAAGGAATTGCCCAATCCAAAAGAAAGGGGGAGTGAAAACGTGGGACCAATTGGACCGCTTAAGAAATATCTATCAACTTCATCCCTGGGACGGAGTGCAAATTTTGACCATAATGGTGCCAAAAACACGGAAGAAAATTGCACGACAAGGTAGAAGAAGCTTTGGGGCGGGATGAGCAAGAATTAAACACAGGATGGGAGGCAATTAAACACTGGCTACAAGCCTTCAGTCCAGCCAAGACAGACTGGGGAAAAATTACCAACAGAAAGGAACAGAGGAGGTCCTGGAGTATGACGAGCGGTTTAGATGCACGTGGCTAGAACATTCAGGTATGAATGATACGGATGAGGAAATGGATGAACAAATGTTTGGACCCCTGAAATCAGCTTTCGTGGCAGGTCTAAAGCCAGAACTGTCCAAATTGCTTAAGGTAGTGTTACCGGACTGGGAAGGTAGAGAAACTACCTTTGCAGCATTGGTGGATCGATGTAACCAATTAGATCGGGATATGGGAGCTAAAGTCCAAGCTGTACAGGCTATGGGATGGAAATCCCAGGATTCTGATAAACAGTTATTCGGAAAATTACCCGGAAAATGTCATTATTGTGGGATAGGAGGTCACTGGGCCAAGACGTGCAGGGCGAAACAGCAAGGTCGCGGCTGGGGAAGAGGACGCAGCCAGGGATACAATTCAGCCAACAAGCCAGGCTTGTCACAAGATAACGACCTCATAGAAGCATTTAAGCGACTGACAATACAACAACAGAAGGAGTTACTTGGGATAGCAAAAAACGGTTAGAGCCCACCCTGGCCCTCCTCCTCGCACTAATACAACAGAGGGGAGATGGGCTATATATAACTGTGAGGGTGGGTGATAAGGATGTGGACTGTCTTTTAGACACAGGGACGGAATTAACATGCTTACCCCTACAATATGGAGACTTTTTGCTGTTGGATGGTAAGGCACGTACAGCCTATGGAGTTGGGGGCCATAAAATGGAAATTAAAAGGACAACACCGGTACTTATAGGGCTGGGTCCACATGAACTAACCACACCGGTCTGGATAGGCCCAGTAGATCAACCCCTTTTGGGAATGGACGTTCTAATCCAAGTAGATTCATCGTTGCATTTCGAGGATGGTCGGGTGACATGGTCAATTAGAACTTTGAAGAAAGAAGAATTGAAGGAACACCCGATATGGGCTAAAGATAAGAACGATTGTGGCCTACTCCAGATGGAGCCTGCGACATTTACCGGGACCAAGCCTCCATGCACTAAACAGTATCCCATCAGTCCAACTGCCATCGCGGGAATCTTACCGGTTATTCAGCAATTGGAGAAACAAGGGGTGTTTATTAAAATGCATAGCTCCTCCAATAGCCCCGTGTTGGCGGTACAGAAATCTAATGAGACTTGACGTTTGACTGTCGATTATAGGAAAGCTAACCAGTGTATTGATCAAAAAGCTCCTTTGGTCGCAGATCCCTCCACCATTTTTAATGCCCTCAAACCGGAACATAAATATTTCTCAGTTATAGATATGGCCAACGGATTTTGGTCGGTGCCTCTGGCACCGGAGGTTCGACAGTGGTTTGCTTTCACAGTCCAAGGACAACAGTATACTTGGACCCGGTTACCGCAGAGTTTCCACAACAGCCCTACAGTATTCCACATGGCTTTATAAAGCCATTTGCGAGAATTACCTCCCCTGTCATCCACAGTCATCCAATATGTAGACGATATAATGCTAGCTTCAAACACGGAAGAACAGCATGAATAAGATCTACGAGCTCTGCTGGACCATCTTTGGCTGAAAGGACATAAAGCCAGCATCGACAAAGTACAAATATCCCAAGAAGAGGTTGTATACCTGGGACAAAAGATTTCACAAGGAAAGAGAGAACTTACCCAGGATAGAACTGCAGCCATTCGGGCTGCTAAAAAGCCCACCACTATTCAGGAACTAAGGTCTTCTTTGGGATTGTGTAACTTTAACAGAAATTGGATTGACTCCTTCACACAGCTTGCTCAGCCATTGAATGATATTTTAAAGGGGAAACGTGCCTCTAAAGAAGCCATCACCCTCACTAAGGAACAGCAAGAGGCCTTCCTGAGTTTGAAAAAGGCTTTGTGATCGGCACCAGCTCTGGGAATCCCCGACAGTGGTAAGCCATTTACCCTGTTTGTCCATGAGAAAGAAGGATATATGACAGCTATACTGACACAAGAACGTGGGGATCGGCAAAGACCTATTGGCTATTATTCGGCAAAACTGGATGCGGCAGCCCTCGGATGGGGAAGTTGCCTAAGGGCCATGGAAGCTACATGTCGAGCGGTAATGATCACTGCGGGTCTAGTCCTCGACCAAAAGCTGATGGTCAAGTGTCCCCACACCGTACATGCTTTGCTGTCTATGAATAGAATGTCTCAGGTGACAGCAGTAAGATGGACCCGCTGGACAGCAGTTTTGGAAGCTCCTAATCTCCATATCATCCGGACCAGCCCGGTTAATCCCGCAACTGTGCTCCCGATGTCAGAATCGAGGGAGCAAGAGGGGGGAGAATGTGAAGAGCATGACTGTGTGGAGATTTTAAAAGAAACAGAAGAAGCAGCCTTAGCAGCAGAAGAGCCTCTACACAACCCAGACCTCATCCTGTTTACAGATGGTTCCACCTTTGTTGACAATGGTACCAGAAAAGCAGGATGGGCAGTTACAACCTTATATGAGGTAGTGGCAAAAGGATGTTTACCCTCAGGAACGTCAGCACAACAGGCCGAGTTACGGGCCCTGTCAGAAGCATGTCGAATAGCAGAAGGACAGACAGCTAATGTCTACACAGATTCACGATATGCTTTTGGAGTCGTTCACAATTTTGGTCTGTTATGGCGGAAAAGAGGATTCCTCACTGCTGCTGGTATACCTATCCGAAATGGAAAAGAAGTCTGAGACTTACTAGAGGCCATACAATTACCTCAGGAAGTGTCCATCCTGAAGTGTAAGGCCCATACCAAGGAAAATACCACAGAAGCACAGGGAAATGCCCTAGCCGACCAGGAGAACCAACACAGATGTGCAGATTGAAAGCACTCAGGACTCTGACACGAGACCTTCAAACAATGCAAGGCGAGTGCTACCGAGAGGAAAAATGGACATGGATTGAGGCAGGAATTAAGCTATGTGAAGATGGTGTCTGGAGACAAAGAGTTACCGACAAGCCAGTCGCGCCACAAGCGCTTATGCCATTTTTAGCCCAACAGATCCACTCGTGGGGACACTTGGCCTCACAACAGATGACGGCACGGTTCCAGAAAAGCTGGTGGGGTCGGGGATTTAAAAAACATGCCCAGCTGGTAACAGACCGCTGTGTGGTCTGCCAGAAAAATAATTCTGGACCCATCACGGTAATGCCCCAACTGAGGCCCCCTGCCCCTGTCGGACCATTCCAGCATCTGCAGGTTGATTATATATCTCTTTCTTCATGCCAAGGATACACTAACATTCTTGTCATGGTCGACAGATTCTCTAAATGGGTAGAAGCTGTCCCAACGAAAAGAGCCACAGCCAATCACACTGCAAAGGTCTTGTGTAAGGATTACATTCCTCGATGGGGAGTCCCGAGTAGTATTGACTCAGATCAGGGAACCCACTTCACAGGTGCTGTCTGCCAAGAAGTCTGTAGGTTACTGAACATTACGTGGGATTTACACTGTCCTTATCATCCACAATCATCAGGACAAGTAGAACGAATGAATCGAACTCTGAAACAACAGCTTGCCAAATATCACCAAGAAGGAACACCATGGCCCCAGGCACTACCAATAGTGCTATGTAGCATTAGGGCAACCCCGAACAGAACTACAGGTCTAAGCCCATTTGAAATTATAACAGGAAGACCCATGTCGCTGCCAGGAACTATCGATTTACGGAAAGCTGATGTTCACTTAATAAGTGACACTTTGTTATCATACTGTCAGAACTTAACCAATGCTATTAGTTCTGTTTCCCAACAGGTATCGGCAGCTTGGGGTAATCCACCCGAAGGAGGACACAATATCATCCCGGGAGTCTGGGTGTATGTGAAAAAGTTGCATAAAGAAACTTTGGGTGCCAAGTGGGAGGGACCTTATCAAGTGTTATTGACCATCCAGGCAGCTGTTAAAGTCCAAGGAAAGAAAGCCTGGATCCATGCTTCATACGTTAAACGAGCACCCGTAACTGAAGCTGAAATCTAATAAGGACAATTACTTTTTGCCAAAATGTATAAATTTACTGTACGACTGACTGTAGGTATTCTAGACATTTGCCGACCCTCTGCACCAAAGGGAAATAATAGAGTACCTAGGGAATTACATGTAAATACCTTTTTACATATGTCATACATTTATGCCAAACAAGGTAACATTTCTAGTTGTTGGGTGTGTGCGCATATTCCTATTCACTCAAAGGGAGGGATTCCCTTGAGGCCAGTTCCCTTGAATATCTCGGAAATGGCTGAGTGGATAATTAATCAAAACAAAACTGGGCACGTAAATGGAAGTCAGCAGGTTACAATCTGACTACCTTTGAAGCGGGGGGTACCAACCGTGCTACAATAATTCCAAACAGCCCCATTTTTTGTTATCACTAATACAACGGGGGTAGGAAGACCGGGGAAATCGGTCTGTCTGATTAGAAACATCAAAGGAGGCAAAAATATGGGGTATAATAACTGCTCCCGGAATTATAATATAATCAAGCCACGGAACCACCATCCAAACTGGGCCAATGTGGGAGTTCTTAACGTAACGGGGATTCTGAATAAAACAGATGGAAAAGCCTGGACAGGCCCCGGAGTGTTGCTGACAAAGAAACAGCTAACATTCATTGCCTATAATGGCACCTATTGGGTGTGTGGTCACAAGGCCTACCCTTGGCTGCCCCAGAATTGGACAGGATCCTGCTATTTAGCCTACATTGTGCCATATATATATCATATAAAGTCATTGTCGGAACATCTACACCGTCCTAAGAGAGCTATCACAGAAACAGAGAGGTTCTTTGCCATTCTGATCCCCAGGTATGGGACCGCCAGACATTAACATGGCATCCGTTGTGGAACGGGTAGTCAATGATACTTCAGAGGCTCTAGTTAAAATCAATGCAGAAATGGTAGCAATCCGCACAGTAGCCCTACAGAATAGATTGGCCCTTGATTACATCCTGGCTGAAAAGGGAGGTACTTGTGCCCTACTCAGAACTGAGTGTTGCACATATATCCCAGATAGCTCCGAAGAAATTACCCACTTAGCGGAGCATATCCAAAAGAAGGTAGAAAAACTTAAGCAACCCCCATCATTCACTTTGTGGAGCGGAGCCACTGAATGGCTAGGTTCAATAGGAACTTCATTGGTGGAAGGTTTAATTCTATTTGTTGTAATTGTTTTACTTTTATATTGTTTGTTTATGTTGATTAAATGTTGTTGCGACCAGGCGGCTGTAGCTGCTGTCCCGCAGGTGAGACACCTTGCAGGTCCCAGCAGACCGTCTGTACGTGACACAGGGGTATGTTATGCTTAAGGGAAGGTTGTTTACTGGTTGACGATGACGCATCACATGCTAGTACCAAACGCTTACATGGATTATACAACACAAGCAATTTGTTTGAGCATAACAATTTTCTAGCTTTTATAAAGGCATTTTCTTGGCTTTTACCCCAAACCCATTCATCTTCTTTACGCAGTAAAGCGTGCAGTTGTTCTAACAGTGTGCTGAGACCCGGTAAGAAGTTACCAAAGTAGTTCAGGAGTCCTAGAAACGACCGCAGCTCCATCATATTCTGTGGCCTCGGTGCATTCTCGATTGCCTCCATCTTCGAATCAGTGGGCCTGATGCTGTCCGCCGCGATTCTTCTCCCCAGGAACTCCACTTCAGGCAACAGGAAAATGCACTTCGAGCATTTTAACCTGAGTAAATAAAGAGACCTTTGTGTATGTTGATGCAGGTGAGGCCCTTCAATGATTCCTCCAGCTCCTGCGTCATGTAGGCCGAGGTCAAGTCCAGCTTCGTGAACGTCTTTCCTCCCGCCAGCATCGCAAAAAGGCCGTCTGCCTTTGGTAGCGGGTATTGATCCTGCAGGGAGAAATGATTGATAGTTACTTTGTCATCACCACAGATTCTAACAGTGCTGTCTCCCTTAAGGACTGGAACAATCGGACTGGTCCACTCGTTGAATTCGATGGTGAGATGACGCCCTCTCGTTGCAGCCGGTCCAGCTCAATCTTCACCCTCTCTCTCATCATGTACAGTACTGCTCTCGCCTTGAGATGGATGTGTCGCGCCCCCGGAAATAGATGGATCTGCACTTTTGCTCCTTGGAACTTCCCGATGCCTGGTTCAAACAGCGAGGGGACCTGGGCACACAAAATGCCATCGACGGGCGAGAGCGCTCGGACGTTGTCCCAGTTCCAGCATATCTTCCCCAGCCAGCTCCTGCCGAGCAGCGTGGGGCCATCGCCCGGTACCACCCAGAGTGGTAACTCTGACACCGCTCCATCGTAGGAGACCTTTACAGTAGCACTGCCGATTACGGGAATCAGTTCCTTCATGTAAGTTCTCAGTTTAGTGTGAATGGGAGTCAGGACTGGCCTTGAGGCCTTGCTGCACCACAATTTATCGAAAGTCTTTTTGCTCATAATAGACTGGCTCGTGCCCGTGTCCAGCTCCATTGACACTGTGAGTCCATTTAATTCAACCTTCAACATTATCGGGGGACACTTTGTGGTAAATGTGTGCACCGCATACACCTCTGCCTCCTTGGTCTGAGGCTCTGGTTCATCATGATCCGTCGTAGATCTGTCCTCCTCTGCAACATGGTGGTTTGCAAGATTAGCAGGGTTTGCAGCTCGCCTGCACATTGTAAGACGGGGGCGAGGGGTGGGGGGTGGTGTTGTGATCTCTATGAGGGGGTCAGGTTCCCTTCTGACCAACTTGAGTGGCTTCGAATCGCTCCCACTCCCTTGGGTTCTGTACTCTGGATTTATTTGGGGGGTATGACAAAAGTGCAGAGGACACTGGTTTGATGCAAAGAACTTTGGTTTTATTACAGTCAAGGTAATACAGGCTTATTACTCTAGTAAGAAAATACAAGGCCAAACTTACAATCACTCTAATAAAGTACCATACATAACACATTCAAAGGGGGTTGCAGTAAAATTATACCTCCAACCTCCCAATACCTAATTCTAGCTAGGTTAGACTCCAGGGTGGCAGGGACTTATGCTTATCAACCCTTTTGATAGTTAATGGTAGATGGTGATGTTCTTCCTTCCTTCAGGACTTCAAGACTTCGCGGCTGGAGAAGTTAGTTTACAACTGTCATGTTGGTTTCGCTCCTTGTCTTGATGAGGTAGTAGCAACCTCCTCTCTCCCCAACCTCTGTTGAAAACAGTGGCCAGTTATACGATTTCAGTGTTCTAATTTTGCCACCAAATGTGTTCACAATCCTTTGTATAATTTTTATGGCTTGGTTCTTCTTTGTTGGGCTCGTTAAAGTTGATATGTCTTGGGTGGGTTGATGTTCGAAAACTGTTTCCTGATGGAAATATTAGTTTGGTAATTGCAATGTCCTTTTGTGCTTAGTCTTTCGCATACAGGCTGGATTGGGCCTTTTTGTGATGTATATGCTGAAATGGTTTGTCCAGACCCATGTTGATGGGGAGCTACCTCTGGGTGATTTTGTGATGGTAATGTCTCTTGTGGAGAAGGATTTCCAAATACTCATTTTTTCAGACAGGTTACCTCAGTCCTCACACCCAGACAGTTCCAATAATCAAGTGGGTTTCTTTTATTCCCTAGGTCCGCCCACAGGCTTGAATTTGTCTTGTAAAAGTTCATAATTCTATTAAAGTTCGTAGTTTCTTCCATAAGCACTTTAGAGTTCCAAACGTTTCAGTAGATAGTCTCAAATTAAATTTACTTTCGAATGAGCCCAAACACGGGGGGGGGGGGGGGTGTTCTGGTGAATTTTGCTCTCTACAGTCCCCCCTGTTGACACTCCACACTCTTGAGTGTCAATCAAGGTAAGCAAAATTCCTGCTCCCGAGAGTCAATCTTCCCCGCATTTATACCAGCTAAACATTACCCTGCATCCCCCCATTGAAATGCAATGCAATATCCAGGCGAATACAGTCGTTACAATTCGGTTACAGCATATAGGGGGTATGATGTCCCTCTTTTACTCGGTTTTCACAGTAAAATAACGGTATACAGTCAAACACAACTTTAAGTAAAGTAAAATAAAAACACATAGTAACACATTCTCAAATAGCATAAAGGTCCAAAGTTCAGTAAAATAAAGGTACATAGTCAAAACATTTAAGCAACACTCTTACAACACTTGCGATGTTGCGGTTTACAGCAGGTAAAACCAGACACCAATTAAACATGATAGTATGGTGTCACCCCTCCCTGTGCGATTCCCAAGTTCGGCCAAGGAGCGTACAGCACCCTTTGGTGCCTGACCTGACGGCCTCTGCGTTTCACTCAGCAAGTGAGACACCATAAGTAAAGTATTATCGCGAGTTGACAGATAATTAAAGTGTGGGAAGCAATTCGGATCCAGACTGGGACCTCTATATTTCTGAAAAGGTCCCACCAAGGTGGAATGGTGATCTCGAGAATCTTTTTCCCTATCTCAGTGGTTTTCTGTTCTAGAGTGTAGAAGTGTTTTTGTGAGATAATTACAGCCTTTAGCAGAGCGGTAAGATGTTTGGGTCGAGGGGGAATTGCATAGCCAAAATGTACAACATAATCCTGCAGGTTTGTAATGTTTTCCTTCACAGTGAGGTGGACAGTGAAGGGTTCAGGAATGGGGACAATCCGTTTCTGGGCCACTTGAACTGATGCCCCAGGTTTGAAGCAAAAACTGCTGTCACTCACCGGACACCAGAAGTGTCCATGTTGGTAGTGGGGCACACTGGTGGTGACACAATATGTCCCAGCCCCTATGTATGCTACCTGTGGAGGGACCTGGTCTTGTGTCATTACTTCCATGGTGCAGTTAATAGGCTGTGTACCAGCAGCTTTAAACCCACACTGTGACTTTGAATGGGCACTCAAGTACTGGGGACACAGTATTACGTGTGCACCCCGGCTCCAGTACCCGGAGAGGTCAGTACCCGTTACAGCGTGTTCCCACTTTATGACATAGGGTGGGACCGCTGCGAAACGAATGTGTGCACCTCCCTGAATAACTCCAATGTTCTCCACCCGGTATACTGGTGCGGGTCGGGCTGTCCCATCCTTAATACTATTCCCATAATAGTGTGGTTAGATTTCCCACAGTCTACTGGGACAGGGTAGGCTTCAGAGGCTAGGTGGAGCTGGCACAGGCTTAGTGAATTGCTATACGGGTGGAGGGCTGCGAGGTGCTTGTTCCTGAATACGCACACCTCATTCTCTGCAGCCTGGTCAGAAGCGTTTCTATCCTCCCGTATGAATGCATTCACTATCTGTGCATGTTTTTCCAGCTCAGCCACAATTTCTTTTAAATGGACCGTCAAAGCCTGGTCCTTATGTAGTTCTGATCCTACTACGGTATTCTCCTGTTTCAGGATTTTCCTCAATTGGGTCTTTAAACTGTTTATCTGTGTTTGCAGCTCTATGTCATCGAGGCTATTTATTACAGAGGATGCTGTATTGTAAGTAGTGAAAACGTCGTTTATGATTCCCCTTCTAGGTCTCCCTGAACCCATGGTGTCCCTAGCGTTTAGGGTGTATAGGTCTGCTTTGTCTACATTTCCAAAGTCTAACTCATAACATTTCTTGAACATGTCTCTAAGTAGGGCCTGGTATAGCAGCTCTGTTTCCTTCGGACACCATGCAGGTAGGTGTACCTCGGTAATGTTTAAAATTACTGAAGCTACTGCATAATGTACCCCTGATATAACACCTTTTCGGTCGATACCAATACTAATTCGTTCCCAGGCCCCTTGGTGGTGGTAGGACACCTTTCTATTACTGTGCGTATTGGCGGGGTTGTGGGCAGGGGTTTCTTAATGTGTGCTCTTAGTTCGGTGACATTAATTGGGAGTGGGGAGTGTGGGACCGCGCACCCGTGTAGCTAGAATCCCACCCCATCCCTTCCCCTTCATCTTGCCATTGCCTGGCGAAGGTGATCGATATGCCTGCGGGACAAATACTCTCTGATCCCCACATGCAAACGTAAATTCCTTGTTCGGCTTCCCACCATTTGTCCCAACACACTTTTACTCCTCTCCGTGTCCCCGTGATGGTGTGGTACCTATCATTACCCAGTCTTTCCCAGTCCGATTCCTGGTCCCATGCATCCTTGCTGAGTTTTCTGAGCCATCACCATCTTCCCAGGGGATTGTTCCCTTTGCAAGTCAAACACACACGTTTTCCCTCAGTAACACTGACTCGGGCAGCGTTGATCCGTATCCGGGGGCATGGAAGTGAGGCCTCCCCGTAGGTAAAAGGCTGGAGTAGCGGGTAGAATTAATCCCAGCCACCCTGGCCACCTTCCCTCGTGGGCGTAAACGGTGAGTTCTTCCATGTCTCGGGGGCCACCCCCGGCGGTTATGATTGGTGCTCTTCCTCCTGAACGTCTCCTTGGTCGCTGCTGCTCATCCCTATCAGGGCAAGCAGGAACAGGATACTGCTCATGCTGCTCTCTCTCCTGTATGGGCTCATAAAACTGATTGTCTAGCCCTGAGAAAGTTCTCTGGTTTAACAAAGGTGACCGAGTTCCAAATTTGGGCTCATAGTCTTCAACTGACTGGCTGTCTTATTCAGCTCCTTGTGGACTGATTCCTGCTTTTAACTTTATCTCACAGTCGTTCTGCTTGTTATCTCACCGGCGCTTCCTTAATAGCCATACCGGTAGATTCTCCTTACTCCCGGGTGTTACCCGGCCTGTGCTTCTTTTAACAGCTGCACAGGTAGATTATTTTCCTTACCCCTGTTAACTAATACATAGATACTTATCATTACACAGATAAACCTTACACTATTCTAAACTTATTCACAAAACATACTTAAATTCACATAGGTACAACTGCCACCTGTCTCCGGGTGGCCAGGTTAATTCCTGCCTTCTCTCTTTCTTCTTCTCCCGCTGGGTGTCCAGCGAGGTAGGTGATAGGGTTAGGCTGTGCAGACCGACCTAAGTACCCTGACCGGATGTGGGTTTGAGTCCCACACTATCGGGGGAATGTCCCCTCCGGTGCTGCAGCACACCGCTCCTTTGGGGGTGGCTGCCTGGTTCGTTTCTTCCCCTGGGGGTTCTGCCTGGCTGAGGGCTACGGGCTGGGGACTCTCACTTGGTGGCTGGTCCACCGCTATCTCTTCTGGGGGTCCCTCGTCACCCGAGGCTACCGGCTGGATGTCCCTGCTCGCGGGCTGGTCCCTGACCTTAGGTGCCCTTTTGCGGCAGGTCCCTTTCCCAGGGCTGAACTATTTAAATTGGAGCGCTGCTGACCACGGTGTCTTTGGCCATGGTGTGCAGGGAGTCCTTCTTAAGGCTCCGGCTGCTGGGGGCGTGTCCGAGTCCCAATTGATTGGGGGGACAGTTCCTCCAGTAACACAGTCCACCGCCCCTCTAGGTGCAGTCTGTGGGTCTGCCGCGTCCCCTGTGGGATCTCCACAGTCGGAGGCTGTTGGCTGGAGGTCCCTGTCTTTAGTGCGGTTTACAGGTTTTGGCTGTCCCTTACGTTTAGCTGCCGCCCCCGGGTTGAAAAGTTTGCACCGATTTATGTGGAACCACTTTGTTCGACGGGGCAATTTTATGGCATAGACCATGGAGCTTGCCTTGTCGACAATATGGTACGGTCCCATGTACAGTGCCTCAAAGATCCCTACTCTAGCGTAGTTCCTTACCATGACCTGGTTATAAAAACATAGAAACATAGAAAATAGGTGCAGGAGTAGGCCATTTGGCCCTTCTAGCCTGCACCACCATTCAATGAGTTCATGGCTGAACATGCAACTTCAGTACCCCATTCCTGCTTTCTCGCTATACCCCTTGATCCCCCGAGTAGTAAGGACGACATCTAACTCCTTTTTGAATATATTTAGTGAATTGGCCTCAACAACTTTCTGTGGTAGAGAATTCCACAGGTTCACCACTCTCTGGGTGAAGAAGTTTCTCCTCATCTCGGTCCTAAATGGCTTACCCCTTATCCTTAGACTGTGACCCCAGGTTCTGGACTTCCCCAACATTGGGAACATTCTTCGTGCATCTAACCTGTCTAAACCCGTCAGAATTTTAAACGTTTCTATGAGATCCCCTCTCATTCTTCTGAAAGGGTGGGGGGTGGGGTTGGGGGAGGGGGAATGTATGGCCCCATGAGTGCAGCCAATCACACTCCATGCACTTATGGGAATGCTGCTACATGGTGGAAGTATAGGGCCCTTTCTTGTTGCAGGCTGCTTTCCACAAGGAAAATGTTGAGATCACCGGTCCCGCCAAACAATGCATTGGTAATGCTTCATTTTCCTCATTTGTTCTCGGGGGACATGGGTTACACCAGCAAAGCTGCGCCTGTTGCCTGTCCCTGGGTGCCCCAAGAGCCGACCGCACGGAATGGAGCTAGAGGCACATGTAGGCCAGGCCAGGTAGAGTGTGGCAGGTTCACTTCCCTAACGTACGTTTGTGAACCACGTGCACTTTTACAACAATCCGTCAGCTTTCAGAAAGATCATTATCCGGGACCGGACCCATTTTCAGATTCAGTTTTACCACTTGCCATGCTGGGATTGTTGGTTGCTTGTCCAGTACCATAAACCATTAGGCCGCACTCCTGTAACAATTGATTGCGATTGTGCGCTGAAAGCAGGGAGATGCGACAGAGCTCTGCCAACTTGTTCCCTCACCCTCCAGCGCATGCAAATAAAGCGGTGTGCCGAAATATGCGCCAATCACAGGTTTTTTTTAAGGCAGCGTTGTCAGGAAGGCTCCCAAAATTTCCCTTACTTCTTTTATCCGACAAAATGGTGCAAAAACCCATCAATTGCTGAGCGATACAGCAATATACCTTTAACAAGCTGAAGTGAACGGGCTGGCTTCCCCTGCCACACCTGTTTTCTATGGGTGTAATGTGTACACCTGTGAGTATGCTCAAAATAGTTGTAGAGCTGTTGGGTTGTGAGTGGCTTAGCTGGTCACATGATGTTCACAAGACTCAATAAAGCCCCAGCCAGTTGGGTTCAGGGGAATCCATGATGAGGCAGGTAGTTGTGATCCTGGTAGATGAACTAGTAATGTGTAGTGTGATTGTTAAACCTTTTGCTCATAAACCAACTAGTTCTTAATAGTAATATGTTGCTATGATTTCTTAAGCAAAGAACCCATGAAGCAAATACATTACATATGGATGCTCAGTCATTTAGGCAGGTGCTCCTCAAGCCTCTGGATCACATTAAGGGGAGGTCCTTAATCTAAAATACCTTTGAGCCAGTGCATAGTCTGTGCGTAGGCTCGTAACTTTAATGGGGTGCAAAATAAGCCTCAGGGGCTTTGATGGCCAAAGTAAACTACCTCACGTTTGGAAATGCCTGACATGACAACGAACCAATAACTCACTGCATTTCACTATTATCTATGGATATAACAGCAACAACTTGTATCCATACAGCACGTTGAACGCAGCGAAATGCCCCACGGCACCCCACAGGAGCACCACGAGACAACAAATCTGACACCGAGCCGCACAAGGAGAAATTAGCTTGGTCAAAGAGGACGGCCCCAAGCAGCGTCCCGAAGGATGAAAGAGAGATAAAGAGGCTGAGAGGTCCAGGAAGGGAGCTCCAGAGCCCGGGGCCCAGGCAACAGAAGGCACGGCCACCAACGGCCGAGCGACCACAATCAGGGACGCCCAAGATGGCAGAATTAGAGGAGTGCAGACATCTCGGGAGGATTGCGGGGCTGGAGGAGACTACAGAGACAGGAAGAGGCGAAGCCACGGAGGGACCCACAAACAAGGACGAGAACTTCAAAGCCGAGGTCCCCTATCTCCCACTCGTGATGCTTGCGGGGTTCTAGCAGCAGTCGGTTGCTCCGATGCTGTTTTCCCATGTTGTTAGCAGCCTGCCAGTGAATCTGTTTAAGGTGTTCAAATAGATTCCTGAAAAAGCTGTCCCGGTTCGCTTCCGTAAGCTAACCTTCCGAGAGTACCGGGGCTAACACATGGGTGGGGGTTTGCATGGCTCTGCCGGTCATGAGCTCGTACGGGGATTACCCCGTGCTCTTTGATTGGCTGGCCCGGATCCCCATGAGGACTAGTGGTAGGACCTCTACCCTCCTGATATGTCCCATAGACACCTTTCTTTTCTGGGGGTCAGGGTTGTTGGCCGTGCACACCAGACAGCAAGCACAGAACTCGCGGATGTCTTCCCTGAGTCCTGGCCACCACCCTGCCTGTTCCACTCGTTGCCAAGTGGTCTCAGGTCCAGGGTGTCCTGCTCCTGGACCCTCGTGGGCCAGCTGGAGGAATTCTCTCTGGTGTTGTTGCGGTACTACCCATTGCTCCCCCCTGAACAGCATGCCTTCTTTAATGGCAATTGCTGCGGTCTATCCTTTCCCCTTTAGCTAACGTGTTCAGGACAGTTTTGAGGATGGGGTCTTGGGTCTGAACCATTTTTAGGTCCGGGGGCAAAGCTACCCTGCCTTCCCTGCCGTCCCCATCCTGCCCCTGACTGCTGCGATGGGTCCTGGGTTGTACGGATCCCAGAGCTTGCCCGTGCGGCCAACATGTCAGCCTGCTGGTTTCCCTCGCTACGGGGTTCTGTGGTGGAATGTGCCTTCACCTTATGTATGTAGATAGTCCCTTCCTCCCCTATGGCTTTCATGATCTTTTCCAGTAGGGGCTTAATTGCCAGGGGTCTCCCGTCTGCGGATATGTATCCGCGGTGGGATCAAACAGCCAGGTACTCCGTACACGAATTGCATGTGAGCATAGTGTCCGAGCAAATCGTGTGTGGGGTAGGGAATTCTTCGGGGTGTGTGACTACATACACCACTGCAGACAGTTCAGTATGCTGGGTGCTCATAGTACCGGGGAGTTTAATCGCCAGGGCAATGCCTGCCTCGGGGTCATAAACACCGCAGCCTGTGAGTCGTTCACCCGCAGATGCCGTACATGAACCGTCCACATAGATCTCTCGGCCTGTGGAGTGTAACCCAGCCCGAAAGCCTATGTTAGTTTCCCATACCCCTTCTACGGAACACCGGTTAGCTGTCCCTGGATAAATCATGTTGGCTGCGAGTCTTGGCTCGCAGAGACCCTTTACCCTTAGGTCCATTTGAGAGAGGAGCAGGGTCCAGCGAGCAATGCGGGCACCGCTCACTGTCCTGTCCTTGATTCTCCCGTCCAGGAGCATTTGGGTGGGCGTATGGTGGGTAAGGAGTGTGATAGGGGACCCCCCTGTGAAGATCAGTGATCTTTTCACAACGCAATGAGTGGCTAGGAGGTGCTTCTCACAGTTGGAGTATCCCTTCTCCACGTCCGTGAGTATCCCGGAGGAGTAGACCACTGGTCTCAGCCGGCCGTGCCGCTCTTGGAGCAGTACTGCACTCAGGCTGTCCCCACTGGCTTCTACCTCCAGGAAAAACTCTTTACCCCCATCGATGGCCCCTAGAGCTGGCGCGGTCTTGAGTTGGATAAATGCTGCCTTGCAACCTTCGTCCCAATCTCACTCCACTCCCTTGTGTAGGAGTCGGAGCAGAGGGGCTGCGGTGGCTGCATAATCCTCAATGAAATCTCTGCAGTTCACGGTTAGCCTTGGAAAAGATATTACTCCTGTCACTGTGTTGGGGGCGGGTAACTTCTGCACTGCTTCCCTTCTAGCTTTGTCAATGGCTCTTTCCCCAGCGCGCACAGCCAGTCCCAGGAATTTTACTTCCTTCAGGCCGATCTGTGCCTTCTTGGGGTTTACTTTAAATCCTTCTTCTTTCAGCAGCTCCAGCAGCTCAGCCAGCAGTGGGCCATGCTCCTCCCCCTCATCGGTGAACAGAAGATCATCCACACATTGTACTGGCTGCTGGGGTCTGCTGAAACACTTTAAACAGTTGGCCATATACTGATGGAAAATACTGGGGCTGTTGTGGGAGCCCTGAGGGAGACAGTTCCAAGTGTATTGCTGCCCTTTAAAGGTAAAAGCAAACTTGTACTGATCTTCCCTTCTTAAAGGTATAGACCAGAACCCGTTGGAAATATCCAGCACTGTGAAGGTGGTCACGGAGGCTGGGATATTTCCAATGAGGTCAGCGACAGCAGCAACGGTGGGTGCACAGGTGGGGATGTTACGGTTGAGTACTCGATAGTCCACCGTGGATCTCCAGGAGTTGTCCGGTTTCTGAACTGGCCACAATGGAGAGTTCACATAGGTAGCTATTGGTCTCAATACCCCCTGTTTAACCAGCGAACCCAAGGCTGTTTCCATGTCTGCCTCCGCCTCCCTGGGGAAGTTGTACTGTTTCTGTGGTCGGGTCATGGGATCCCCATCTATGCTAACCTCGACCCCGTTTATTCTCCCACTGTCGTGAATGTGAATGGCAAAAGCTGCAAGGTTTTTCCTCACATACTCTTGGTATTCTACAGGGGTGTTATTGACCAGTGATACAAGGTTGTAACCTTCCTTTGGTTTCATGGTGCACACCGTCCCTTTTCCCTGTTTTCCCGGGATAGCCATCACCTCACTCTCCTGTCCCGTACAGATTGACCCCCAAAGACAGTGGTTTCTTAAATCGACCAGGATCCCGTGGCCTAGGATGAAGTCAGCCCCCAAAATCCCTCTCCCTTCCTGCTCCCACTTCATCAGGACACGACCACTTAGTGTGGAGTGTTCCTAAATGAATGGAGAGCAGAACGGAGAACGAGCCAGTCTGTTCAGTGCGTGTGAACCCCACCAAGCTGTAGGGGACCCCATTAGACAGAGGTGAGGTGGCGGGGTTAACTGCATAGACGAGGGTGCTTGAGGCACCGGTGTCCAGCAGGTAAGTCCCTTTCACCTTTTCCACTTCCATCTGTACGGTCGGTCTCCCCCACGCATCATACTCGAGGGAACACAGGTAGACAGACTGCGCATGTCCTAGTCACGGTTTTGGTTGGGTGGAGGCAGATGGGATTTCAGTACCGGTGGCGGTGGCTACCTTTCTAGGGCCATCTAAGATGGTTCAGAGCGCAGTTAAAAAGGTCTAAAACGAGGAGGGACTGGCTTATCTGTCTCGGTCTTTTGGGCAGGGGCTGGAGAATTCTTTCCTGCGCTATTCTTTCAAGGATTTCCACAATCCTTTCTCCAGTGCCCACTCTTTCCGCACCTGAAGCAGGTACGTTTTGTATCGGAGGGGTTGCCCCCCTCGTGGTGCCATCCCCTCTTGTCTTGGTTCGGTCAGATTTCGTGAACCCTTCCCTTTTGTGGGAGCTCTTCTGTCCCTCTGCCGTTTCTGTAAGCTAGGGTCAGTTGCCTGAGCACTCCCTGTTCTGTTGTTTGGGGATCTCTGGGGTTAAACCAGGGCTCAGCCTTGATTCTTATTCGGGGTAAACTGTTAGCTACTAGGCTTCAGAGCCAGTGGGCTAACTCGTCCGGGCTTAAGTGATCTCAGTCGATGTCCCCACTACAAGCGCCCTGGTACACCGGCCACAGTCGGTCTGCGAAAGCCTGTGGGGTTTCCCGGTGAGCTGCACCGTTTACTCTACTCTGGAGAAGGGACTCCCGTCATTGCAGCCCATGGCTTCTAAAATGTCTTTCTGGATGGCGGCAAGTGTTTTCTATCCTCTTTTGCTCTCAGTAGAGAGGGACTGGTACAGTTTGCTATCTAGGGGTAGGAGAAGCATCTTTGCCATTTCTGCATCATTGCACCCATTAATTTCCCCTGCCTGTTCCACTTCCACAAAGTGAACCGAGGGGTCTCCCTTTGGAGTTAGCTTTCCCAAGTGGCTTATCATAGCCTTAAGCTGGTGGGGAGTGTGGGGGACCACAAACTGACTTTCCAAGGGCCCTGGACCCCCGTTAAGGGTGGGCGGGCCAAACTTCTGTTGCCGGACCGGGCACATTGGCCCTGGTTCTGGATCTCCCTGTTCTGGCTCGCCACCCTCTCCTCCCTGCGGCCAAGCCGAGCTGAAACTCGGTGCTACAGATGGTGGTGGTTCACTATCCCTGTCCGCCCCGCAACTGATTTGCCTCCTGCTGCTGAACCGGTGTAGTCACCAGTGCCACAGGTGGTGGCCGGGTTGTTTCTTCCTTCTCTTCCGGTTTACCTGGGGTGTACCCGGGCTTATTAGGCATACCATGCCTTTTGTCTTGGACAGAGCAAGTTTTAAACTTTTACTTTGTTGCTGGCAGGGACTGTGGTCTCCCGATTCAAACCCATTAGTGCTAGCTACTTTATACGCTGCTTGCAAATCTTTTAATCTTTCCTGGAGCTCTTTTACTTGTAGGGTGAGGCGAGTGCTTTCCTCCCTCTGTGACTTTTCATTACTTTTGGACTCGGTAACCTGACATTGAAAATAGTCCTGACTGTTTTTAAACCTTTCTATTCGTTGGGTCCTTTTCTGTTTTAGCTTACGGAGGTCTCCTGATAATCTTTCTTCTGACATAACCCTTTCCTGATAGTTCTCTGCGCATTCCCATAACTCTGCTTGTAATGTTTCATTCATTCTGTCTAGCAGTTGGACCTGCCGCTGTAGACAGACCAAACAAATTGCTTTCTCTACTGCTTCTTTGTGATCTTTACTTGCTGTACACTGGGCTGCAGCGTCAGCCGAACGCTCAGCGTGCAATAGACTAAACACCCTTTCCTTAGTTACATTCACTTTCTTATACACATAGGAGGAAATCCTCTCTTCCATTTTGGTTCTTTGCCCCAAACCAGCATTCTCTACATCACACCCCGTGTACCAGAGTCCTGCCGAGGTCGTCATTTTGTAAGGGGGGGGTTGTGTGTGATCTCTATGAGGGGGTCAGGTTCCCTTCTGACCAGCTTGAGCAGTTTCGAATCGCTCCCACTCCCTTGGGTTCTGTACTCTGGATTTATTTGGGGGTGGGGTGTGACAAAAGTGCACAGGACACTGGTTTGATGCAAAGAACTTTGTTTTTATTACAGTCAAAGTAATGCAGGCTTATTACTCTAGTAAGAAAATACACGGCCAAACTTACAATCACTCTAATAAAGAACAATACAAGGAAAGGATCAAGGTCAAACTTACAATTACTCTAATAAAGTACCTTACACTACACATTCAAAGGGGGTTGCAGTAAAATTATACGTCCAACCTCCCGATACCTAATTCTAGCTAGGTTAGACTCCAGGGCAGGCAGGGACTTATGCTTACCAATCCTTTTGATAGTTAATGGTAGAAGGTGATGTTTTTCCTTCCTTCAGGACTTCAAGACTTCGCGGCTGGAGAAGTTAGTTTACAACTGTCATGTTGGTTTCTCTCCTTGTCTTGATGAGGTAGTAGCAACCACCTCTCTCCCCAACCTCTGTTGAAAACAATGGGCAGTTATACGATTTCAGTGTTCTAATCTTGCCACCAAATCTCTTCAAAATCCTTTGTATAATTTTGGCGGGCTCGGTTCTTCTTTGTAATATTTTGTTGGGCTCGTTAAAGTTGATATGTCTTGGGTGGGTTGATGTTCGAAAACTGTTTCCTGATGGAAATATTAGTTTGGTAATTACAATGTCCTTTTGTGCTTAGTCTTTCGCATACAGGCTGTATTGGGCCTCTTTGTGATGTATATACTGAAATGATTTGTCCAGACCCATGTTGATGGGGAGCTACCTCTGGGTGATTTTGTGATGGTAATGTCTCTTGTGGAGGAAGATTTTCAAATACTCATTCTTCCAGACAGGTTTACTCAGTCCTCACACCCAGACAGTTCCAATAATCAAGTGGGCTTCTTTTGTTCCCTAGGTCTGCCCACAGACTTGAATTTGACTTGTAAAAGTTCATAATTCTATTAAAGTTCGTAGTTTCTTCCATAAGCACTTTAGAGTCCCAACTGTTTCGGTAGATAGTCTCAAATTAAATTTCCTTTCGAATGAGTCCAAACACAGGGGGGGTTCTGGTGAATTTTGCATTCCTTCAACATACATTGGAAGTGTCCCATTGTTCCTCAGCCCTTGCAAACGTATCCTTTGAAGCGGCATGAATGGAAATGATGATCACCCCCTGCAGCGCCAACAAGATGTTAATGGCCTAGCATTCATCACCCTTGATGGTGGACTCTGAGACATCTGCGGATGTGCAGTTGCAGGCATGTGCGGCCTGCCCTATATATTACGATTCAAAAACAATGTTACTTTGTTCACAGTACTTGTAGCAGCACTCGTATGCTGAGAGATTTGTTTGGTATTGTCACTGGTGACGATGAACGCCTGGGCTATTGCTATGGCTTTACTCAAGGTTGGGGTCTCTACATTCAAAAGTTTGCAAAGTGTTACTTCATGGCCAATGCCAAGTACAAAGAAGTTCCTGAGCATGTGCTCCAAGTGTCCTTCAAGTTCGCAATGTCCTGCAAGGCGTCTTAGCTCGGCGACACAGCTCGCAACTTCCTGGCTTTCAGACCTCTTGCACATGTAGAACCAGTACCTCGTCATCAGAACGCTTTCCTTCAGGTTAAGATGTTCCCAGACCAGTGTGCACAAATCATCATATGATTTCTCTGTGGGTTTCGCTGGAGCAAGCAGATTTTTCATGAGGCTATATGTTGGTGCCCCGCAAACGGTGAGGAGAATCGCCCTTCATTTGGCAGAGTTCACTTTTCCTTCCAGCTCATTGGCCACAAAGTATTGGTCGAGTCGCTCCACGAAGGTTTCCTAATCATCTCCCTCCGAAAATTTTTCCAGGATGCCCACTGTTCTCTGCATCGTTGCGGTGGGGTTCGTCATCTGTATCTCATCGCCAGTTGTAGTGTATGAATAAAGAGTCTGACCAGATACTGTGAGCTTAAAGTAATGTGTGATCTTAGTCTTTTATTGCAGGTCTCCAGAGTGCATCTCCAGCCTGTGAGGCCTCCTTAAGTACCAGTGCTCCCAAGGGATTGTGGGATCCCTTGGGACTCCAGGGGATGAGCTCTCTGGTGGTTAAACAAGGTATTTACAGGTTTACATATATAACGAGGGGGTTGACTTATGAGGAAAGGTTGAGGAGGTTGGGCCTCTACTCTTTGGAATTCAGAAGACTGAGAGGTGATCTTATCGAAATGTATAAGATTATGAGGGGGCTTGACAAGGTGGATACAGAGAGGATGTTTCCACTGATGGGGGAGACTAGAACTAGAGGGCATGATCTTAGAATAAGCGGCCGACCATTAAAAACTGAGGTGAGGAGGAATTTCTTCTCTCAGAGGGTTGTAAATCTGGAATTCGCTGCCTCAGAGAGCTGTGGAAACTGGGACATTGAATAAATTTAAGACAGAGATAGACAGCTTCTTAACTGATAAGGGAAGTGGAGCTGAGTCCATGATTGTATTAAATGGTGGAGCAGGCTCGAGGGGCCATATTGCCTACTCCTGCTCCTATTTCTTATGTTCTTATGTTCTTATTATCTTCTCTGTACCCGCTCCAGTGCAATCACATCTTTCCTGTAATGTGGTGACCAGAACTGCACACAGTACTCTAGCTGTGGCCCAAACTAGTGTTTTATACAGTTCAAGCATAACCTCCCTGCTCTTGTATTCCATGCCTCGACTAATAAAGGCATGTATTCCATATGCCTTCTTAACCATCTTATCTACCTGTCCTGCTACCTTCAGGGATCTGTGAACATACACTCCAAGATCCCTCTGTTCCTCCACATCTCTCAGTGTCCGACCATTTATTGTGTATTCCCTTGCCTTGTTGCACCTCCCCAAATGCATTACCTCACAGTTTTCTGGATTGAATTCCATTTGCCACTGTTCTGCCCAACTGACCAGTCCATCGATATCTTCCTGCAATCTACAGCTTTCCTCCTCACTGTCAACCATACGGCCAATTTTTGTATCATCTGAAAACTTCATTATTATACCCCTTACATTTAAATCTAAATCATTAATATATACTATAAAAATCAAAGGACCGAGTACTGAGCCCTGTGGAACCCCACAGGAAGCATCCTTCCAGTCACAAACACCTGTCAACCATTACCCTTTGCTTCCTGCCACTGAGCCAATTTTGGATCCAATTTGCCACTCTCCGAGGAGGTAACAAGGAGGGTTGATGAGGGAATTGCATATGATGTAGTGTATATGGATTTTAGCAAATCTTTTGATAGGATCTGTAAAACTTGAAGCTTTCTCAAATCCAACAGATCGACACATCCTAAACAAGTTATCATTAACGAACCGCCAAAATTTAACAAAGAATTATCAAGCCCGCCAAAACTAAGACAAAGAATCGGGTTTGATTTGGCGTCCAGATTAGAAAGGCTCTCAAAGTATAATTGCGGCCCTGTTTTACGGGTTAAGGAACCTTCTGATGAGCCTCTGAGCAATTAGAACCTTCACTGCACTATCCACTCCATCCGTGTCTTCGGCCTCGACGGCACTCCTGGGTTACACTGCTCTGCTACTGAAGAAGAAGGAAGAACATCATCAAAAAAGGCAGAGAAAAGCAGTTCCCAGTGACTTCGGACATCACCAACTCATCGCGGCAACAACTGACCACAGCCAACGTGGTAACATCGAACCACCGCGATCGACAAATCCTAAGAAAGAAATGACTCGAGAAGAAACCGAAGATTCGAAAGTTTTGCACTCTACAATATATTCCTGGCTTACAACAGGTGAAACATTACCTAAAGTAACCCAAAGCCCTACTCCTGCAAGAAGAAAGTGGGTACTCACTCCATAAATCCAAATCGCACCTTACCGCATCAGCGGACTCAACCCAACTGAAGACTACGCAGCAAAAAGTCTTCCACAATGTTCAGGGTACGGCAAGCAGAACTACAGAGTCCAGTGAACCCCGAAACCACGAACCACCGCTAACTGTGAATAAGAGGATTGGTGAGCATTATCCCTGTTGCCCTAGAGTGTAACCTAGTCAGATTTAGGCATTGGGAGGTGGGAGGTGTATTATTTTCTGTAACCCCTTTTGTATGTGTAATAAAGTGCTCCTTATTCTAGAGATTGTAAGTTTTGACAGTTTACTTTTCTTCCCTGAATAAAATCAAAGTTTCTTGCACCAAAACCAGTTGTCTGCTGCACTTTGTCACATCCCCAAATAAATCCAAAGTCTCGAACCCAGGGAGTGGGAGCGATTCGAACTGCTCAGGTCAGAAGTGAACCTAACCCCCTGACCACCCCCTACAGAATGGCGACCGCGGCAGAACTTTGGTACAAAGGATGTGATACAGAGAATACTGTTTTGGAGGAAAAATCTAAGATGGAAGAGAGCATTTCCTCTTATGTGTATAAGAAAGTAAATGTCACTAAGAAATGGGTGCTTGATCTGTTGCGTGCTGAGCGTCCGGGAGACGCTGCAGCCCAGTGGACTGCGAGCAAAGACCATAAGGAATCAATGGAGAAAGCAATCTGGTTGATCTGCTTGCAGTGACAGGTCCAGCTCCTCGATAGAAGCATTGAGGCACTGCAAGCAGAACTGTGGGAATGTGCAGAAAAATCACATGAAAGGGCTATGGCTATGACGCAGCTAATGGAGAGGTTCAGGAACAGCCAGAATTACTTTCAGTGTCAGGTCACTGAGGCTAATACTGATACTGCGGGAAGAGAACGCCCGCCTTATCAAGCAAGTAAAAGAGCAGGAGGAAAGGTTAAGAGACGTACAGGCAGCTTAAAAAGTAGCCAGCACTAGTGGGTTTGAGTTGGGAGACCACGGTCCCTGCCAGCAATAAATCAAAAGTTTAACCCTTGCTCTGTCCAAGGCCAAAGGCATGGTATGTCTAATAAACCCGGGCCACCTGGAAGAGAAGGGGAAACTGTTCAACCACCACCTGTGGCACCGGGGTTACCAGCTCGGCAGCAGGAGGGGCAAATGAATTGCGGGGTGGACAGAGATAGCAGACCACCACCACCTGTGGCATCGAGTTTCAGCTCG
Organism: Pristiophorus japonicus; assembly: GCF_044704955.1. Lineage (NCBI taxonomy): Eukaryota > Metazoa > Chordata > Chondrichthyes > Pristiophoridae > Pristiophorus > Pristiophorus japonicus. The sequence continues at coordinate 108,089,028 of NC_091988.1, read as the reverse complement.
GTTTGGCAGCAGGGAGAGGTGGGCGAGCTAGAGCAAGAAGGGCCAGACCCGGGGCCGATGTGCCCGGTCCGGCAACAAAAGTTTGGCCCACCCGTCGGTGGTGGGGGTCAGGGGCCCCTAGAAAGTCAGTTTGTGGTCACCCACACTACCCAACAGTTTAGGGCTATGATAGGCCACCTGGGTAAGCTCACTCAGAAGGGAGACCCTTCGGTCCACTTTATGGAAGGAGAACAGGCAGGGGATATTAACGGGTGCGATGATGCCGAGATAGCAAAAATGCTCCTCCTCTCACTGGATGGCAAGCTGTATCAGTCCCTCTCTGCCGAGAGCAAAAGGGGGCAGAGTACATATGCTGCCATCCGGGAGGACATTTTGGATGCCATGGGTTGTAATGACAGGAGTCCCTTCTCCCGAGTGGAGAAGACAGTGCAGCTCACAGGGGAAACCCCACAGGCTTTTGCAGACAGACTGTGGCCTGTGTACCAGAGCGCCTGTGGTGGGGCTCTCAACCGAGATAACCTGACCCGGGACGAGAGAGCCCGCTGGCTCTGAAGCCTGGTGGCAAACAGTTCACCACGGATCAAAGCAAAGGCTGAGGCCTGGTTTGAGCCAAGAGATCCCCATGCTACTGAGGAAGTAGTGGTCAGGCAACTGACCCTAGCTTACCGGAACGGCAGAGGAACGGAAGAGCCCCCACCCAAAGGAAAGGTCCACGAAATCAGACCTACTCAGGATAAGAGGGAATGGCACCAGGAGGTGGGGGAGGGGGGGGGGGGGGTAACCCTTCCGATACGAAGCGTACCTGCTTCAGATGCAGGAAGAGTGGGCACTGGATTGGGCCTCAAGCACCCTCGTCTATTCAGCTAACCCCACCGCCTCACCTCTGTCTAACGGGGTCCCCTACAGCTTGGTGGGGTTCACACGCACTGAACAGGTTGGCTCATTCTCCGTTTCGCTCTCTATTCGTTTAGGAACACTCCACACTAAGTGGTCATGTCCTGATGAAGTGGGAGCAGGAAGGGAGAGGGATCCTGGGGGCTGACTTCATCCTAGGCCACAGGATCCTGGTGGATTTAAGGAACCACTATCTTTGGGGGTCAGTCTGTACGGGACAGGAGAGTGAGGTGATGGTTATCCCGGGAAAACAGGGCAAAGGGACGGTGTGCACCATGAAACCAAAGGAGGGTTACGACCTTGAATCACTGGTCAGTAACACCCCTGTAGAATACCAAGAGCATGTGAAGAAAAACCTTGCAGCTTTTGCCACTCACAAACACAACTGTGGGAGAATAAATGGGGTTGAGGTTAGCATAGATGGGGACCCCATGACCCGACCACAGAAACAGTACAACTTCCCCAGGGAGGCGGAGGCAGACATGGAAACAGCCTTGGGTTCGCTGGTTAAACAGGGGGTATTGAGACCAATAGCTTCCTATGTGAACTCTCCATTGTGGCCGGTTCAGAAACCGGACAACTCCTGGAGAGCCACTGTGGACTATCGAGTACTCAACTGTAACATCCCCACCTATGCACCCACCGTTGCTGCTGTCGCTGACCTCACTGGAAGTATCCCAGCCTCCGCGACCACCTTCACGGTGCTGGATATTTCCAACGGGTTCTGGTCCATACCTTTAAGAAGGGAAAATCAGCACAAGTTTGCTTTTACCTTTAAAGGGCAGCAATACACTTGGAACGGTCTCCCTCAGGGCTCCCACAACAGCCCCAGTATTTTCCATCAGTGTATGGCCAACTCTTTAAAGAGTTTCAGCAGACCCCAGCAGCTAGAACAGTGTGTGGATGATCTGCTCCTGTTCACCGATGAGGGGGAGGAGCATGGCCCACTGCTGGCTGAACTGCTGGAGCTGCTGAAAGAAGAAGGATTTAAAGTGAATCCCAAGAAGGCACAGATCGGCCTGAAGGAAGTAAAATTCCTGGGACTGGCTGTGCGCGCTGGGGAAAGGGCCATTGACAAAGCTAGAAGGGAAGCAGTGCAGAAGTTACCCGCCCCCAACACAGTAACAGGTGTAAGATCTTTTCTAGGGCGAACTGGGTACTGCAGAGATTTCATTGAGGATTATGCAGCCACCGCAGCCCCTCTGCTCCGACTCCTACACAAGGGAGTGGAGTGGGAATGGGACGAAGGTTGCAAGGCAGCATTTATCCAACTCAAGAAAGATATGCAGACCGCGCCAGCTCTAGGGGCTATCGATGGGGGTAAAGAGTTTTTCCTGGAGGGAGCAGCCAGTGGGGACAGTCTTAGTGCAGTACTGCTCCAAGAGCGGCACGGCCGGCTGAGACCAGTGGTCTACTCCTCCAGGATACTCACAGTCGTGGAGAAGGGATACTCCAACTGTGAGCGGTACCTCCTAGCCACTCACTGGGCTGTGAAAAGATCACTGATCTTCACAGGGGGGTCCCCTATCACACTCCTTACCCACCATATGCCCATCCAAATGCTCTTGGATGGGAGAATCAAGGACGGGACAGTGAGCGGTGCCCGCATTGCTCGCTGGATCCTGCTCCTCTCTCAAATGGACCTAAGGGTAAAGGGTCTCTGCGAGCCAAGATTCGCAGCCAACTTGATGTATCCAGGGACAGCCCACCAGTGTTCCATATAAGGGGTATGGGAAGTTAACATAGGCTTTCGGGCTGGGTTACACCCCACAGGCCGAGACATCTATGTGGACAGTTCAAGGACAATATCTGCGGGTGAACGACTCACAGGCTGTGGAGTTTATGACGCAGAGACAGGCATTTTCTGGCGATTAAACTCCCCAGTACCATGAGTGCCCAGCATACTGAACTGTCTGCAGTGGTGTATGTAGTCACACACTCTGAGGTATGTTCACATGCAATTCGTGTATGGAATACCTGGCTATCTGGTCCCGTTGCGAATACACATATGCAGACGGGAGACCCCTGGCAATTAAGCCTTTAATGGAAAAGATCATGGCAGCCGTAGGGGAGGAAGGGAAGATCTATATACACAAAGTGAAGGCACATTCAACCACTGAACCCCGTAGCGAGGGAAACAAGCAGGCTGATATGTTAGCCAAGCAAGGTGCCCGCATGGGCAAGCTCTGGGACCAGTACAACCCAGAATCCATTGCAGCAGTTAGGGGCGGGATTGGGACGACAGGAAGGGCAGGGGTAGCTTTGCCCCTGGACCTGAAAACGGTTCTGACCCAAGGCCTCATCCGCAAAAGTGTCCTGAATGCACTAGCTAAAGGGGAAAAGGTAGACGGCCCATACGGCACCACAGCAATTGCCATTAAAGAAGGCATGCTGTTCAGGGGGGAGCAATGGGTAGTACCGCAACAACACCGGAGAGAATTCCTCCAGCTGGCCCACGAGGGTCTAGGAGCAGGACACCCGGAACCTGAGACCACCTGGCAACGACTGGAACAGGCAGGGTGGTGGCCAGGACTCAGGGAAGACGTCCGCGAGTTCTGTGCTAGCTGTCTGGTGTGTGCGGCCAACAACCCCGACCCCCAGAAAAGGAAAGTGTCTATGGGACACATCAGGAGGGTAGAGGGACCCTGGCAGTCGATCCAGGTCGATTACATCGGGCCTCTAGTGTTGGTGGAAGTGTTCACTAAGTGGCTGGAAGCCTTCCCATGTCGAACAGCCACCGCCCTGGGAACAGCTAGCATCCTGGTCAGGGAAGTGTTCTCCCGATGGGGACTACCCCAGCAGGTGATGCAGGAGACCCTTAAGGTGCTCGGCATCAAGGGGAAATGGCATGTCGCCCACAACCCGCTGTCTTCCGGGCCTGTTGAGCGTTTAAACCGCACTATAAAGGAAAGGTTACGAAAAGAGACGGGGGACTCACTCAAGAAGTGGCTGGAGGTCTTGCCACTGATCCTCATGGGGATCCGGGCCAGCCAGTCAAAGAGCACGGGGTACTCCCCATACAAACTCATGACCGGCAGAGCCATGTGAACCCCCACCCATGTGATAGCCCCGGTACTCATGACAGGTCAGCTCAGGGAAGCGAACTGGGACAGCTTTGTCAGGAATCTGTTTGAACACCTTAAACAGATTCACTGGCAGGCTGCTAACAACATGGGAAAACAGCATCGGAGCAACCGACTGCTGCTGGAACCCCGCAAGCACCACGAGTGGGAGATAGGGGACCAGGTTATGGTGAGGAACTATGCTAGTGTATGGGCTTTTGAGGCACTGTACACGGGACCATACCACATTGTCGACAAGGCAAAGCCCATGGTCTATGTCGTAAAGATGCCCCACCGTACAAAGTGGTTCCACATAAACCAATGTAAACTGTTTAACCCCGGGATAGCTGCTAAGCACAAGGGACAGCCAGGAACAGTGAACCGTTCTAGGGACAGGGATCCTCAGTCAGCAGCCTCCGACTGTGGAAAGCCCACAGGGGACGTTGCAGACTCACAGACCATACCGAGAGGGGCGGTGAACTGTGTTTCTGGAGGAGCTGTCCTCCCAATCATTTGGGACTCGGATGCACCCCCAGTAGCCAGAGCCTTAAGAAGGACTCCCCGCACACCATGGCCAAAGACACAGTGGTCACCAACGCCCCAGTTTCAGTGGGTCAGTCCAGGGAGGTTGGCCATCCGTAAAAGGATACCCAAGATCAGGGATCAGTCTACGGACAGGGACCCTCAGCCAGGAGCCTTCGGCGGGAGAAGTAGTGGTGGGCCAGCCACTAACTGAGAGTCCCCAGGCTGCAGGCCCCGGCTGTGCAGAAGCCTCAGTGAACGAAATGAAAGCAGCCACACCTAAAGGAGCAGTGTTCTGCAGCACCGGAGGAGCCATTCCCCCGATAATGTGGGACTCAGACACACCTCCGGTTAGAACACTCCAGGTCCTGCCGCCTTACTGCCAGCCATTCAGGCGGCACAGAGGCCGCAAAAGAACAGGGATTAACCTGGCCACCCGGAGATGGGTGGCAGATGTATATAATGGTACGATATGATTTTAAGAATGTTTCAGGTTTGTTTATCTTTTAGTTTTAGTTTTAGTTTTAGTTTAAGTTAAGATTTTAGGAATTTCAGTTCATCACGACCTCAAGAAGAAACCATGCGTAAAGAATAAAAATCGTTGTGAAGAAATTTTGTCGGCAGCTGATGGGCTAGTGACCTAGACCTGGTAGTATTTGGGGGTATGAAAGAACCCATCTTTGCAGCTATTAGAGGAGGCACTACGAAGACGAAAAATTGCTATGCCATACTCTATTAAAATTCTGGACAAAGCTACAGTGCTGATTATGAAGCTAACTGACCAAGAGACATAAGTTGAACAGACACCAGTTCCAATGTAGAAACTGGGATGAAGACAGCTCAGTTTATTAAAGACTTTATTAAGTTTCCATGAAGAAATCATGGGTGTAAAGTCCTTATTCTACGGCATGAAACTACACGAGGCACATTCCAGGGACAAGGCCACTCTGTGATCTTAACTCTTTATTACAGGACTCCAGAAGTGATGACCCTGCGTGGGACCACCCTTTATATACCTGTGTGACCAGGTTAAGGAGTGTCTCCCACAAGTTCACCCCCTGTGGTCATGGTGTGCATCTAAGTTGAGTGTATACAGTAATACAGTGGTGTTATATTGTAGTTACATACATGACATCACCTCCCCACCAAGTCTTACTGGGATCATAGGTTTAGTCTTTCAGGTAGTCTACGCTCCCTCGTGGAGCACCGCAGTTGGGGCTCTGGTTGTTGGACACTGACGTGAGTGTCTGTCACCTGTGGTGATTCCGGCCTGTCTGGGCTGACCGCAGGGCCTGTGCATTCTTCTGATTGCTCTTGTTGCTCGTTCACTGGCTCCATCTCATGGTCTTCTTCAGGTTCCTCCGTGTCGATGCTGAACCTTTTTTTTAATTGGTCCAGATGCTTACGGCATATCCGGCCATTGCTGAGTTTTACCACGATGACCCTATTCCCCTCTTTGTCAATTACAGTGCCCTCAAGCCATTTGGGCCCCAAGGCGTGATTGAGGATGAATACAGGGTAATTTATTTCTATACATCTCCCCTTCGCATTACGGTCATGGTACTCGTTTTGTGACTTGCGCTTGCCCTCAACTATGTCGGTCAGGATTGGGTGGATGAGGAACAACCGAGTTTTCAATGTCCGTTTCATTAGTAGCTCTGTGGGCGGGACCCCCGTGAGCGAGTGCGGTCGGGATCTATAGGCCAGCAGGAGACGCGATAGGTGGCATTGTAGGGAGGGTCCTTGAATCCTGAGCATACCTTGCTTAATGATTTGGACCGCACGTTCTGCCTGGCCACTGGAGGTTGGCTTGAACGGCGCAGTCCTGACATGGTTGATGCCATTACCCGACATAAACTCCCAGAATTCATAGCTTGTGAAATACGGGCCATTATCACTAACCAGGATGTCCGGCAAGCCATGGGTTGCAAAAATCGCACGTAGGCGGTGGATGACGTGCATGAATTCAGGATGATGCACTCGATCCATTTCGAGTATGCATTTACTAAAATGAGGAACATCTTCCCCATGAACGGGCCCACGTAGTCAACGTGAATGCGAACAGAGTGTTTCAGGTCTGAATCAATTCTAGGCCACCAAACGTGTGACCGGGCAATGGCCTTCATCATCACAATGCCTGGGTGCTCGCTGTGGAGTTCCCTGATGAATGCCTCCCTGCCCTTCTGGGGCATAACTACCCGGCTGCCCCATAGTAGGCAGTCGGCTTGGATGGAGAGCTCATCCATCCGTCTGTGGAACGGTCTGACCTCCTCTGGGCGTGCTCCGTGTGCGGGCGCCCAATCCCCAGTCAGGACACATTTCTTAATCAAGGATAGGAGGGGAGCTCTGTTTGTCCAGATTTTGATCTGGCGGGCTGTAATGGGGGAGCCTGCGCTGTCAAAGGCATCGACAGCCATGACCATCTCAACACTTCCCTCCGCTGCCCCCTCGGTGGTGGCCAGTGGGAGCCTGCTAAGTGCGTCGCCGCAGTTTTCAGTGCTGGGCCAGTGCCGGATGGAGTAGTCATAAGCAGCTAGCATGAGGGCCCACCGCTGTATGTGAGCTGATGCGTTGGCATTGACAGCCTTGCTGTCTGACAACAGGAATGTGATTGGCTTGTGTTCTGTCTCTAATTCAAACTTCCTACCGAAGAGGTACTGATGCATTTTTTTTACACCATAGACACATACAAGCGCTTCCTTCTCGACCATGCCATATCCCCATTCTGCTTGAGAGAGCGACCTGGAGGCATAAGCCACAGGTTGTAGCTGACCTTCAGCATTACCCTGCTGCAACACGCACCCAACTCCATAGGACAATGCATCACATGTCAGAACTCAACATTTACGGGGGTCGTATAGGGTCAACAATTTGTTTGAACAAAGTAGATTTTGCGCTCGATCAAAAGCCTGTTCCTGACAGTTCCCCCAAAACCAATCATAATCCTTACGCAGAAGCACGTGTAGCGGCTCCAGCAACGTGCTCAAGTTCGGCAGAAATTTCCCGAAATAGTTCAACAGTCCCAGGAATTAACACAGCTCCAATGTGTTGCAGGGCTCGTCGAATCGCCTCTGTTTTGGATTCGGTGGGCCAAATCCCATCTGCAGCAACCCTCCTGCCCAGAAATTCAACCTCAGGAGCTAAAAACACACATTTAAACTTCTTGAGTCACAGGCCTACCCGGTCCAGTTGGCATAGCACCTCCTCCAGGTTGTGGAGGTGTTCCTCGGTGTCTCGACCCATGATGAGGATGTCGTCCTGGAATACGATCATTCCAGGAATGGATTTAAGCAGGCTTTCCATGTTACATTGAAAAATTGCGGCCGCTGATCGAATGCCAAATGGGCACCTGTTATATGCAAACAGTCCCTTGTGCGTGGTGATGGTGGTCAGTAGTTGGATTCGTCGGCCAGTTCCTGGGTCATATAGGCTGAAGTGAGGTTCAACTTGGTGAACAGCTTGCCGCCTGCCAGCGTGGCGAAGAGGTCCTCCGCTCTTGGATGCGGGTATTGGTCTTGTAGGGACACCTGATTGATGGTGGCCTTGTAGTCACCACAGATCCTGACAGAGCCATCCGCTTTTAGAATGGGAATGATGGGGCTCACCCAGTCGCTGAATTCAACAGGCGAGATGATGCCCTCTTGCAACAGCCTGTCCAATTCGCTCTTGATTTTCTCCCGCATCATATACGGCACCGCTCTGGCCTTGTATGCACTGGCTTGGCGTCCGGGGTGATGTGTATCACCACTTTAGTGCCTTTGAAAGTCCCGATGCCCGGTTGAAATAGTGACTCGAATTGTTGTAGGACTTGTGAGCATGAACTTTGCTCCACCGAGGACATTGCGTGAACATCCCCCCATTTCTAGTTCATCTCGGCTAACCAGCTCCTCCCCAACAGTGAGAGACCATTGCCCGGGACTATCCAGAGTGGCAGCCGGTTCATAACCCATTGTGTGTGACAGCCATCATTGCACTGCCTAGCACTGGAATGATTTCCTTGGTGTAAGTTCGTAATTGTGTCTCAATACGTTCTAACTTTGGTCTACTGGCTTTGAGTGGCCATAGCTTCTTGAATTGCTGAACGCCCATGAGTGCCTGGCTGGCCCCAGTGTCCAGCTCCATGCGTACTGGGATACCGTTCAACAAAACCCTCATCATCATTGGTGGCGTTTTGCTGTATGAACTGTGAATATTCGCCACCTGGATCCGCTGAACCTCGGCGTCCAAAGATTTGCCCCAAAAATCATCCTGCCTCACAGAACCCTCTTCTGGTCTATCTGTCTCATATATTAGTCTGGTTTCAGGTTTTCTACACATTCAAGCCAAATGGCCACTGAGATTGCAGCTTCTGCAGACAAAATGTTGGAATCTGCAAGATCTGGCTGAATGTTTTCCCCACACCTCCAGTATGAGTTAAAGTTTCCATTGTTGGGGACAAAGGGACTATGGCCAGGCATTCCGCGCTGACTGTCCCTTTGACTGCTCTTAAGTACCCTATTAGTGGGTGTCAATGGCCCCATCCCGGGCCGCATTGTCCACTGTGATGGCGTCAATGTCTGTTCAACCTGCCATTGTCTCTGTTGGGATCCTGCTCTGGGATCTATTGCTGCCTGGTAAATGTCGGACTGCCCCTGCCTGCCTGCGGGGCTCTGAGTAGCATTTATGATATTGACTCCCTGATCCATAGCCGCGTTAGAGGCTGAATTGCGCGCGTAAATCATTTTTGTCTCTTCCTCCCCCGCCATGAAAGTTTGAGCTATCAACGCCGCCGCTTCCAAGGTCAAGTCCTTGGTCTCAATTAACTTGCAAAAAATTCCCGCATGACCGATACCTTCGATGAAGAAGTCCCTTAGCATCTCCCCCCTGCAGGCATCTGTGAACTTAGAGACTGGCCAAACGCCGGAGGTCCGCTACAAAGTCCAGTATGCTCTGTCCTTCACGACGTCGGTGGCTGTAGAATCTGTGTCGGGCCATATGTATGCTACTCGCCGGTTTGAGGTGCTCCCCGATTAATTTGCTGAGCTCCTCAAAGGTTTTGTCCGACGGCTTTTCGGGTGCTAGTAAGTTCTTCATGAGCGCGTAAGTCTTTGGCCCGCAGCTGGTCAGGAGATGAGCCCTTCGCTTGTCGCTGCTTCATCCCCTAGCTAGTCTTTAGTTACGAAGCTTTGCTGAAGCCTCTCGACAAAATCATCCCAGTCTTCCCCAACACAGTACCGTTCCTCTGTGCTATTGGTGGCATTCTCGTGGGTCGTGAATTCCCGTTTCTCGTCGCCAATGTAAAGTCCTTACTCTACAGAATGAAACCACACAAGGCACATTCCAGGGACAAGGCCACTCTGTGACTGTAGCTGTTTATTACAGGACTCCAGAAGTGATGACCCTGCGTGGGACCTCCCTCTATATACCTGCGTGATCAGGTAAGGAATGTCTCCCACAAGTTCACCCCTTGGGGTCAAGGTGTGCATCTAAGTTGAGTGTATACAGTGATACAGTGGTGTTACATGTAGTTACAAACATGACAATGGGCTTTTTATGAAATAAGCTTAAGTTGGAACTCAATCACCTTTTGTCAAGCCGGAGAGCTTTTCTCAGGGCTGGGCTATCTATTTTATGTGTCCCTACAAGAAGGAGATCGACATGAAAAGGGTCCTGTTCCTGCTCGTCCTGATGGTGGTGAGCATCGGTGACCGAGGTGATGTGGAAGAATCCCTCACTTATGGGTGCTCGGGAGAGAAAGCACCGATCGTGACTGCAGGAGGTGGCACCCCGGGTGTGGAAGAGCTCGCCGTTTATTTCCACAAGGGAAGGTGACCAGTGTGGCCAGGGTCTAACTCCACTCGATACTCCAGCCAGGCGGGATTCACCTTCGGGGAGGCCTCCTTCCCATGCCCCAGGATGTGGGTCGCTGCTGCGCAGCCCAGTGTTACGGAGGGAAAACGTGTGTGTTTGACTTGTAAAGGACAGATTCCACTGGATAGATGGTGGTGGCTCAGGAAGCTGAGCAAGGATTCGGGGGAGCAGGGAACTGACTGGGAACGACTCGGTAACGATACTTACCGGACCATCACGGGAACACAGGGAGGAGTGAGCGTGTGTTGGAACAAGTGTTGGGAGTCTGAACAGGGGATTTACGTTTGCATGTGGGGGTCAGAGAGGGTCGATTGCCTTCGCCAGGCAATGGCAAGATGTCGGGGAAGGGATGGGGTGGGATTCCAGCCTACAAGCTTGTACAATCCCACACTCCCCGCTCCCAATCAACGCCACCGAACTTGTAGCACGCATTAAGAAGCCCCTGCCCACGACCCCGCCAGTACGGACAGTAATAGAGAGGTGTCCTACCACCACCAAGGGACCAGGGAATGGATTAGTATTGGTACGAACCGAAAAGGTGTTATACCAGGGGATACACTATGCAGTAGCTTCAGTTATTTTAAACCTTACCGAGGTACACTTACCCGACTGGTGCCCGAAGGAAATAGAGCAGCTGTACCAGGCCCTATTCAGAGAAATGTTCAAGAAATTTTACGAGTTAGATTTTGGCAATGTAGACAAAGCAGATTTATACACGCTACACACTAGGGATACCATGGGCACGGGGAGACAAAGAAGGGGAATCTGGAACGACATTTTTACTGCATATAATACAGGATCCTCTGTGATAAATAGCATGGACGATATAGAATTGTAAACACAAATAAATGGTCTAAAGAACCAACTACGAAAGATCCTAAAAGAGGAAAACATAGTGGTAGGCTCAGAGCTACATGAGGACCAGGCTATGATGGACCATTTAAAGGAGATTATCGCTGAGCTGGAAAGGCACGCCCAAACGGTGAATGCACTCATACAGAAGGAAAGAAACGTTTCAGACCAGGCTGCACAGAACGAGGTGTGCGTGCTGTATGGGGCATGGTTGTTGTGCGAGGGCCATAACAACCTGGAGGATTTAAAACAAGGTTTAGACCCCTCCTGAATCAGCAACAAGCACCTCGCAGCCCTCCACCCATATAGCAATTCACTAAGCCCATGCCAGCTCTGCCTAGCCTCTGAAGCCTACCCTGTCCCAGTAGATTGTGGGAAATCTAACCACACCATTATGGGAATAGTACTAAGGATGTCGATCATGGGTGGGACAGCCCGACCTGCACCGGTATACCAGGTGGAGAACATTGGAGTCATTCAAGGAGGTGCACACATTCGTTTCGCAGTGGGAGCACGCTATGACATAAAGTGGGAGCACGCTGTAATGGGTACTGACCTCTCCGGGTGCCGGAGTTGGGGTGCACACGTAATACTGTGTCCCCAGTACTTGAACACCTATTCTAAACCACAGTGTGGGTTTAAAGCTGCTGGTACACAGTCTATTAACTGCACCATGGAAGTAATGACACAAGACCATGTCCCTCCACAGGTAGCATACATAGGGGCTGGGACATATTGTGTCACCACCAGTGCACCCCACTACCAACATGGACACTTCTGGTGTCCGGTGAGTGACAGCAGTTTTTGCTTCAAACCTGAGGTATCAGTTCAAGTGGCCCAGAAACGGATTGTCCCCATTCCTGAACCCTTCACTGTCCACCTCACTGTGAAGAAAACATTACAAACCTGCAGGATTATGTTGTACAGTTTGGCTACGAAATCCCCCCTCTACCCGAACATCTTACCGCTCTGCTAAAAGCTGTAGTAATCTCACAGAAACATTTCTACACTCTAGAACAGAAAGCAATTGAGATAGGGAGGAAAATTCTGGAGATCACAATTCCGCCTTGGTGGGACATTTTCAGAAACATAGAAGTCTCAGCCGGGGTCAGAATAGCTTCCCATGTTTTAGTTGTCTGTCAACTCGCGATTATTCTTTATTTGTGGTATAGCACTTGCCGAGTGAGAGGCAGAGGCCGTCGAGTCTGGCACCAAAGGGTGCTGTATGCGCCCTGGCCAAACTTGGGGATCGCATCAGGAAGGAAAACACCATATTGTAATGTCTGATTTGTTTTTGTGATTTTACCTGCTGTAAAAACGCAGAGGTCAAGTGTTCTAAGAGCTTTACTTGTGTGTTTTGACTGTGTACTTTTTCTGTAAAACTGGAGTAATGGAGGGGCGTGGGACCCCCCTCTATGCTGTAATGTAATCGGAAGGACTGTATTTGCCTGTAAACTGCATTACATTTCAAAAGAGGGATGTGCATTAAGTTTTAGCTAGGTAAATACAGGGGAAGGTTGCTCTCGGGAATCAAGAATTTTGCTCACTTAGCATGAGACTCTAGCATGTAGAGTATCACAGGGGGGGACTGTAAAACTCGAAGTTTTCTCAAAATTCAAAGATTCCCCCTCTATGTGAAGAAACCCTGAGGAAGGATCATTTTGGACTCGCTTTAAATGTACTTCGGGATTTTTTAAAGATGCGAGGGGAAAGGGCTGCAAAACTTCTGAAAAAGCCAGTCTTTGGGTATTGGAGCTGTCTGGGATATTGGAGCTAATCAAATTGTCTGGGGAACTGTGTAAACTTAAAAACTCTGCTCCCTAGGAGACATTAACATTTCAACAATTGACCCAGAGATAGCCAGCCATAGCTCTAAGCATGAAGCCCATCCAGCACATGCATAATGTTAATCACCTATCCGGCCTGCATGGAAAACCCAGGCCTAGGCAGACAACGGAAACACCAAAACTAATTTTTACAATCGCAAGTCAAATCCAATAGATCAACACATCTTAAACAAGTTATCGTTAATGAACCCGCCAAAATTTAACAAAGAATTATCAAGCCCGTCAAAACTAAGACAAAGAATCAGGTTTGATTTGGCGTCCAGATTAGAAAGGCTCTCAAAGTATAATTGCGGCCCTGTTTTACGGGTTGAGGAACCTTCTGATGAACCTCTGAGCAATTAGAACCTTCACTGCACTATCCAATCCATCCGTGTCTTCGGCCTCGACGGCACTCCTGGGTTACACTACTCTGCTACTGAAGAAGAAGGAAGAACATCATCAAAAAAGGCAGAGAAAAGCAGTTCCCAGTGATGTCGGACATCACCAACTCATCGCGGCAACAACTGACCACAGCCAACGAAGTAACATCGAACCACTGCGATCGACAAATCCTAAGAAAGAAACTACTCGAGAAGAAACCGAATATCCAAAAGTTTTGCACTCTACAATCTATTCCTGGCTTACAACAGGTGAAACATTACCTAAAGTAACCCAAAGCCCTACTCCTCACCCCATAAATCCAAATCGCACCTTACCGCATCAGCGGACTCAACCCAACTAAAGACTACACAACGTTCGGGGTACGGCAAGCAGAACTACAGAGTCCAGTGAACCCCGAAACCACGAACCACCGCTAACTGTGAATAAGAGGATTGGTGAGCATTATCCCTGTTGTCCTAGAGTGTAACCTCGTCAGATTTAGGCATTGGGAGGTGGGAGGTGTATTATTTTCTGTAACCCCTGTTGTATGTGCAATAAAGTGTTCCTTATTCTAGAGATTGTAAGTTTTGACAGTTTACTTTTCTTCCCTGAATAAAATCAAAGTTTCTTGCACCAAAACCAGTTGTCTGCTGCACTTTGTCACATCCCCAAATAAATCCAAAGTCTAGAACCCAGGGAGTGGGAGCGATTCGAACCGCTCAGAAGGCCAGAGGTGAACCTGACCCCACAACCACCCCCTACAGGTCCCACGTGGCAGGCTGGTCATGAAAGTAAAAGCCCATGGGATCCAGGGCAAAGTGGCAAGTTGGATACAAAATTGGCTCAGAGGCAGGAAGCAAAGGGTGATGGTTGATGGGTGTTTTTGTGACTGGAAGGATGTATCCAGTGGGGTTCCACAGGGCTCAATGCTGGGTCCCTTGCTTTTTGTGGTATATATCAATGACTTGGACTTGAATGTTGGGGTATGATTAATAAGTTTGCAGTTGACACTAAAATCGGCTGTATGGTTGATATTGAAGAAGAAAGCTGTAGACTGCAGGAAGATATCAATGAACTGGTCAGGTGGACAGAACAGTGGCAAATGGAATTCAGTCCAGAGAAGTGTGAGGTAATACATTTGGGGAGGTCTAACCAGGCAAGGGAATACACATTAAATGGTACAACATTGAAAAGTGTAGAGGGACCTTGGAGTGCATGAAGATCCCTGAAGGTTGCACTGGAAATTGCACTGGAAAGGGTGCAGAGGAGATTTACAAGAATATTGCCTGGACTCGAGAAGTTTGGCTGTGAGGAATGATTGGAGATGTTGGATCTGTTTTCTTTGGAACAGAGGAGGCTGAGGGGAGACCTGATTGAGGTGTATAAAATTAGGAGGGGCCTAGATAGTGCAGATAGGAAGGAAGCCTGTTTCCCTTGGCAAGGGGTCAACAACCAGGGGGCATAGATTTAAAGTAATTGGGAGGCTTAGAGGAGATATGGGGAGATTTCTTCCCCCAGAGGGTGGTGGGGTTCTGGAATTCACTGCCTGAAAGGGAGATAGAGGCAGAAACCCTCACCCCATTTAAAAAGTACTTGGATGTGCACTTAGTACCGTAACCTACAGGGCTATGGTCCAAGAGCTGGAAAGTGGGATTAGGCTGGCTAGCTCTTGGTCGGCCGGCACGAACATGATGGGCCGAAATGGCTTCCTTCCGTGTTGTAAATTTCTATGAATCTATGATTCTCCCTTGGATCCCATGGACTTTTACTTTTTCGATCAGTCTATCATTTGGCACCATGTCAAAAGCCTTGCTAAAATCCATATACACTACATTAAACGCACTGGCCTCATCGACCCTCCTTGTTAAATTCTCAAAAAATTCAATCAAGTTAGTCAGACATGACCTTCCCTTAACAAATCCGTGCTGACTGTCCTTGATTAATCTGTGTCTTTCTAAATGAAGGTTTATACTGTCCCTCAGAATTGATTCCAATAATTTGCCCACCATGAGGTTAAACTAACTGGCCTGTAATTACTTGGTTTATCCCTTCCTCCCTTTCTAAACAATGGTCACTGTTGTGTATGGAGAAAGAGTCAGACTGAACACTGTGAGCTCAATGTAAAGTGTGACCTTAGTTTTTTATTGCAGGTCTTCAGAGTGCCTCCCCAACCTGAGAAGCCTCCTTAAATACCTGTGCTCCCAAGGGATTATGGGGTTCCTTGGGACTCCAGGGGATGAGCCCTCTGGTGGCTGCACAGAGTAAATACAAGTTTACAGAAATAACAAAACTCCCCCTCCCCCAAAGTCAATAGTGTAACTATTTACAATGTGGGTCGATCTGGGGCCTTTGCCCTGGTTGATCGTCTCAGTGTAAAAGCTGGTCTTGTTGAATCATTTGTTGGGCCCTCGCTGGGCTGTTGTGCAGCTGGCCTTGCTGGGCTGCCTGGTGTGTTGGGCCCTGCTGGGCTGCTGTGGATGATGGGTTCTGCTTCGTGATGCCGGTTGCCACTGGTGTGTATGTTGGGGGATCAAAAAAAGTAGGGTCCAAGGTGGGTTGCTCAGGATAGTCCGTAAATCTAAGTTTGATTTGGTCCAAGTGTTTCCGGTGAATGTGTCCATTTGAAAGTTTGACCTGAAACACCCTCTTTGGCCATGACAGTACCGGGAAGCCACTTGGGACCTTGTCCATAATTTAATACAAATACAGGATCCTTGATTTCAATCTCGCGTGACACATTTGCGCTATCATGGTATGCACTTTGTTGAAGTTGCCTGCTCTCTACCTGTTCATGGAGATCAGGGTGAACTAGCGAGAGCCTTGTCTTAAGTGCTCTTTTCATGAGCAGTTCAGCAGGTGGGATCCCAGTGAGTGAGTGAGGTCTCATGTGGTAGTTAAACAGGACTCGGGATAGGCGAGTCTGCAGTGAGCTTTCAGTTACCCTCTTCAAGTCTTGCTTGATGGTTTGCACTGCTCTCTCTGCCTGACCGCTGGTTTAAACGGGGCAGATGTGACGTGTTTGGTCCCGTTATTGGTCATGAATTCTTTGAACTCAGTACTGGTAAAATATGACCCATTGTTGCTCACCAGCACATCGGGTAGGCCGTGTGTGGCAAACATGGCCCGCAGGCTTTCAGTAGTGGCAGCGGACGTGCCAGCCGACATTATCTCACATTCAATCTACTTGGAGTATGCGTCTACAACCATGAGGAACATTTTACCCAAGAACGGGCCTGCATAGTCGACCCTAGACCACGGCTCGGAGGGCCAAGACCATAAACTTAGTGGCACCTCCCTGGGTACATTGCTTAACTGCGAGCATGTATTACATCTGTGAATGCAGGACTCTAAGTCCACATCAATACCGGGCCACCACACGTGGGATCTGGCTATTGCTTTCATCATTACGATGCCTGGGTGGGTACTGTGGAGGTCATAGATGAAGGTGTCTTTGCCCTTCTTGGGGACCACTACTCGATTGCCCGACAGAAGGCAGTCTGCCCGTATAGACATTTCATCTTTGCGTCGCTGGAACGGCTAAATCTCTTCCTGCATTTCCACTGGGACACTGGACCAGCTCCCGTGAAGCATATAGCTTTTGACTAGAGATAATAAGGGGTCCTGGCTTGTCCAGGTTTTGATCTGCCGGGCAGTGACGGGTGATTGCTCACTCTCAATTGCTTCCATAACCATGGCTAGATCTGCCCCTACTGAGAGCATTTCCACCCCTACTGAGAGCATCGGCACAGTTTCTGTGTCTGGCCTGTGGCGGATGGCGTAGTTGTATACGGACAACGTGAGCGCCCATCTCTGGATGCGGGCCGATGCATTCTTATTTATCCCCTTACTGTCAGAGAACATTGATATAAGTGGCTTATGGTCAGTTTCCAATTCGAATTTTAGCCCAAACAGATATTGATGCATTTTCTTTACCCCATAAACACACGCTAATGCTTCTTTCTCAATCATGCTTACGCTCTCTCAGCCTTAGACAGACTCCTGGATGCATAAGCAACTGGTTGCAGTTTCCCAAAATCATTAGTTTGTTGCAATACACACCCGACGCCATATGACGACGCATCACATGCTAGTACCAAATGCTTACACGGATCATACAACACAAGCAATTTGTTTGAGCATAACAATTTTTTCGCTTTTACAAAGGCATTTTCTTGGCTTTTGCCCCAAACCCATTATTCCCCTTTTCGAAGTAAGACATGCAGTGGTTCTAACAGTGTGCTGAGACCTGGTAAGAAGTTCAGTTCAAAGTAGTTCAGGAGTCCCAGAAACGACCGCAGCTCCGTCACGTTCTGTGGCCTCGGTGCGTTCTCGATTGCCTCCATCTTTGCTTTGGTGGGCCCGATGCTGTCCGCCGCAATCCTCCTTCCCAGGAACTCCACTTCAGGTGCCAGGAAAGCGCACTTTGAGAATTTTAACCTGAGCCTCACGTGGTTGAGTCGAATAAGAACCTCCTCCAGGTTCTGCAGATGCTCGACTGTGTTCTGATCTGTGACCAAGATGTCGTCCTGGAAGACCGTAGTGTGCGGGACAGACTTCAGTAAGCTTTCCATGTTTCTCTGGAATATTGTTGCCGCCGATCGGATTCCAAATGGGCATCTGTTATAAACAAAAAGACCCTTGTGCGTGTTGATGCAAGTGAGGGTCTTCGATGATTCCTCCAGTTCCTGCATCATGTAGGCTGAAGTTAGATCCAGCTTCGTGAACATCTTTCCTCCCGCCAGCGTTGCAAAAAATTCGTCGGCTTTTGGTAGTGGGTATTGGTCTCACAGGGAGAAACGATTGATAGTTACTTTGTAATCGGCACAGATTCTGACGGTGCCATCTCCCTTGAGGACTGGGACGATAGGACTGGGATGATAGGACTGGCCCACTCCTTGAACTCGATCAGGCAAATGATGTCCTCTCTTTGCAGCCGGTCTAGCTCGATCTCTACCCTTTCTCTCATCATGTACGGTACTGCTCTCGCCTTGTGATGGATGGGTCGTGCCCCCGAAATTAGGTGGATCTGCACTTTTGCTCCTTGGTATTTCCCGATGCCTGGTTCAAACAGCGAAGCAAATTTGTTTAAGAAATGGGCACACGATGTGTCGTCAGCGGGCGATAGCGCTCGAATGTCGTCCCAGTTCCAGCATATCTTTCCCAGCTGGCTCCTGCCGAGCAGCATGGGACCATCGCCCGATACCACCCAGAGTGGTAGCTTATGCACTGCTCCATCATAGGAGACCTTCACTGTAGCACTGCCGATTACAGGAATCAATTCTTACATGCAAGTTCTTAGTTTCATGTGAACTGGAGTTAAGACTGGCCTTGAGTCCTTGTTGCACTACAACCTTTCGAAAGTCTTTTTGCCCATGATGGACTGGTTCGCGCCCGTGTCCAGCTCCATTGACACCGGGAGTCCATTTAATTCAACATTCAGCATTATCAGAGGACAATTCATGGTGAATGTGTGCACCCCATGTACCTCTGCCTCCTTGATCTGAGGCTCTGGTTCGTCGTGATCCTCCGTGGATCTGGCCTCCTCTGCAACATGGTGGTTTGCACATTTAACAGGCTTAGCAGCTCACCTGCACACTCGTTATAGGTGTCCCATTGTTCCACAGCCCTTGCAAACGTACTCTTTGAATCGGCATGAATGGAAATGATGATCACCCCCACAGCGCCATCAAGATGTTCATGGCCTTGCGTTCATGACCCTTGATGGTGGGCTCTGAGACATCTGCGGACGTGTAGCTGAAGGTATGTGTGATCTGCCCTGTATGTTACGATTTGAAAACAACATCACTTTATTCACAGTACTTGTAGCAGCACTTGTGTGCTGAGAGATTTGCTTCGTATTGTCACTGGTGGCAAAGAATGTCTGGGCTATCACTATGGCCTTACTCAAGGTTGGGGTCTCGACAGTCAAAAGTTTGCGAAGTATGGTTTCGTGGCCAATGCCAAGTACGAAAAAGTCTCTGAGCATGTGCTCCAAATGTCCGTCAAATTCACAATGTCCTGCAAGGCATCTTAGCTCGCCACTTCCTGGCCTTCAGACCTTTTGTAGGTGTAGAACCGGTACCTCGCCATCAGAACGCTTTTCTTCGGGTTCAAATGCTCTCGGATCAGTGTGCACATATCACCGTACAATTTCTCCGTGGGTTTCGCTGGAGTGAGCAGATTCTTCATGAGGCCATACGTTGGTGCTCTATAGATGGTGAGGAGGATCGCCCTGCATTTGGCAGCACTCTCTTCCCCATCTAGCTCGTTGGCCACGAAGTATTGGTCGAGTCGCTCTACGAAAGTTTCCCAATCATCTCCCTCCGAGAATTTCTCCAGGATGCCCACTGTTCTCTTTATCTTTGGATTCGCTATCTGTATCTCGTTGCCAGTTGTTGTGTATGGAGAAAGAGTCAGACTGAACACTGTGAGCTCAAAGTAAAGTGTGACCTTAGTCTTTTATTGCAGGTCTCCAGAGTACCTCTCCAACCTGTGAAGCTTCCTTAAATACCTGTGCTCCCAAGGGATTATGGGATCCCTTGGGACTCCAGGGGATTATGGGATTCCTTGGGACTCCAGGGGATGAGTCCTCTGGTGGCTGTACAGAGTAAATATAAGTTTACATATATAACAACACTCCCCCCCAAAGTCAATAGTGTAACTATTTACAACCTTCTTGCCCTGGTTGATCGTCTCGGTGTGAAAGTTGATAGTATTGAATCATTTGTTGGGCCCTCGCTGGGCTGCCTGGTGTGTTGGGTCCTTTTCGGAATGGCAGGCAGTGACTAATGGGGTGCCGCAGGGCTCAGTGCTGGGACCCCAGCTATTTCCAATATACATTAATGATTTAGATGAAGGAATTGAGTGTGATATCTCCAAGTTGCAGATGACACTAAGCTGGGTGGTGGTGTGAGCTGTGAGGAGGATGCTAAGAGGCTGCAGGGTGACTTGGACAGGTTAGCTGAGTGGGAAAATGCATGGCAGATGCAGTATAATGTGGATAAATGTGAGGTTATCCACTTTGGGGGCAAAAACACGAAGGCAGAATATTATCTGAATGGTGGCAGATTAGGAAAAGGGGAGGTGCAACGAGACCTGGATGTCATGGTACATCAGTCATTGAAAGTTGGCATGCAAGTACAGCAGGCAGTGAAGAAGGCAAATGGTATGTTGGCCTTCATAACTAGGGGATTTGAGTATAGGAGCAGGGAAGTCTTACTGCAGTCGTACAGGGCCTTGGTGAGGCCTCACCTGGTATATTGTGTTCAGTTTTGGTCTCCTAATCTGAGGAAGGACGTTCTTGCTATTGAGGGAGTGCAGCGAAGGTTTACCAGACTGAATCCCGAGATGGCAGGACTGACATATGAGGAGAGACTGGATTGACTGGGCCTGGAATCACTGGAGTTAAGAAGGATGAGAGGGGATCTCATAGAAACATATACAATTCTGACAGGACTGGACAGGTTAGATGCAGAAACAATGTTCCCGATGTTGGGGAAGTCCAGAACCAGGGGACATAGTCTAAGGATAAGGGGTAAGCCATTTAGGACTGAGATGAGGAGAAACTTCTTCACTCAGAGAGTTGTTAACCTGTGGAATTCCCTACCGTAGTGAGTTGTTTATGCTAGTTCATTGCATATATTCAAGAGGGAGTTAGATATGGCCCTTCCGGCTAAAGGGATCAAGGGGTATGGAGAGAAAGCAGGAAAAGAGTACAGAGGTGAATGATCAACCATGATCTTACTGAATGGTGGTGCATGTTCGAAAGGCCAAATGGTCCACTCCAGCACCGATGTGAAGAGAAAAAGATTAGCGAAGACAAACGTAGGTCCCTTGCAGTCGCACTCAGGTGAATTTATAATGGGAAACAAAGAAATGGCAGACCAATTGAACAAATACTTTGGTTCTGTCTTCATGAAGGAAGACACAAATAACCTTCCCGATGTACTAGGGGACCGAGGGTCGAGTGAGAAGGAGGAACTGAAGGATATCCTTATTAGGCGGGAAATTGTTTTGGAGAAATTGATGGGATTGAAGGCCGATAAATCCCCAGGGCCTGATTGTCTGCATCCCAGAGTACTTAAGGAAGTGGGCCTAGAAATAGTGGATGAATTGGTGATCATTTTCCAACAGTCTATCAACTCTGGATCAGTTCCTATGGACTGGAGGGTAGCTAATGTAACGCCACTTTAAAAAAAAAAGAGGGAGAGAGAAGGCGGGTAATTATAGACCGGTTAGCCTGACATCAGTAGTGGGGAAAATGTTGGAATCAATTATTAAGGATGAAATAGCAGCGCATTTGGAAAGCAGTGACAGGATCGGTCCAAGTCAGCATGGATTTATGAAAGGGAAATCATGCTTGACAAATCTTCTCGAATTTTTTGAGGATGTAACTAGTAGAGTGGACAAGGGAGAACCAGTGATGTGGTGTATTTGGACTTTCAAAAGGCCTTTGACAAGGTCCCACATAAGAGATTGGTATGCAAAATCAAAGCACATGTATTGGGGGTAATGTATCGGCATGGATAGAGAATTGGTTGGCAGACAGGAAGCAGAGAGTTGGGATAAACGGGTTGTTTTCGGAATGGGAGGCAGTGACTAGTGGGGTGCTGCAGGGCTCAATGCTGGGACCCCAGCTCTTTGCAATATACAGTAATGATTTGGATGAAGGAATTGAGTGTAATATCTCCAAGTTTGCAGATGACACTAAGCTGTGAGGAGGATGCTAAGAGGCTGTAGGGTGATTTGGACAGGTTAGGTGAGTGGGCAAATACATGGCAGATGCAGTATAATGTGGATAAATGTGAGGTTATCCACTTTGGTGGCAAAAACACAAAGACAGAATAGTATCTGAATGGCGGCAGATTAGGAAGAGGGAGGTGCAACCTGACCTGGGTGTCATGGTTCATCAGTCATTGAAAGTTGACATGCAGCTACAGCAGGCGGTGAAGAAGACAAATGGCATGTTGGCCTTCATAGCTAAGGGATTTGAGTATAGGAGCAGGGAGGTCTTACTGCAATTGTACAGGGCATTGGTGAGGCCTCACCTGGAATATTGTGTTCAGTTTTGGTCTCCTAATCTGAGGAAGGATGTTCTTACTATTGAGGGAGTGCAGCAAAGGTTCACCCGACTGATTCCAGAGATGGCTGGACTGACATGTGAGGAGAGACTGGAACAACTGGGACTTTATACACTGGAGTTTAGAAGGATGAGAGGGGATCTCATAGAAACATATAAGATTCTGATGGGACGGGACAGGTTAGATGCGGGAAGAATATTCCCGATGTTGGGGAAGTCCAGAACCAGTGGACACAGTCTTAGGATATGGGGTAGGCCATTTAGGACTGAGATGAGGAGAACCTTCTTCACTCAGAATTGTTAACCTGTGGAATTCCCTGCCACAGGGAGTTGTTGATGCCAGTTCATTGGATATATTCAAGAGGGAGGTAGATATGGCCCTTACGGCTAAAGGATCAAGGGGTATAGAGAGAAAGCAGGAAAGGGGTACTGAGGTGAATGATCAGCCATGATCTTATTGAATGGTGATGCAGGCTCGAAGGGCCGAATGGCCTACCCCTTCACCTGTTTTCTATGTTTCTATGAATCTCACTTGTTTACTCAACCTGACGTCTGTCATACGCCTCTTTTTGCTGCTTCATACTCTCTCTTTCATCATCTAGGTAGCTCTGGCTTTCGTTGCCCTACTTTAGACAGATATTTGAGCGATAAGGGAGTAAAGGGTTATGGGGAGCAGGCAGGGAAGTTGAGCTGAGTCCATGATCAGATCAGCCATGATCTTATTGAATGGCAGAGCAGGCTCGAGGGGCAAAATGGCCGACTCCTGCTTTTCTTTTACTTTTGTTATGTTTCCCCCTCGTGGGAAAGTACCTCGAGTATATCGGAACCATCACCCCTATAAAGGCAGCCAATCTTTCGTTCCACTTTACCTAGGCCAGATCTGTTCTGAACCCACTGAAATTTGCCTTCCTCCAATTACGCATTTTTACCTGCCTGTCCTTTTCCATAGCTAATCTAAACCTTATAATACTGTATAGGGCTGGACTTTCGGCTGTTTGCGTTTTTGGCTGTTTGCAGGCACAATTTGTGGCGGATTCAAAGATTTTGTGCCGGGTTAACGTTAGCACAACTTTCGCCAAATGAAAGTTCATGAGCATTCGCGCTAACTCTGGCGTTGCACCACACAATTTTTGCACCAGAGCCAAGTTCCAACGCTAAATAAATTGGCCGTTCTGCGCATGCGCAATTTCTTTTTCTTCCCGTGCTTCTGATGTGCTGTCCGATCACAGACACTAATGCAGGGCATGGCCACGGCCACATGCACGCAGTACACCCGGGGCTGAATCAGCCATTCTACATTTGGATTTTGATAATGGAGGACGACAATTCCAGACAGCGTGCTAAGCGATTCAGCCACAAGGTTAATGAAGCTTGAGTGGGGGCTGTGGAAAGAACATGGCAGGAGTTGCATCTTCGGGGTGGATCTAGACCACTGCCATCAATATTCAAGTGCATCACTGACGAGGTCTCTGCCTCAGACACTGTAGTCAGCAGTGGCACACAGTGCCGAGAGAACCTCAGGTGATCTTTCGAGGGTGGTCAGAGTGGGTACCATTTTAATTGATGCACTCCTTCATTACTTCAATTATAAATCTGACACACTATTTGTTCTCATGCTGTTGCTGTCTCTCAGCACTCTGTGGGTTGCCTCCTAAAATGCATGACACATAGGCAGGCTTAGTTTAACACCCTATTTGCCATGAGTGATCTTTACACATTATTAAGATTGCTTTCTGAGATCTCATAAGATGTCTCCGCACTTCAATGTCCTCCTAATGAACAAAGTGCAACTTCCAAGGCCATTAAACAGAGGACTCTATTACATACACCGTATGGCATAAGTGCTTTGGTGGCTATCTATGCCACAAGAGCGGATGGACCCTCTTGTAAGCATTCCCATTTTCATCTTTGCAGGCAAAGAAGTTACACAATTGGTGGAAGCAGGTGTGGACAGGTGGTGGTCCGTCTCAGACCCTGCCACTCACTGACATCAAGGAGCGAGTGACAGGCCTCATCGGTGTCTCAGGTCGGGCAGTTGTCACTGGGGACACTGATCCCCACTCGGAAACTGAGAGTACGTCCTGTACACTCCCTGGGTTGGGTTAGGGCAATGTGATGCACTCTCTGTGGACTGGGGTTGGAGCAATGTCCTGGACTAGATATAATGGAGTAGCGGCGGTCCTTCAAATGAGCCTGTGCTATGTGACCTTCCTCACGTCACCCTGTCCCCTCCCCTGTTGCTAACCTCTCATCTGTTCCCTGAAGAGAACACTCCACATCAGGCCATGGTGTGGAGGAGGAGTTTACCAATCAGCTGGCTCCGGGACAGCTGCAATCCATCCGTTTTACCATCAGCACTCAGCTCCTCTGGGGACGACATGACGTTCTCAGGGTTTGAGGAATCCGGGGCTCCTAGGACCAGTGGCGTGCATCAACGCAGTTCTGGGGTCGAATCCCGTATGTTATTTCTCCGGAGGGGTGAGATGACAAAGTCGGTCTGCTGACAGATAGGCAGACGCTGAGCTGGACATGGTGGGAATGTCCAGGGAGAGCATCCAGGTCACCCGTCAGCTCCTTGATGTCTTGGGTAGGATTCCCGCAAGCATCGAGAGTCTCACTGCGACCATTACGGAGGTAAGGTCACAAATTGTCGGTGCGAGCCGAGAAACCTGCGAGACCATCACTGCCCACACAAGGCTGGTAGCATCCAGCAATGATACTGGAATCCCGGAGATTGTGGCGCGAAGCCTTGCGAAATATGGCGCATCACAGGCACAAGCTCTGCTTCAGCTTGGGCAGGTGATGCAGTCCATAAACGCTCCCGCCATACTCTCTGCATTCCCCTCTGTCACACCCAGATCCCAACCACCTGTGATTGTCAACGCCGATGAAGAGACTCGCCAGTCATAAGCCGGGCCTTCCACGCCACGAGCTGCTCCAGTGTATCCCGAGGCGGCATCCCCATTGTCTCTCTCCCCCCCCCCACCACCAACACAGCAGAGACTGGCAGCCTTGCTGCACACCATCTCGGTACCACTTGGGTTAGGAGCAGCAGGTAAGGGAGAGGGATAAGGGGAAGGTTGGCAAAAGCTGGTGGTAAAGGATAGTGGGGCAGGGGTTGCTGGATTGTGTTGCTGATGCTCGATGCATCCTATGTTTGATGTTGTATGACGATGCTCTGGATTGTGTTGTTGATGCTGGATTCAGTTCATTTGTTATTTTAAAGTTTCACAATTAAGTTTACAAAGTTGACAAAGTTTACAATGCTTAATAAATTATTTTGTTCACCTTAACCATTCCTGTGTAGTGTCGCATTTGCAGAATAAGAGTGGGAAGAGTCAACATGGTGGGATAGAGTGGCCAGACAACGGTGGATAATTATGAGCTGCCGATATCAGGCTTTTGCAGCAGCAAAATCTCCATGATGCCTCCCCTGTGGTTGTGCTGGTGGTGGCATGGGTTCCACGCCAGGTTCCTCTTCCTCCTCCTCCTCCACACGATGGCCTGAAGTCGAGTGTTCTCGTGCAGCGATGCATGACGATTTCTGTCATCCAAATGGTCAAAACAGCGGCGGGCGGTAAAATGGCCTACTCCTGCTCCTATTTCTTATGTTCTTAATCAAACTATAGTAACAATACTGAAAGAAGGTTAAGTGAATCCATCCACAGTCACATTAATGAGACGTTAATTAGTGATAAGATCAGCACATCACAGATCTCCCATCTGTTGTGGTGAACGGTATTTGTAAAATTAGGACCAGTGAGATTCTGTGCAGCTTCTGGTTCATTGGCAGGAGTCACTCAGTTTGGTCAAGTGGAGCTAGATCAGCTACCTTCCCATCTCAGGAACAATCCCGGACTCTATCGAGCTGTTTAACATACGAGCAAGGGGCTCACAGAGCACTCGTCACATCTCTCTAAATACCCTTGGGTGAATATCACCTGGACGTGGAGTGCTTCGAGATTAACTCGCACAGCAACTTTTCCATCAGTGCAGAAATGAGAAAGACCAAAGTGCCGTTTGCCCCTCTCAGTGTGGCCCTGAAGGACCGTGTCCAGCAGAAGTTCTGTTCCACCCCCCCCCCCCCTCCCCCCGCCGTACGATCCTCCCTCAGATTGTCCTCGCTGAGCTCCAGCCAGGTGATGCTAAACACTCAGGGGGTGGGGAAAACAAAAATATACAACATTGTGTTGAAAGCCATGATAATATTCTGGATATATGTCAAATATATTAATAACCTTATAACTGGGCTGGAGTTTATCAGCAGAAACAAACCACAACAGTCAGTGTGAACATGGATGTGACTAGCAGCAACAATAACAGCTGAATCCAACGCCTGCACTCACTTGTATAAGATTTGGATCATTCATCACAGACACCCAAAGGGTCTTAGGAGTTTTAAGGTACTTTATTAAAGAGCTACAGTTTAAAGCATAATCCGATATTCCATGTGGTTAAGATAAGTATAATAGACATACAACCCGTGTCAGTAGAGCGATCTACGATCCCGAAGCACAATTGTGGAAGAAAATGATCTAAGCCCTATTTTTAAGGAAAGGGTTAAGTTCACTTCTTGCTGAGTTAATTAAATTAGTGGAGCTAGAAAAGAAAACACCCAAACCTCTCAGATCTTGAAACAAAGAATGTTGCAAATACATGACTATCTAGTGTTTACATGAGTTTCCAGATACCCTGCTTATCAGAATACGGACAGGGAGAAACTATGCAAGGACAAGATAAAAGTCTGCCTCCTGAAATGACCTTTGTATTTACAGGATGTATGATTAATGCTCATATGAGGTGTTTTAGATAAAGTTCCTGCTTTGATTGCATTTACAGAATGTATGATTAATGTTCATGTGTGATGTGTTTTAGATAAAGTTCCTGTTTTGACTTTATAAATATGGAGTGGGTTTGTTTGTAAAACTCAGAGTTTTGCCTCAGTGCGGACTGAGAGGACTCTCCGAGATATCTTGTTAGAAAATAAAATTCTCTCGAAGTGAGACTCTGAAAGTCTCCACCTGAGTTAATTTAAGCTAAAATTTCCTCGAGATTCTGGCGTAGTCGGCAGGATCTCTAAAAAACGAGATCCGAAAGAACTAAATTTAACTTTTAAAAAGAAAAGAGGAATTTTAAGGACCTTCCTAGCCAAAAGGAGGAAGGTGCCTAGGCCGTCCTAGCTAGAAGGGGGACGAGCCGCCGAGATCCCCGGGGGGTGAGGCATTTAAGGTAGCTACCGTAAAGAAGCTAAAGTAACAAAAAGGCAAAAGGAGACCCCGAGCTGAGCGGGAGAGAGAACACCAGTGAGCGCTTTGTAAATTATTGTATATTTTGTAGGAGTGTCCCAACTCTCATTTCAGAAAAGATCGCGAGACATTGCACCCGGAAGAATGGGAAACGGCTCTAGTCGAGCAGGGCGCTCGCACCCAGCTCCTAGAAAAGGAAAGAAAGACGACCTCTCGACTGAAAGAATGAAAGTACATCCTAAGACCAAGAAAAGAATCCGTAAGGTAGTAAAGCAACGAGAGAAGGTAGGAGATCCCATTGTGCCGCCCGGCTCGCCGGCAGACACTGTAATTAAGGAAACAGGAGATGACAGATATGCGGTAACGTTTAGCAGCGATTTGTACGGTTGGTCTGATGAGGATTGGCCATATGGAGGAAGTTTTAAGTTATCTTTGATTGAGGAATGGAGAAAAACAACCAAGGAAGGAGGGGGAGACCCTACTTGGGATAGGGACGATATGGAAAACTGTTTTAAAAAATGGACAGAGCTTGCTAAAAGGCACCAACCCCCTAAGATCAGAAGAAAAGGAAAAAAGGGAAAATGAAAAACCTCCCTCTTATAGTCCTCTGGGCCTTCCTATCCCCTCAGCACCAGCAGTAGGACTCTATCCCCACATAGAACCCCCAAAACAAGATAGTTGGCAGGAAATTATAGAAATAATCACTGCCCATAGAAATCAAGTTCCGAGGGAACTAGCAGCCCCTCCGGATCAGCCATCTAATGGAGGAGCCGGTGGATGAGATCCGGGAGCATCAGGATCAGGGGAAGCCTAAGCAGGAGAGGGGGGGTAGCAAACCAGGACACAGGGAAAAGAGGTCCTCACCAAACAAGGTGACAAACGGCAAAAGAAGCAGCCGACTCTACCGTCCACCAAAATCCTAGGGTAATGATAGGAACTACAGCAGTTCTGAAACCCTGGTCCCCTGGAGAAGCCAGAGATATGATCTCAGCCGCCCCAAATCCGGTAAAGAAACCAATAGCATTTCACAACTGGCTTGAGCAAACGTGTACAATTTACAATCCACTCCCAGGAGATGTTAAATTATTATTGCAAGTGGCCTATGGTTCTTCCTGGCAGGGAGTAAAAGATATGTTCCCCATCCCACTAGGGAAAATGGAGACTGGAGAGTTAATGATGACTTGCTGGATAACGGCAATGAGTCATTAACCCATTGGCTGAAACACCGAGGAAAGAACGCAATTCTGCAAGGGGCTAAAAGGCATGGGGATATAGGGGAAGTCACCCGCTGCTTGCAGAAAGCAGAAGAATCAATGATAGATTTTGCAGGCAGATGGAAAAACAGTTGGGACGAACATGCAGGAATACCGATGGATCAAAATGAACCTTTGGCAGCACAAACCTTGATAAATTGTATGTTGCCACAACAAGCCAGAACATACAAGATAATGGTTTTGGACTGGCAAGGAAAAGATTGGAAAGAGACAATTACAGTACTGGCCAATACAGATAGGGAGGGACTATTCAACTATAAAGACAAGTTAATAATGAGACTTTGATAGTCTCTAAAACAACACCTCTCCCTTTATTAGGAAGACAGACTTTGTGCAAACTAGGAGCCACAATTTATTACACAAAGGAAGGGATGTTCATGGAGTTCCCTCCAAATAAAATCCATCAGTTCTTTAATGGGATTGAAGAGGAGAAAAGGGAGGGTAACAAAGAAAAGGCTGCCCTCTATTGTTGGCAATTGAATGGTAACTTCTACTCCCCTTTGATACATGAAGTTACACAAAATTTAAAAGCTAAAATCGACCCTAATACTGAAGAATTGATGTATATAATTTTGACAAGCTTTGAGACAGTTCAGCTTCACTGTACAGCCTGGTACACTCGACAAAAAGCTGAAACTTACCAGTGTCTGGTACAATCCTTTTTTAAAAAAAAAGAATAGTAGAAGCTTCGCCCCGCATTTATTTTGGACCAGAAGGATCTGACATTGGCTGTAAAACCGCCAGCGAAACCTAAAGATATGGGTCCGATAATTGTAGGAATAGAAAAAGAAAAACAGCAACAAGGCTATCAACCTTGGGCAGTAATAAAATTGCAAAATGCGGAGATAGAATTTATCACCCACAACAGGGGGATTCTCCAGTGGAAAGGTAAAAGTCATGCCTCCACTTTTGAAAAACAGCAACCCCCGGAACAACCAAGCCCTAAGCTGCCAATGGCATTGAATCAAGTATCTTCTGAACTTTGGGCAAAGCATAAGAATCATGTTGGGCAAGTACATTCTGCAGTACCCCATCGGGTACAATTGATAAAGAACGCCGTGTTACCAAGCATTAGGCAGTACAGACTGCCTCCAGAGGCAGAAAATGGGATAGAGCCAGTCATTTCTGCATTGTTGGAACAAGGAGTTTTAGAAAAGACACAGAGCCCGGGTAACACTCCGATACTGCCCATAACAAAGGTTAATAGGCCGAATGAGTGGAGATTTGTGCAAGATCTGAGAGCTATTAATAAGATAGTAGTCCCTATCACCCCTGTGGTACCGGACACCAACATTATACTATCTGCTATCCCACCAACAGCAACTGTCTTTACTGTGGTAGATCTGTGTTCAGCCTTTTTCTCCATCCCATTAAATCAAGAGAGTCAGTATCTGTTTGCTTTCACCTACAAGAAACAGCAGTACACATGGACCAGGTTGCCCCAAGGATACACCGAAAGCCCCGCAGTATATGCAGCAGCAGTAAAAAGAGACCTCGAAGATTGTTCATTATCGGACCAGTCTGTGCTGTTGCAGTATGCGGACGATTTGCTTGTGGCTTCTAGCCACGGATACAGGTGCATGCAAGATTCCCTAAAACTGTTACAGCACCTATGTGAAAGAGGGCACCGAGTGTCGTTACAAAAGTTACAATTTTGTCAGACTCAAGTCCAGTACCTGGGTTTTCACATATCTCAAGGGCAGAGGCAGCTAGGACCAGAAAGAATTCAGACAATACAAAGTGCCACCATACCGAAGACAAAGAAGGATATCTTGTCATTTTTAGGGATGGTTGGGTACTGTAGACAATGGATCCCTGATTATCGAGAATGGGATGCGGTCCTAAGATCAGCTGCCCTAAATGATGCCCCACCCAAGGTGGAGTGGACCCCAGAGAGAGACGAGGCATTTAAACAGTTAAAGAAAGCCATTACTAATACTCCGGCGTTGGGACTTCCGAATTATGGTAAACCTTTTCAGATGTATGTGAATGAGAAAGAAGGATTTGCAACAGCAGTACTAACCCAAGAACATGGTGGGGGAAATAGACCAGTTGCTTATTATTCGGTTTTGCTGCCACCAGTAGTAAGGGAATGCCAGCGTGTCTACGTGCTGTAGCTGCTGCTGCGGTCATGGTGGAGAAGTCGGTACCTATTGTTTTGGACTATCCATGTACTGTCATTACAGCCCATGCTGTGTTGTTACTTTTGAATTCAGCTGCCACACAACACGTTACAGCGTCTAGAAGAACAGGTTATGAAGTATTACTGCTGTCACACCCTAACTATACCTTTCGACGTGCACCGGTAGTAAACCCAGCCACCTTTCTTCCTACTAGAGAAGTAGAGGATCCAGACCAGCAAGATTGTCTGTTAACAGTGGAAATAGCCACCTTACCAAGACCCGATCTGCTCTCAGAGCCAATGGATAATCCTGATCTTATTCTCTATACGGATGGATCATCGGATGATTTGCTTTTGGCAGGCTATGCTATTGTAAACCCCCACGAAACTGTTGAAGCATTCGCCCTGCCTTCCGGAACCTCGGCTCAGGCTGCTGAATTGTTTGCCCTCACTAGAGCTTGTATAATAGCTAAAGATCAAACTGCTAATATCTATACTGATTCTAGATATGCATTCGGTGTGGTCCATGATTTTGGACAACTGTGGAAAAACAGAGGCTTTATCACCTCTGGTGGAAAGCATATTAAGCACTCTCAACTGGTGCTTAATCTATTAGATGCCATTCAGTTGCCAAGTAAGGTAGCCGTTATCAAATGTACAGCTCACACAACCGGTGAGGATGAAGTATCAGTAGGAAATAGGAGGGCTGACGAAGCAGCCAAACAGGCCGCTTCGGCGCAAGTAGATTGCCTTCAAGCAGTCGCAGTCCCCCCTCCACAGATACTCGACATCCAACAACTTAAAACAGCTCAACAAGTTACTATACAAGAAAAAAGAACTTGGGAAAACCAGGGTTGTTTTCTCAAAAACGACATTTGGTGTCACCCTGATGGGTGAACTGTTTGCCCTAGATCTCTATTTTTGCCCCTGTCTCGCCTAGCACACGGTCAGGCTCACATGGGCAAAGGAGGGATGATACATGCTATTAATACACAGTGGTATGCACCAGGAATAACAGTAGTAATTGAGAAAGTTGCTAGAACATGCCAAATTTGTCAACAAAATAACAGAGGTAAAACACCTGCCGAATATGATCATCTACCCCAGCCAAGTATGCCCTTTGAGAATTTGCAAATTGATTTTGTCCACATGCCTCCAGTATCAGGTCTTAAGTACCTATTAGTCATAGTAGATATGTTCACAAGGTGGATAGAAGCGTACGCCACTAGGAGAGACGATGCCCGAACAGTAGTAAAAATTCTATTTAAAGAAATAGTACCAAAATATGGGATACCTATGGGAATCAACAGTGACGGGGGAACACACTTCAAAGGAAAAATAGTGCAAAATCTTGCAGAAGCATTAGGTTTCCAGTGGAAGTTACATATACCATATCAACCACAGTCCTCGGAAATGGTAGAGAGAGTAAATGGGATAATAAAATCTACCCTCACCAAGGTATGTCAGGAGACAGGACTAAAGTGGCCAGATGCCTTACCATTGGTACTGTATACAATTAGAGACCAAAAAAAACCGAAACACTGGTTTGACACCACATGAAGCCTTGTTGGGAAGACCCATGCCTACCGGCGTAAAACCACCACTGGTGGCTGAAAAAATAGCATTAATTTGGAATTATGAAAAATCACTAAAGTATGCTCAAGCCATGTGTGAAATAGCGAGGAGTGTGCACGAACAAATAAAGCAGACACAGGTGCCCCCGTCAGAAGGAAATATGCACCCTTTCAGGCCTGGAGATCAAGTGTTAGTAAAAACATTAAAGAATCCTTTTCTCCTAGGTGGAAAGGACCGTATCAGATAATTCTTACAAATCGAACCGCTTTGAAGTTGGAAAAGCACCCAAACTGGGTGCATGCAACCCGCTGTAAATATTATTTCCCCGACGAATTACAGCCGAAAGAAAAGGCATTGAACCAGGACGAGCTACGGTTGCCCGACTAAGAAAACAGCCATCTTCTCGCTGAAGAACTGGACCTGCTCTTATTTTGTGTTCACTCATTGTGTATTTTGGACTTAAAAGTATCTATAGTTACCCAAAAGTCCAGGGACGAATGTCAGAACTCATTTGTATGCCAGTTTGGGCCTTTATTATTTGGGTTACTGTTACTATCGTGCTTGCGTGTTGTTATTGTAACGAATTAGTTCAAGAGTGTTATAGAAGTAAACAGAAAAGGGAAGATGAGGCGGAACTCTTGGATAAACTATAAGTGGACATTGGGCGTTCTGATCATTTTAGCAGTGAGAGCCAGACAGGAAGAAGAATTACTTGAAGAAGGAAAAGTATGGAAGGGAGATTATGGAGTGGGGGAAAAGAGATAAGGCAAGGCAGCAAGATAACTTTACATACTCAGAAGAAAAAAAAAGAACTTATACCTTTGGGCAATGGCAAAATGTAGAAAAATATCTGTCTGTGCACAAGATTGAACCCCTACCCCCTGTAATTAATTTGACCAGACTGCACAATTTGATAAGTAATGACAAGCAAAACGAGGCAGAGACATCCACCAATTTAGAGTCGAAATGAGTTACAAGAAGGGGCAACTAGTAAGAATCGCAGATGAAGTCACCTCTTTGACAGTACACCACTGGTGGGATGTGTTTTTCGGATGGTCCCCAAAAGCTTCAGCAGTACTGAAGCTAGCTGTACACCCCATAATAATCGTGGGTGTAGTGATGCTTACATTATTAATAATCATTTGTGGAATATGGATAAAGTTGAAAAAATTAATTAGTCAAGTAATGAGCCTGGTATCCCAAGTAGAAAGGAAAAGTGTGTCCATAAAAGGAAGGTTAAATTGCAGAGGGAAAAGTAGATGATTACAATGAAGAGGAATGTCTTAAAATGCGACCCTACCCTGAGGGGTATGAACCCCCTTTTGAACAAGAAAAGAATATATAAGAAACTGTGTTGATCTAGTAAAAGATCAACAAGGAGGGAATTGTGGAAGAAAATGATCTAAGCCCTATTTTTAAGGAAAGGGTTAAGTTCACTTCTTGCTGAGTTAATTAAATTAGTGGAGCTAGAAAAAAAAACACCCAAACCTCTCAGATCTTGGAACAAAGCATGTTGCAAATACATGACTATCTAGTGTTTACATGAGTTTCCAGATACCCTGCTTATCGGAATACGGACAGGGAGAAACTATGCAAGGACAAGATAAAAGTCTGTCTCCTGAAATGACATTTGTATTTACAGGATGTATGATTAATGCTCATATGAGGTGTTTTAGATAAAGTTCCTGCTTTGATTGCATTTACAGAATGTATGATTAATGTTCATGTGTGGTGTGTTTTAGATAAAGTTCCTGTTTTGACTGTATAAATATAGAGCGGGTTTGCTTGTAAAACTCAGAGTTTTGCCTCAGTGCGGACTGAGCGGACTCGTCAAGATATCTTGTTAGAAAATAAAATTTTCTCGAAGTGCAACTCTGAAAGTCTCCGCCTGAGTTAATTTAAGCTAAAATTTCCTTGACAACAGACAGACAGACTGTTAGATGCCCAATGAGACAGCGCGGAGGTCTCAGGTCAGAAAATCTCTGCAGCCTGCAGCAACAGTCACTTCTCCTGGTCTGTCTCTCGAGCTGTTGGAGATGCTAGGTTATTAACCAGCATCGATTCATCCGAGGCTAAACTTGATCAGGTGTTGGCCAGCATTGATTTCCACCCCGAGGAAATCTTCACCCCTTACGTGAACTATTTCACGTTCAGTCCTCTTTTTATACTTTATCGCGGTGGGCTGGTGATTACCTGGTGTCAATCATTTGTCTCTCATCGATAATCAAATTGAGAAATGTGATTCACCGTCGATGCTCTAACTGAAAAATATTATGCATTTCTCATGGTCCCTTCCTGGCCGAGCTGACAAGGCCTTTTCTCATCTTTCTGGGAAATGTCTTATGTTTCTTTAAGGACATTTTATGACTTGTGGCTCCATATTGTTTAGTTTTTAGGTCTTGGAGGAGTTTCTTATTTATTCTACCATTCTGTGCTGTCTTGTATTTTGCGACTTTATCACTCTCCATGCCCTGGCCTCAGCCATTTGTCTTTGCTGCTTGTTATCTGTCCTCACGGACATTCCTGCCATTTGTTCCTAGCTGCATTTCTTCAGTTTATTATCCTTCTCTGTTCCTTAAGAATTAAAACCCCATTTTTGGATCCAATAGCTATTTCCTACACTTGTGAACTCGCTGATGTCTCAGAAGGTGGGATGAATTAGTGAATCCCTTCCCGCACACGGAGCAGGTGAACGGTCGCTCCCCAGTGTGAACTCGCTGGTGTCTCAGAAGGTCAGATGACTGAGTGAATCCCTTCCCACACACGGAGCAGCTGAACGCCCTCTCCCCAGAGTGAACACGTTGGTGTCTCAAAAGGTCGGATGACTGAGTGAATCCCTTTCCACACACAGAGCAGATGAACGGCCTCTCCCCAGTGTGAACTCGCTGGTGTTTTAGCAGATCCTTTTTGCTTATTAATCTCTTTTCACAGTCAGGACATTTAAAAGGTCTCTCGGTGTGAACTCGCTGGTGTGTCAGCAGGTGGGATGATTGAATAAATCCCTTCCCACACACTGAGCAGGTGAACGGCCTCTCCCCAGTGTGAGTGCGCTGGTGTCTCAGCAGATTCCTTTTGCTCATTAATCTCTTCTTACAGTCAAAACATTTAAAAGGTCCCTTATCAGCATGAACATGCTGGTGCCTCAGAAGGTCAGATGACTGAGCAAATCCCTTCCCACACACGGAGCAGGTGAACGGCTTCTCCCCAGTGTGAACTCGCTGGTGTACAGTGAGCTCAGATGACCGCCTGAACCCAGTCCCGCAGCGAGAGCACCTGAACGATTTCTCCCCGGTGTGAACACGTTGATGGCACGTCAGTTCCCCGGAACTTTTATAGCATTTCCCACAGTCCGGGCATTTAAAAGGTCTCTCGTCAGTGTGAACTCGTTGATGTCTCAGCAGGTGAGATGAACAAGTGAATCCCTTGCCACACACAGAGCAGGAGAATGGCCTCTCCCCAGTGTGAACTCGCTGGTGTTTCAGAAGGTCAGATGAGTGAGTGAATGCCTTCCCACAGTCAGAGCAGGTGAACGGTCTCTCCCCGGTGTGACTGCGCTTGTGTCTCTCCAGGTTGGATGATCGACTGAAGCCTCGTCCACACAGAGAGCATGTGTACCATTTCTCCCCGCTGTGAATAGTGCTTTCTGCTTCCATGTTTCAAGACCGATGATATTCAGGTCTGATGAATCAAGCGACTCTGTCAGATGTTGATGTGATGTTTGGTTTAAGTTTCCCGTCTGCAAATCTTCTCCTTCTAACGCCCTGTAAAATGAATTTAAAACATGTAAAAAAGTGTGTGAGAGAACCCACATAAAAAGGCAGGTTATGAAATGGAGTTGAGTGAATCTGGTCATTTGCAGGGCCAGCACTAGAAAAAGGTGATCCTGAAAGCTGCAAGATTGTTGTAAAAACCCAATTGGTTCATTAATGTCCTTCAGGGAAGGAATCTGCCACCTGGTCTGGGCCTACACAATATTTTCACCTCTATGGGAGGAGACGAAGTAGAGGGACTTTAGCCATTTGCAACTTGACCATAACTGACAGAATCTCCAAAACTCACTACCTCCACCACCTAGAAGGACCAGGGCATCGGGTGCATGGGAAATCTGTCACCTCCAAGTTCCCCCCCAAGCCACACACCATCCTGACGTGTACATATAATCGCCATTTCTACATCATCGCTGAGTGAACAACCTGGAACTATCTCCCGAAGAGCATTGTGGGAATACTTGGGATTGGCGATATATGTTGGCCTTGCCAGCGACACCACATCCCCAAGAATGAATTGAAACAAAGCTGTATATTTAAAATTGATAAAAGCTTCTAATGAAATACTTTTCAGAAAACACTTTTATCTCCCCTAGAACTTACCTCTGTCGACAGTCTCACATTGATAACTGTTGGTACCACTGGGCTCAGCAGTAGTGGGGGTGAAACCCAGCAGCTTCTGTTCCATCTCCACTGCAGCTCAAACTGATGCAACAAACAGACCCAGACAGGTCAGGGACCGACTTCCGCATCCAGCGCCCACCACGATGCAAAACAGCTCTGAATTGTTCCTTCTGTGTTTCCGGACTCCGTTCTATGAGCAACACGGGCAATCAAACAACAGAAAATTACTGCGGATGCTGGAAATCTGACATTTTTACACCACTTTTCAGGCTTGTAACTGGTTAAAGGTCTTTCCACAGTCAGTGCACTGGAACACTCTCACTCGGGTGTGTGTGTCTCGGGCCTTCTCCAGTCACACTGATGTTTGAAATCTTTCCCCACAGACAGAACAGACAAACATTTCTCCTTCCACATTGAAAGGCCGCTGATATTGGGTCCCTGCTGAATGGAGTGTGTGTGATGTGAAGGCTGTGAGTTTGCGGCCTGTAAATGCTGCCCCCCTTCTCT
This sequence comes from Pristiophorus japonicus, assembly GCF_044704955.1. Lineage (NCBI taxonomy): Eukaryota > Metazoa > Chordata > Chondrichthyes > Pristiophoridae > Pristiophorus > Pristiophorus japonicus. The sequence goes on along the minus strand of NC_091988.1, from coordinate 108,051,447 downwards.
CACAGCCTGGAAAGAGTTGACAAAAGCCCTGACTGTGAGCCCAGGATAAAAACTCACAACATTCTCTCTTCCTGGTTCCTGGGCCAGGGAAAGGCCGCGCATGCGCCCTGCTGCACCAGCAAGATGGCGGCCGCTCCCCGGGCCTGTCACCGGGAGAAAGCCCCGCAGTTGCCCCTCCCCCGGGGGCCCCACTCGGGGCAAAGGCCGGAGGCCCACAGCGGGTGTGTGTGAAGCGGATAATGCGGATGTTTGCTGTGGGGCCTGGGCCGCACTCGGTGTGTGTGAAGCCCGCGTCCCCCCGGGGTTTATTAACTCGCTCCCTCCGCCCATCCCTCACCCACGGCCCCACCCCTCCGCGCATGCTCAGCTCACACTGCCCGGGTGACTGACGGCAGATCCCTACCAATAGGGAGAGCGGGGGCGGGGCTGGAGGACCGAGCGGGCGGTTGGTCCTCCAACCAATCGGAGTGTGTGTGGGCGGGGCTGAGCCCGGCTCTTCCTCACTGTCTGAGCATGCGCGGGCGACGGAGACAGACTTCGGTAGGACAGGCGGCTCCGGGAGATTGTGGGCGGTGGGGAGGAACTGGACCGGCAGGTGGGCCGGGAATCTTTATAAACACCCGGTGTCGGCCTCAGGACCTGTGTTTGTCCCGCGGGGACAGGCCCGGCCGTCATCTTGGACAGGGCGGGGTCACGGCGTATGCGCTGTCTTGTTGCTGGAACAAAGAGTGGGCGGGGCTTCAGGGTGTCTGTTCCCAACCGGGTCCCAGCGTCCGGGAGATGGAGCACTCTGGGCAAAAGGTTATTGGTCCCCTCCACCCACTCCCAGGCCGCAGGTGATGTTTGCGGCCTAGAGGGGTCCATGGGCCATGTAGATATTCAGTGTGAGAGGTTGCAGCCCCTGGATAGTTACCTGAAGGGCCTGCTCCTCAACTCCTGGTTACACTTAAGCCCCTCGTTCCTAATCTTTCACCACCCGGAGCCGAGCGGGGTGGGTAAGACGGAGGAGCAGCTCCTGGACCTGCTCTCCGGCCCAGCCCTGCCGGAGTCACTCTGGCTGCCTGCCTCTCTTCTGCCGTCAAGAAAGGAGGGAGAGAAAATGGGACCAGTTAGCCTGAAAATGCTGGAACTCATTATTGAAGAAGTGATAACGGCATTTAGAAAATCATGATATGATCAGGCAGAGTCAACATGGTTTTATGAAAGGGAAATCGCGTTTAACAAATTTATTTGAGTTTTTTGAGGATGTAAATAGCAGGATGGATGAAGGGGAACCAGTGTATGTAATATTTTTGGATTTCTAAAAGACATTTGATGTGGTGCCGCGTAAAAGGTTTCTATGCAAGGTAAGAGCTCATGGAGTTGGGGGGGAATAGCATGGATAGAGGATTGGTTAATGGACAGAAAACAGAGTCATGTTGGATGCTTGTGCTTTGACCTCAACTATTTACAATCTATATTAATGACTTGGATGAGGGGCCTGGACACAGTGGATAGTAAGGGTCTATTTCCATTGGCGGAGGGGGCTATTTCGAGGAGGCATAGTTTTAAGGTGATTGATGGAAGGTTTTGAGGGGGAGGGGCTTCTTTATGCAGAGGGTTGTGGGGATCTGGAAATTGCTGCCTGGAAGAGTGGTGAATGCAGAAACCCTCGCCACTTTTAAGAGATGGTTGGATGGGCACTTAAAGTGCAGTAACCTGCAGGGTTATGGACTTCGAGCTGGTAATTGGGATTAGACTGGATGACCTTTTGTTGGACGGCGCAGATATAATGGTAAGTACTGCAGGGAATAGAATACAGCCAGTGTGATCTGGACTAGTTTCGATCGCCTGGAAGGGTCGGAGAGGAATTTTCCCAGATTTTTTCTCCCTAAATTGGCCTGGGTTTTTAATCTGGTTTTTGCGCCTCCCAGGAGATCACATGGCTCCAGTTGGGGTGGAGTGTAGAATGTTTCAGTATAAGGGGTGTCACAGTTGTGTGGGGCGGACTGGTTGGGCTGGGTGCTCTTTGCCTTTCCATCATTGTTCATAGGTTTATATGTAACCTTTAGGGCTGCTGACCAAGGGCCGTGCGGCTCTTTGTCGGCCGGCGCGGACACGATGGGCCGAAATGGCCTCTTTCTGCACTGTAAATTTCTTATGTTTCTATAAAGGGGCCAATTGTAATGTATCCAAGTTTGCTGATGATACAAAGCTAGGTGAGAAAGTACACTGCGAAGAGGACACAACGAGCCTGCAAAGGGATATAGACAGGCAGATGGAGTATAATGTGGGTAAATGTAAGATTATTCATTTTGCTAGAAAGAATAGAAAAACAATAGTTTTTAAAATGGTGAAAAATTAATAACTGTTGGTGTTCAGCGAGATTTAGGTCTCGTACAGGAAATACAAAGCGCTAACATGCAGGTACAGCAAGCAATGAGGAAGACATGTTGGCCTTTATTGCAATGTGGTTGGAGTACAAGTCTTGCGACAATTGTAAAAGGCCTTGGTGAGACCACACCTGGATACTAGGCACAGTTTTGGTCGTCTTATCTGAGGAAGGATATACTTGCCTTGGAGGCAGTGCAACGAAGGTTCACTAGATTAAGAACAGGAGCAGGAGTCAGCCTCTCAGCCCCTCGAACCTGCTCCGCCATTCAATAAGATCATGGCTGATCTGATCATGGACTTAGCTCCACTTCCCTGCCCGCTTCCCATAATCTTCTACTCCCTTATCGCTCAAAAATCTGTCTATCTCCGCCTTAAATATATTCAATGACCCAGCTCCACAGCTCTCTGGGGCAGAGAATTCCATAGATTTACAGTTTTATGAGAAGAAATTTCTCCACATCTCAGTTTTAAGACTATGTCCCTTAGTTTTAGTTTCCCCTATGATTGGAAATATCCTCTCTGCATCCACCATTATCTTATAAGATCACCTCTCATTCTTCTGAACTCCAGTGTGTATAGACTCAACCTATCCTTGTAAGTCAACCCCCTCATCTCCGGAATCAACCGAGTGAACCTTCTCTGAACAGTTTCCAATATCTTTCCTTAAATACGGAGACCAAAACTGTACGCAGTACTCCAGGTGTGGCCTCACCAATACCCTGTACAGTTGTAGCAGGACTTCTCTGCTTTTATACTCTATCCCCCTTGCAATAAAGGCCAACAGTCCATTTGCCTTCCTGATTACTTGCTGTACATGCATACTAACAATTTACAAATTACTTTCCCACCCATCTTTGTATCATCAGCAAACTTGGCTACATTACACTCTGTCCCTTCATCCAAGTCATTAATATAGATTGTAAATAGTTGAGGACCCAGCACCGATCCCTGCGGCATCCCACTAGTCACTGTTTGCCAACCGGAAAATGACCCAATAATCCCGACTCTCTGTTTTCTGTTAGTTAGCCAATCCTCTATCCATATTACCTCCAACCCCGTGAGCTTTTATCTTGTGCAGTAACCTTTTATGTGGCACCTTATCAAATGCCTTCTGGAAATCCAAATACACCACATCCACTGGTTCCCCCTTATCCACCCTGCTTGTTGCATCCTCAAAGAGCTCCAGCAAATTGGTCAAACATGATTTCCATTTCACAAAACCATGTTGACTCTGCTTGATTGAATTATGCTTTTCCAAATGTCCTGCTACTGCTTCCTTAATAATTGACTCCAGCATTTTCCCAACCACAGATGTTAGGCTAACTGGTCTATAGTTTCCTGCTTTTTGTCTGCCTCCTTTTTTAAATAGGGGCGTTACATTTGCAGTTTTCCAATTTGTTGGGACCACCCCAGAATCCAGGAATTTTGGTAAATTACAACCTACCTGGCCAGAATTATTCCTGGGTTGAGGAGATTGTCCTAAGGGGAGAGATTGAGTAGATCAGGCCTATATTCTCTGGAGTTTAGAAGAATGAGAGGTGATCTCATTGAAACATATAAGATTCTGAGGGGATTGACAGGGTAGATGCTGAGAGGTTGTTTCCCCCGGGCTCGAGAGTCTGGAACCAAGGGTCACTGTATCAGGATAAGGGGTCGGCCATATAAGACTGAGATGAGAAGGAATATCTTCACTCTGTGGGTAGTGAATCTTTAGAATTCTCTACCCCAAAGGACTGTGAATGCTGAGGCATTGAATATATTCAAGGATAGAATAGATCGAATTTTGAACTCTAGAGGAATCAGGGAATATGGAGATAGGGCGGGAAAGTGGAATTGAGGTAGAAAAATCAGCCATGATATTGAATGGCAGAGCAGGCTCGAGGGGTCGAATGGCCTGCTCCTGCTCCTAATTCTTTTGTCTTGTGGAGAGGGAGCTTGCTCTGTCCACAAGTTCACTTAATGCCTTCCGCGACCAGTGACACCTCAGGGTGCAGAGTGTCTCGTGGACACGAGTGACAATATTCTGGCTGAGTTGGGAAGGTTCCCTTTGCTTTTGTTGCTTATTTTGGCTTCATTTAGTTTGATTGGATTACATGTTTGTGGGAATATGAGAGGAAAGAGCATAAGAAATAGAAACAGAAATAGGCCATACGGCCCCTCGTTCCAAAGAATGTTCCATAGAAAGTAGAATTGTCTGAAACATAGAAAATAGGTGCAGGAGTAGGCCATTCGGCCCTTCGAGCCTGCACCACCATTCAATAAGATCATGGCTGATCATTCACCTCAGTACCCCTTTCCTGCTTTCTCTCCATATCCCTTGATCCCTTTAGCCGTAAGGGCCATATCTAACTCCCTCTTGAATATATCCAATGAACTGGCATCAACAACTCTGCGACAAGAAATTCCACGGGTTAACAACTCTCTGAGTGAAGAAGTTTCTCCTCATCTCAGTCCTAAATGGCTTACCCCTAATCCTTAGACTATGTCCCCTGGTTCTGGACTTCCCCAACATCAGGAATATTCTTCCTGCATCTAACCTGTTCAGTCCCGTCCAAATTTTATATGTTTCTATGAGATCCCCTCTCATCCTTCAAATTCCAGTGAATACAGGTCCAGTCGATCCAGTCTCTCCTCATATGTCATCCTGGTAATCAGTCTGGTGAACCTTCAATAGCAAGAACGTCCTTCCTCAGTTCCTCCTTCTCACTAGACCCTCGGTCCCCTAGTATTTCCGGAAAGTTCTTTGTGCCTTCCTTCGTGAAGACAGAACCAAAGTATTTGTTTAACTGGTCCGCCATTTCTTTGTTCCCCTTGATAAATTTACCTGAATCTGACTGCAAGGGACCTACATTTGTCTTCACTAATCTTTTTCTCTTCACATATCTATAGAAGCTTTTGCAGTCAGTTTTTATGTTTCCAGCAAGCTTCCTCTCATACTCTATTTTCCCCTTCCTAATTAAACCCTTTGTCCTCCTTTGCTGTATTATAAAATTCTTCCAGTCCTCAGATTTGCTGCTTTTTCTGGCCAATTTATATGCCTCTTCCTTGGATTTAACACTATCCTTAATTTCCCTTGTTAGCCACGGTTGAGCCACCTTCCCCGTTTTCTTTATACTCCAGACAGGGATGTACAATTGTTGAAGTTCATCCAAGTGATCTTTAACTGTTTGCCATTGCCTATCCACCGTCCACCCTTTAAGTATCACTCGCCAGTCTATCCTAGCCAATTCACATCTCATACCATCGAAGTTACCTTTTCTTAAGTTCAGGGCCCTATTCTCTGAATTAACTGTGTCACTCTCCATCTTAATAAAGAATTCTACCATATTATGGTCACTCTTCCCCAAGGGGCTTCGCACAACAAGATTGATAATTAGTCCTTTCTCATTACACATCACCCAGTCTAGGATGGCCAGCTCCCTGGTTGGTTCCTTGACATGCTGGTCTAGAAAACCATCCCTAATATACTTCAGGAAATCCTCCTCCACCGCATTGCTACCAGTTTGGTTAGCCCAATCGATATGTAGATTAAAGTCGCCCATGATAACTGCTGTACCTTTATTGCACGCATCCCTTATTTCTTGTTTGATGCTGTCCCCAACCTCACTACTACTGTTCTGAATTTCCTGTACTTAGTGATTACTTTTGTAAACTCCTTTTATAGGGTATTAGAAGGGGAAGATTTGTAGACTGGAAACTCAAAGCAAACATCACATCAAGATCGATGCAGTCACACCGGGGAGAGGCCATTCACCTGCTCTGTGTATGGGAAGGGATTCACTCAGTCATCGCAGTTTGTGACACACCAGGAAGTTCATACTGGGGAGAGACCATTCACCTGCATTGAATATGGGAAGGGATTTAATGCTTCATCAAACCTGGCACACCAGCGAGTTCACACTGAAAATAGACCGTTTAAATAATCTTACTGTGAGAAGAGCTTTAAAAGCACTAATGTTTTGCTGAGACACCAACGCAGTCACACTGGGGAGAGACCGTTCACCTGCTCCGTGTGTGGGAAGGGATTTACTCTCTCACCACGTGCTGAGACACCAACAAGTTCACAAGTGACTGTAGGGGTTGGATTCTGCTGTTATTGCTGCTGTTAATCACATCCAGGACTGAACCATGTTCATTCTGACAGTTGGGGTTTGTTTCTGCTGATAATCCCTATAAATGGGCTGGAGATTAATATTCTGGCAATCTGTTTACTTTACTCTAAGCTTTACTCTTCAAATAAAGTCAATCCCTTCGGGCTATTCTCAGGTTTCTTGGGATGAAACCGAACAGCGATTTACTTCTTGCAATGTAGTATACTGTATTCACTGCTCACAATGCAGTCTCCTTTACATTGGGGAGAACAAACACAGATTGTGTAACCGCTTTGCTGAGCATCTCCTTTCAGTCCACAAGCATGTCCCTGAGCTTCCGATCGCTTGCCGTTTTAATTCTCCATCCAACTCCCACTCTGACCTCTGTCCTCGGCCTCCTACACTGTTCCAATCAAGCTCAACGCAAGCTCGAGGAACAGCACCTCATCTTTCAATTTGAGCACTTTACAGCCTTCTGGACTCAACATCGAGTTCAACAATTTCTGTACCAACAGAGAGCTGTTGAGATCTGGAATGCTCTACTTGAAAAGGTGGTCGAAGCTGATTCCATTACTAATGTTAACCGGGAGTTGGACTTGAGGATCAGGACCCTGCAGGGTTACGGACAAAGAAGTGTGTCACAGAGCCAGCACAGGCACAGTGGGCTGTAAATGTCTATGATTCATGACTGATCTGCGACCTAACTCCATATACCTGCCTTTGCCCCATATCCCTTAATACCTTTGGTTGACAAAAATCTTTCAATCTCAGATTTAAAATGAACAATTGACCCAGCATCAACAGCTGTTTGCGGAAGAGAGTTCCAAACTCCTACCACTCTTTGTGTGTAGCAGTGTTTCCCAACCACTCCTGAAAGGCCTGGCTCTCATTTTTAGGCTAAGTCCCCTAGCCTGAGATTCTCCAACCAAATATCTACCAGTTCCAATTAATATCTTGAAAACTTCAACTTCCATGTGCAGAATGAGAATAATTTAAAGAACATAGTAAATAGGAGCAGGAATAGGCCAGTGGGTTGTTTTCCCTGGCTGAGGAGTCGAGAACGAGGTTGCATAGCCTCAGGATTAGGAAGAATTTCCTCACTGAGGGCTGTGAATTTTTGGAATTCTATACCACAGAGGGCTTTGGGTGCTCAGTCGTTCAAGTCAGAGATAGATTGATTTTTGGACACTAAGGGAATCAAGACATATGGGAATCAGGCAGGAAGGTGGACTTTAGGTCGATAATCAGCCATGGTCTTATTGAATGGCAGAGCAGGCTCGAGGGGCAGCATGGCCTACTCCTGTTCCTAATTCTTATGTTCTTACATTGAATTTTTAACCAATAAGGGAATTAAGGGTTACGGGGAGAGGGCGGGTAAGTGGAGCTGAGTCCACGGCCAGATCAGCCATGATCTTGTTAAATGGTGGAGCAGGCTCGAGGGGCTAGATGGCCTACTCCTGTTCCTAATTCTTATGTTCTTATGAATTCGAGAGGTTTTAGGAGTTGGAGCTTTCTTTATTCTGTCCACTTGAGTTAGATAACAGACCTTCCTCTATGAATATAAAAACATAAGAAATAGGAGCAGGAGTAGATCATTTGGCCCCTCGAGCCTGCTCCGTCATTCAATAAGATCATGGCTGATCTGATCCTGGCCACAACTCCACTTCCCTGCCCGCTCCCCATAACCCTTAGTTCCCCTATCACTCAAAAATCTGTCTATCTCCCCTTTAAATATATTCAATGACCCAGCCTTCACAGCTCTCTCGGGCAGAGAATTCTAAAGATTTACAACCCTCTGAGAGAAAAAATTCCTCCTCATCTCAGTTCTAAATGGGCGGCCCCTTATTCTGAAACTATGCCCCCTAGTTCTAGATCCCCCCACGAGGGGAAGCATCCTCTCTGCATCTACCCTGTCAAGCCCCCTCAGAATCTTACAATAAGATCATCTTCAATAAGATCATCACACATTCTTCTAAACTCCAATGAGTATAGGCTCAACCTTTCTTCATATGACAACCCCTTCATCTCAGGAATCAACCTCGTGAACCTTCTCTGAACTGCTTCCAATGCAAGTATATCCCTCCTTAACTAAGGAGACCAAAACTGTCTGCAGTAGTCCAGGTGTGGTCCAGTTGTAGCAGGACTTCCCTACTTTTATACTCTAGCCTCCTTGCAATAAAGGCCAACATTCCATTTGCCTTCCTGATCACTTGCTGTATCTGCATAGTAACTTTTTGCGTTTCATGCACAAGGACCCCCAGATCCCTCTGTAATGCAGCATATTGTAACCTCTCTGATTTGAAGAATAATTTGCTTTTTTATTTTTCCTACCAAAGTGGATAACCTCACATTTTCCCACATTATAGTCCATCTGCCAATTTTTTTCCCACTCACTGAGCCTATCTCTATCCCTTTGCAGATTCTTTGCGTCCTCACAACTTTCTCGCCTATCTTTGTACCATCAGCAAATTTGGCCACAGTACACTCGGTCCTTTCATCCAAGTCATTAATATAGATTGTAGTTGAGGCCCCAGCATTGATCCCTGCGGCACCCCACTGGTTACAGTTTGACAACCTGAAAATTACCCATTTATCCCGTCTCTCTGTTTTCTGTTAGTTAGCCAATCCTCTATCCACGCTAATATATTACCCCCAACCATTGTGCAGTAACCTTTTTATGTGGCATCTTATCGAATGCTTTCTGGAAATCCAAATGCATGACATCTACTGGTTCCCCTTTATCCACCCTGCTCGTTACATCCTCAAAGAACTCCCAACAAATTTGTCAAACATGATTTCCCTTTCATAAAACCATGCTGACTCTGCTTGACTGCATTATGATTTGCTAAATGTCCTGCTACTGCTTCCTTAATGATGAACTCCAGCATTTTCCCAACGACAGATGTTAGGCTAACTGGTCTATAGTTTCCTGCTTTCTGTCTCCTTTCGTAAGTAGAGACGTTACATTTGCGGTTTTTCAATCCGCTGGGACCTCCCCAGAATCCAGGGAATTTTGGCAGATTACAAACACTATCCCTGTAGCCACCTCATTTAATACCCTAGGATGCAGGCCATCAGGACCAGGGAACTTGTCTGCCTTTGGTCCCATTAGTTTGCCTGGTACTTTTTCTCTACTGATAGTTTTAAGTTCCCTCTCCCAATAGTTCCTTGATTATCAATTATTGGGATGTTTTTAGTGTCCTCTACCATGAAGACTGATACAAAATATTTGAACAAAGTCTCTGCCATTTCTCTGTTTCCCATTATTAATTCCCCAGTCTCATCCTCTAATGGACCAACGTTTACTTTAGCTACTCTCTTCCTTTTTATATACCTGTAGAAACTCTTACTGTCTGTTGTTATATTTCCTACTAGTTTACTCTCATACTCTCTCTTTATTGCTTACTTAGTCGTCCTCTGCTGGTTTCTAAACATTTCCCAATCCGCTATTCTTGGCAGCATTTTATGCCTTTGTTTTCAATGTGATACCATCCTTTACTTCCCTAGTTAGCCACAGATGGTTCATCCTTCTTAGTCTTGATTTCTCACTGGAATGTATCTTTGCTGAGAGTTATGAAATACCTCCTTAAATGTTTGCCACTGCTCATCTACAGTCTTACCCTTTAATCTATTTTCCCAGTCCACTTTAGCCAACTCTGCCTTCATACCTTTATAATTGCCTTTATTTAAGTTCAGTTCACTAGTTTGAGACCTAGCTTTTTCACCCTCAAACTGAATTTGAAATTCTAACATGCTATGATCACTCTTCCCAAGAGGATCCTTCACTACAAGATCATTAGTTAATCCAGACTCGTTACACATTACCAGATGTAAAATAGTCTGCTCCCTGGTTGGTCCCACAAGGTATTATTCTAAGAAACCATGCCGCATACACTCTATGAACTCGTCCTCAAGGCTACCTTTGCCAATTTGATTTCTCCAATCAATATGACGATTAAAATAGCCCATGATTATTGCCGTACTTTTCTTACAAGTCTCCATTATTTCTTGATTTATACTCTGTCCTGCAGGGTGGCTATTGTTAAGGGGGCCTGTAGACTATGCCCACCAGTTACTTTTTTTCCCTTATTATTTCTTATCTCCACCCAAACTGATTCTACATCTTGATCCTCTGAGCCAATATCATTTCTCATTACTGCACTGATCTCATCCTGTATTAACTGAGCTACCCCACCTCCTTTTCCTTTCTGCCAATCCTTCCAAAATGGCAAATACCCCTGAATATTCAGTTCCCAGCCTTGGTCACCTTGCAACTACATCTCTGTAATGGATATCAGATCATACCCATTTATTTCTATTTGTGCCGTCAACTCATCTATCCTGTTATGAATGCTGCGTGTATTCAGATAAAGAGCTTTTCATTTTGTTTTATGTGTATATGCTCTGTCCCTTCCTGTCACGCTCTGGTTATCATTTCCCCTATCGCCACCCTTCACTTTTGCCCTCTCCTTTTTCTTTGACTTTTTAAAATTTCCATTCACCTAATCCCTCCCCCCCCCCCCACCCAAATATTTAATTTAAAGCTCGTTCTACAGCCCTAGTTATTCGATTCGCCAGGACACTGGTGCCAGCCTGGTTCAAGTGAAACCCATCCCAACGGAACAGCTCGCTCCTACCCCAGTACTGGGGCCAGTGCCCCATGGTTTGGAACCCATTTCTCCCACACCAATCTTTGAGCCACGTGTTTAACTCTCTGATCTTATTTACCCTATGCAAATTTGCTCGTGGCTCAGGTAGTAATCCAGAGATTATTACCTTTGTGGTTCTGCTTTTTAATTTAGCCCCTAGCTGCTCATACTACCTCAGCAAAACCTCTTTGTTGGTCCTACCTATGTTGTTGGTATCTAAATGGACCACAATAACTGGATCTTCCCCCTCCCACTCCAATTTCCTCTCCAGCCCAGAGGAGATATCCTTAACCCTGGCAGGCAACACAGCCTTCAGGACTCACGCTCTCGGCTGCAGAGAACAGTATCTATCCCCCTGACTATATTGACCCCTACCCATTCAACAATTCTTTTTATTCCCCAAACTTGAATGGCCCCGTGTACCACGTTGCTGTGGTCAGTTTGCTCATCCTCCCTGCATCCCTGCTCTCGTCCACACAGGGAGCAAGAGCCTCGAACCTGTTGGACAAGAGCAAGGGCCGAGGCTCCTCCCATCACTACATCCGGGGTTCCCATACCTTCCTCACTCGCAGTCACACCCTCCTGTCCCTGACCACAGACCAACTTTGAATTATTTAATCTAAGGGGTGTGACTGCTTCCTGGAACACAGCGTCCAGGTAACTCTCCCCCTCCCTGATGTATCGCAGTGTCTGAAGCTCAGACTCCAGCTCATCAGCACGGAGCAGAAGTTCCTCGCGCTGCAGACACTTACTGCAGATGTGGTCAATGTGGATCACACTGGTGTCCACCAGCTCCCACATGCTGCAGTTGCAACACATCGCCTGCCCTGCCATCTCTAATGTATTTTATTTAATTAATTAAGTTTTGAAGTTTTGAATATTTAGTTTTTAATCCTGCTCTTAAATTAAACCAATGCCCAAGAGAAAGAGCTTAATACGGACCCTGTGACGTCACACTTTGGTTTCTTTTTATTTCTTACCCTCCCAGGTGAGTTGGTGCTGCTCCGGGCTGGCTGCTTGGAGTCCCGCTGGTCGTCTCTCTCCCGCTCTTTTATCACTGCCGCGAGTCCCGATCACACGCTGTTTGCATTAATCGGCAGTGATGTATTTCCTTGTTCATCTTTTGTTCAATACATTTGCCGAGTGAATTTAAATTGAAACCAGGTTTTCAGGCATGATTCACACGTCGAAAGTGAGAGAGATGCTGTGGGGCACACGCTAAGTCCAGTCGCTGAAAGTGATTAACAGACTGGGTTTTGTGTTTCGTGATCCTGGGCGTGTTACCAGGACCTTCACTGATCCCAAGGCTGGGGGAGGCACTCTGGGAGGTATGGGGAGCTGGGACTTGTCCATGAGAGTAACCAAAGGTATGAGAACTGAAATAATCTCGAGTTAGAGAAGAGAAAAGGCCCAAAAATGGACCAGTGGGTAACAGGGCACCAATTAGTCTCTTATCTTGGAGACATCAAGGACGCGACACACTGTTTGACACAAAGCTGATTTATGGACAAATATGCAGAAAATTAAACTCCAGCACAGTGATACGAGCCACTAACATCACAAACAAACCACAACTGCCAGAATGAACATGGTTCAGTCCTGAATAGAAACACATTATCAGGTCATTATCAGATTCCTCTTTGTGGAAGCTTGCTGTGCGCAAATCGGCTGCTGTGGTTCCTACATCACAACGGAGACGAGACGTCAAAAGTACATCATTTGCTGTAAAGTACATTGGGGCGCCCTGAGGCCACAGGCGCTATTTAAATGCAATTCTTTCTGTATGTGATTAGCAGCACCACTGACAGCAGAATCCAACCCCTGCTGTCCCGTGTGAACTAGCTGGTGTGTCAACGGGTGGGATGACTGAGTGAATCCCTTCCCACACTCTGAGCAGGTGAACAGCCTCTCCCCAGTGTGACTGCGTCGATGAGTTTCCAGCTCAAATGGATAATTGAATCCCTTCCCACAGTCCCCACATTCCCACAGTTTCTCCGTGGTGCGGGTGTCCTTGTGTCTCTCCAGGTTGGATGATCAGTCGAAGCCTCGTCCACACACACAACACGTGTACGGTTTCTCCCCGCTGTGAATGGTGATGTTTTCAGGCTGTGTAACTGGTTAAAGCTCTTTCCACAGTCAGTGCACTGGAACACTCTCACTCGGGTGTGTGTGTCTCGAGCCTTCTCCAGTCACACTGATGTTTGAAATCTTTCCCCACAGACAGAACAGACAAACATTTCTCCTTCCACAGTGAAAGGCCGCTGATATTGGGTCCCTGACAAATCGAGTGACTCTGTCAGATCTCGATCATAGAAATTTACAGCACGGAAGGAGGCCTTTTGGCCCATCGTGTCCGCGTCGCCGACAAAGAGCTATCCAGCCTAATCCCAGCTTCTATCTTTTGGTCCGGAGCCTTGTAAGTTACAGAGCCTCAAATGTATATCCAAGTACTTTTTCAATGCTATGAGGGTTTCTGCCTCTACCACCCTTTCAGGCAGTGAGTTCCAAACCCCCACCACCCTCTGGGTGAAATAAATTTTCCTTAAATCCTCTCTAAACCTTCTAGCAATTACTTTAAATCTATGTCCCCTGGTTATTGGCCCCTCTGCTGAGGGAAACAGGTCCTCCCTATCCACTCTATCCAAGCCCCTCATAATTTTATGCACCTCAATAAGGTCTCCCCTCAGCCTCCTCTGTTTCAAAGAAAACAACCCCAGCCTATCCAATATTTCTTCATAGTTAAAATTCTCCAGTCCAGATAACACCCTTGTAAATCTAATCTGTACCCTCTCTTGTACGGTCACATCTTTCCTGTAATGTGAACCTGGGGACTGGGAGAAATTTAGAACTCAGCAGAGGACAAAAGGTTTGATTAGGGCAGGAAAAATAGAGTACGAGAGGAAGCTTGCAGGGAACATTAAGACGGACTGCAAAAGTTTCGATAGATATGTAAAGAGAAAAAGGTTAGTAAAGACAAACGTAGGTCCCCTGCAGTCAGAATCAGGGGAAGTCATAACGGGGAACAAATAAATGGCAGACCAATTGAACAAGTACTTTGGTTCGGTATTCACTAAGGAGGACACAAACAACCTTCTGGATATAAAAGGAGTCAGAGGGTCTAGTAAGAAGGAGGAACTGAGGGAAATCCTTATTAGTCGGGAAATTGTGTTGGGGAAATTGATGGGATTGAAGGCCGATAAATCCCCAGGGCCTGATGGTCTGCATCCCAGAGTACTTAAGGAGGTGGCCTTGGAAATAGCGGATGCATTGACAGTCATTTTCCAACATTCCATAGACTCTGGATCAGTTCCTATGGAGTGGAGGGTAGCCAATGTAACCCCACTTTTTAAAAAAGGAGGGAGAGAGAAAACAGGGAATTATAGACCGGTCAGCCTGACATCAGTAGTGGGTAAAATGATGGAATCAATTATTAAGGATGTCATAGCAGCGCATTTGGAAAAAGGTGACATGATAGGTCCAAGTCAACATGGATTTGTGAAAGGGAAATCATGCTTGACAAATCTTCTGGAATTGTTTGAGGATGTTTCCAGTAGAGTGGACAAGGGAGAACCAGTTGATGTGGTATATTTGGACTTTCAGAAGGCTTTCGACAAGGTCCCACACAAGAGATTAATGTGCAAAGTTAAAGCACATGGGATTGGGGGTAGTGTGCTGACATGGATTGAGAACTGGTTGTCAGACAGGAAGCAAAGAGTAGGAGTAAATGGGTACTTTTCAGAATGGCAGGCAGTGACTAGTGGGGTACCGCAAGGTTCTGTGCTGGGGCCCCAGCTGTTTACACTGTACATTAATGATTTAGACGAGGGGATTAAATGTAATATCTCCAAATTTGCGCATGACACTAAGTTGGGTGGCAGTGTAAGCTGCGAGGAGGATGCTATGAGGCTGCAGAGTGACTTGGATAGGTTAGGTGAGCGGGCAAATGCATGGCAGATGAAGTATAATGTGGATAAATGTGAGGTTATCCACTTTGGTGGTAAAAACAGAGAGACAGACAATTAACTGAATGGTGACAGATTAGGAAAAGGGGAGGTGCAACGAGACCTGGGTGTCATGGTACATCAGTCATTGAAGGTTGGCATGCAGATACAGCAGGCAGTTAAGAAAGCAAATGGCATGTTGGCCTTCATAGCGAGGGGATTTGAGTACAGGGGCAGGGAGATGTTGCTACAGTTGTACAGGGCCTTGGTGAGGTCACACCTGGAGTATTGTGCACAGTTTTGGTCTCCTAACTTGAGGAAGGACATTCTTGCTATTGAGGGAGTGCAGCGAAGGTTCACCAGACTGATTCCCGGGATGGCGGGACTGACATATCAAGAAAGAATGGATCAACTGGGCTTGTATTCACTGGAGTTCAGAAGAATGAGAGGGGATCTCATAGAAACTTTTAAAATTCTGACGGGTTTAGACAGGTTAGATGCAGGAAGAATGTTCCCAATGTTGGGAAAGTCCAGAACCAGGGGTCACAGTCTAAGGATAAGGGGTAAGCCATTTAGGACCGAGATGAGGAGCAACTTTTCACCCAGAGAGTGGTGAACCTGTGGAATTCTCTACCACAGAAAGTTGTTGAGGCCAATTCACTAAATATATTCAAAAAGGAGTTAGATGAAGTCCTTACTACTTGGGGGATCAAGGGGTATGGCGAGAAAGCAGGAACGGGGTACTGAAGTTGCATGTTCAGCCATGAACTCATTGAATGGTGGTGCAGGCTCGAAGGGCCGAATGGCCTACACCTGCACCTATTTTCTATGTTTCTAATGTGGTGACCAGAACAGCACACACTACTCCAGCTGTGGCCTAACCAGTGTTTTATACAGTTCAAGCATAACCTCTCTGCTCTGATTTTATGCCTCGGCTAATAAAGGTGGTGGTGGTGACTGTGGGCGGAGCCGCGGGTGAGGGATGGGCGGAGGGAGCGGGTTAATAAACCCCGGGGGGATGCGGGCTTCACACACACCGAGTGCGGCCCAGGCCCCACAGCAAACTCCGCATTATCCGCTTCACACACACCCGCTGTGGGCCTCCGGCCTTTGCCCCGAGCGGGGCCCCCGGGGGAGGGGCAGCTGCGGGGCTTTCTCCCGGTGACAGGCCCGGGGAGCGGCCGCCATCTTGCTGGGGCAGGGGCAGCAGGGCGCATGCGCGGCCTTTCACTGGGCCAGGAACCAGGAGGAGAGAATGTTGTGAGTTTCTATCCTGGGCTCACAGTCAGGGCTTTTGTAAACTCTTCTTCCAGGCTGTGAGAGAAGGGGGGCAGCATTTACAGGCCGCAAACTCACAGCCTTCACATCCACATCACACACACTCCATTCAGCACACCATCTCCAACATTTTTCATTTTGGTCAACGTTTGCTCCTTCCCTGAAGGTCTGACTCTGGCTGGGTGTCTGTGCTTTCTTATCTTCTTTCCAACACTAGCCCTCCCCGTCTAATATCTCCCTGTTTTGGTGATGGGCTCTCCCTGACCACTCTCCATTTCAGCACCTTATGCAGACACTCTCTGACCATCACTATTTCATTGACTGATACAGCACGTTGCCTGTGCAGCTCTCTAAAAGAGCCATTCGATTCGTCCCACTCCCTGCTCTTTCCCCATAGGCCTGGAAAATATTCCTCTGAAAGTATTTATTAATTCCCTTTTGAAAGTTGCTGGTGAATCTGCTTCACCAGCCTTTCCGGCAATGCATTCCAGATCATAACAAGTCACTGATTTTAAAAATCTCTCCACAACTGCTCCCTGGCTATTTGCCCAATTATTTTAATTGTGTCCTCTGGTTACTGACCCTCCTGCCAGTGGAAACATCTACTATCCTACCTACTCCACAAAAACTCCTCATAATTTTGAACAACACTATTAAATACCCCCTTTCCTTCACTGCACAAAGCAGAACCATCTCTGCTTCGCCAGTCTCTCCAGATAACTGAAACCCCATTCTGATAAATCTCCTCTGCAACCTCTCTAAGGCCTTGTAGTCTATTCTAAAGTGTGGTGCCCAGAATTGGACACAATCCACTAACCAGTGAATCATAAAGGTTTAGCATTGCTTTTTTACTCTATGCTTCTGTGAATAAAGCCAATGACCCCGTATACTAGTTTAACAATTTGTCCCGTCATTTTCAAAGATCCCTGCACCCCATTTAGAATTGTACTATTTAGTTTATATTGCCTATCCTTGTTCTACCTTCCAAAAATGCATTACTTTACACTTCTCTGTGTTAATCTTCATCTGCCCATTGCACCAGTCTGTTTGCGTCCCCCTGAGGTCTATTACTATCCTCCTAACAATTTAATGTTTCTCCTTCCTTCTCACACGCTCCCTGACCAGTCACCATTTACAGACGTTCCCTGACCTGTCACCATTTCTCCCCATTTACAGACACTCCCTGACCTGTCACCATTTCTCCCCATTTACAGACACTCCCTGACCTGTCACCATTTCTCCCCATTTGCAGACACTCCCTGACCTGTCACCATTTCTCCCCATTTACAGACACTCCCTGACCTGTCACCATTTCTCCCCATTTGCAGACACTCCCTGACCTGTCACCATTTCTCCCCATTTGCAGACACTCCCTGACCTGTCACCATTTCTCCCCATTTGCAGACACTCCCTGACCTGTCACCATTTCTCCCCATTTACAGACACTTCCTGACCTGTCACCATTTACAGACACTTCCTGACCTGTCACCATTTCTCCCCATTTACAGACACTTCCTGACCAGTCACCATTTACAGACACTTTCTGACCAGTCACCATTTCCCCCCATTTACAGACACTTCCTGACCAGTCACCATTTACAGTAACTTTCTGACCTGTCACCATTTCTCCCCATTTACAGACACTTCCTGACCAGTCACCATTTACAGACACTTTCTGACCAGTCACCATTTCCCCCCATTTACAGACACTTCCTGACCAGTCACCATTTCCCCCCATTTACAGACACTTCCTGACCAGTCACCATTTCCCCCCATTTACAGACACTCCCTGACAATCTCCATTTCTCCTTCATTTACAGACATTTATAAGCACATGAGAAACAGGAGCAGGAGTGAGCCATTCAAGCCTGCTCCACCATTCAATGAGATCGTGGCTGATCTTCTACCTCAACTCCACTATCCTGCCCGATCCCCATATCCCTTGATTCCCTCAATATCCAAAAATCTATCGATCTCTGTCTTGAATATACTCAAAGACTCAGCCTCCACAGCCCTCTGGGGCAGAGAATTCCAAACATTCACCACCCTCTGAGTGAAGAAATTTCTCCTCTTTCAGTCCGAAATGGCCAACTCCTTATTCTGAGAATGTGACCCCTGGTTCTAGACTCCCCAGCCCAGGGGGAAACACCCTCCCTGCATCCACCCTGTCAAGCTCTGTAAGAATTGTGTATGATTCATGCTGTACCTGCCTGGAAGTGTTTGATGGGACAGTGTAGAGGGAGCTTTACTCTGTATCTAACCAGTGCTGTACCTGCCCTGGAAGTGTTTGATGGGACAGTGTAGTGGAAGCTTTACTCTGTATCTAACCCGTGCTGTACCTGCCCTGGAAGTGTTTGATGGGACAGTGTAGTGGAAGCTTTACTCTGTATCTAACCCTGTGCTGTACCTGTACCTGCCCTGGGAGTCTTTGATGGGACAGTGTAGTGGGAGCTTTACTCTGTATCTAACCCTGTGCTGTACCTGCCCCGGGAGTGTTTGATGGGACAGTGTAGTGGGAGCTTTACTCTGTATCTAACCCCCTGTACCTGCCCTGGGAGTGTTTGATGGGACAGTGTAGAGGGAGCTTTACTCTGTATCTCACCCCCTGTACCTGCCCTAGGAGTGTTTGATGGGACAGTATAGTGGGAGCTTTACTCTGTATCTAACCCGTGCTGTACCTGCCCTGGGAGTGTTTGATGGGACAGTGTAGAGGGAGCTTTACTCTGTATCTAACCTCCTGTACCTGCCCCGGGAGCAATGTTTCCCGTAAGGTGCATGTGTGTGCATCGACTGCAGGCTGCTCACCCAGAAAAACAGCAAATTTAAGGGGGACACGTACGTAAAAA
The DNA here is from genome assembly GCF_044704955.1 of Pristiophorus japonicus. Classification (NCBI taxonomy): domain Eukaryota; kingdom Metazoa; phylum Chordata; class Chondrichthyes; family Pristiophoridae; genus Pristiophorus; species Pristiophorus japonicus. Next base: position 108,032,269 of record NC_091988.1, on the reverse strand, counting down.
ACAGAGAGGGAACATTGGTTGTGGAACGAGGCCATGTTGGGCGTGGTTTAGGGAGGAGTATATTTTACTGTTCAAAGGCCGCTGCTTGTCTCTGATTGGTCCCCTTGCAGGATAAGACACACCCTGAAGTGTGACAGCAATGTGTCACTGGGACCGCCCAGCCGAAGGTCTCAGACTTCGCAAATAGTAACTCGGTCCACTGTGACTTCCTGAAGCCACCAAGTGCGGGGTTTGGGGCCGCTAAATCACCGGGGAAATAGCGGCTCGAGAAAGAGAGACATGATCTTCAGGCTCAGGGCTGACGGTCGGGGGCTCAGCGGGCACCGTGGGCGGAATGATTGAGCATCGGGCGGGGATTCCACAGCCAAAGCACAGCACAAATAGTCACTTTGTATTAAAGCAAGGGGACAATTCTGAAATTGAGGCAGTGCTTCACCGGGAGCCAATGAAAGTCAGTGAGCACAAGGTGATGGGTGAGCGGGACTAGGTGCGTTGGGGCACAGGGTGATGGGTGAGCGGGACTAGGTATGTTAGGACACAGCGTGATGGGTGAGCGGGACTAGGTGCGTTAGGGCACAGGGTGATGGGTGAGCGGGACTAGCTGCGTTAGGGCACAGAGTTATGGGTGAGCGGGACTAGCTGCGTTAGGGCACAGAGTTATGGGTGAGCAGGACTAGGTGCGTTGGGGCACAGGGTGATGGGTGAGCGGGACTAGCTGCGTTAGGGCACAGGGTGATGGGTGAGCGGGACTAGGTGCGTTAGGGCACAGCGTTATGGGTGAGCGGGACTAGGTGCGTTAGGGCACAGGGTGATGGTTGAGCGGGACTGGGTGCGTTAGGGCACAGAGTGATGGGTGAGCGGGACTGGGTGTGTTAGGGCACAGGGTGATGGGTGAGCGGGACTAGGTGCGTTAGGGCATAGGGTGATGGGTGAGCAGGACTCGGTGTGAGTTAGGACACAACGTGATGGGTGAGCGGGACTTGGTGCGTTAGGGCACAGGTTGATGGGTGAGCGGGTCTAGATGCGTTAGGGCAGAGGCTGATGGGTGAGCGGGACTGGGTGTGTTAGGGCACAGGGTGATGGGTGAGCGGGATTGGGTGCGTTATGGCACAGGGTGATGGGTGAGCGGGACTGGGTGCGTTATGGCACAGGGTGATGGGTGAGCGGGACTGGGTGCGTTAGGATACAGGGTGATGGGTGAGCGGGACTAGGTGCGTTTGGACATAGGGTGATGGGTGAGCAGGAATGGGTGTGAGTTATGGCACAGGGTGATGGGTGAGCGGGAATGGGTGCGAGTTAGGACACAGGGTGATGGGTGAGCGGGACTGGGTGTGTTAGGGCACAGGGTGATGGGTGAGCAGGACTGGGTGCGTTAGGGCACAGGGTGATGGGTGAGCGGGACTAGGTGCGTTAGGGCACAGGGTGATGGGTGATGGGTGAGCGGGACTGGGTGTGAGTTAGGACATGGTGATGGGTGAGTGGGACGAGGTGCGTTAGGGCACAGGGTGATGGGTGAGCGGGACTAGATGCGTTAGGGCAGAGGGTGATGGGTGAGCGGGACTGGGTGTGTTAGGGCACAGGGTGATTGGTGAGTGGGACTGGGTGTGTTAGGGCACAGGGTGATGGGTGAGCGGGACTAGGTGCGTTGGGCACAGGGTGATGGGCGAGCAGGACTGGGTGATGGGGACTAGGTGCGTTAGGGCACAGCGTGATGGGTGAGTGGGACTGGGTGCGAGTTAGGTAACGGTGATGGGTGAACGGGACTGGGTGCGAGTTAGGAGACAGGGTGATGGGTGAGCGGGACTGGGTGTGTTCGGCCACAGGGTGATGGGTGAGTGGGACTGGGTGTGAGTTAGGACACGGTGATGGGTGAGCGGGACGAGGTGCGTTAGGGCACAGGGTGATGGGTGAACGGGACTAGATGCGTTAGGGCAGAGGGTGATGGGTGAGCGGGACTGGGTGTGTTAGGGCACAGGGTGATTGGTGAGTGGGACTGGGTGTGTTAGGGCACAGGGTGATGGGTGAGCGGGACTAGGTGCCTTAGGGCACAGGGTGATGGGTGAGCGGGACTGGGTGTGTTCGGCCACAGGGTGATGGGTGAGTGGGACTGGGTGTGAGTTAGGACACGGTGATGGGTGAGCGGGACGAGGTGCGTTAGGGCACAGGGTGATGGGTGAGCGGGACTAGATGCGTTAGGGCAGAGGGTGATGGGTGAGCGGGACTGGGTGTGTTAGGGCACAGGGTGATTGGTGAGTGGGACTGGGTGTGTTAGGGCACAGGGTGATGGGTGAGCGGGACTGGGTGTGTTACGGCACAGGGTGATGGGTGAGTGGCACTGGGTGTGAGTTAGGACACAGGGTGATGGGTGAGCGGGACTAGGTGCGTTAGGGCACAGGGTGATGGGTGAGCGGGACTAGGTGCGTTAGGACACAGGGTGATGGGCGAGCTGGACTAGGTGCGTTTGGACACAGGGTGATGGGTGAGCGGGAATGGGTGCGAGTTAGGGCACAGGATGATGGGTGAGCGGGACTAGGTGCGTTAGGACACAGGGTGATGGGTGAGCGGGACTGGGTGTGAGTTAGGAGACAGGGTGATGGGTGAGCGGGACTGGGTGCGAGTTAGGGCACAGGGTGATGGGTGAGCGGGAATGGGTGCGTTAGGGCACAGAGTGATGGGTGAGCAGGACTGGGTGTGAGTTAGGACACAGGGTGATGGGTGAGCGGGACTAGGTGTGAGTTAGGACACAGGGTGATGGGTGAGCGGGAATGGGTGCGAGTTAGGACACAGGGTGATGGGTGAGCGGGACTGGGTGTGAGTTAGTACACAGGGTGATTGGTGAGCGGAACTAGGTGCGTTAGGGCACAGCGTGATGGGTGAGCGGGACTAGGTGTGAGTTAGGACACAGGGTGATGGGTGAGCGGGACTAGATGCGTTAGGGCACAGGTGGATGGGTGAGCGGGACTAGGTGCCTTAGGGCACAGGGTGATGGGTGAGTGGGACTGGGTGTGAGTTAGGACATGGTGATGGGTGAGCGGGACGAGGTGCGTTAGGGCACAGGGTGATGGGTGAGCGGGACTAGATGCGTTAGGGCAGAGGGTGATGGGTGAGCGGGACTGGGTGTGTTAGGGCACAGGGTGATTGGTGAGTGGGACTGGGTGTGTTAGGGCACAGGGTGATGGGTGAGCGGGACTGGGTGTGTTACGGCACAGGGTGATGGGTGAGTGGCACTGGGTGTGAGTTAGGACACAGGGTGATGGGTGAGCGGGACTAGGTGCGTTAGGGCACAGGGTGATGGGTGAGCGGGACTAGGTGCGTTAGGACACAGGGTGATGGGCGAGCTGGACTAGGTGCGTTTGGACACAGGGTGATGGGTGAGCGGGAATGGGTGCGAGTTAGGGCACAGGATGATGGGTGAGCGGGACTGGGTGTGTTAGAGCACAGGGTGATGGGTGAGTGGGACTGGGTGCGAGTTAGGTAACAGGGTGATGGGTGAGCGGGACTGGGTGCGAGTTAGGAGACAGGGTGATGGGTGAGCGGGACTGGGTGTGTTCGGCCACAGGGTGATGGGTGAGCGGGACTGGGTGTGTTAGAGCACAGGGTGATGGGTGAGCGGGACTGGGTGTGAGTTAGGAGACAGGTTGATGGGTGAGCGGGACTGGGTGCGAGTTAGGGCACAGGGTGATGGGTGAGCGGGAATGGGTGCGTTAGGGCACAGAGTGATGGGTGAGCAGGACTGGGTGTGAGTTAGGACACAGGGTGATGGGTGAGCGGGACTAGGTGTGAGTTAGGACACAGGGTGATGGGTGAGCGGGAATGGGTGCGAGTTAGGACACAGGGTGATGGGTGAGCGGGACTGGGTGTGAGTTAGTACACAGGGTGATTGGTGAGCGGAACTAGGTGCGTTAGGGCACAGCGTGATGGGTGAGCGGGACTGGGTGTGTTAGGGCAGAGAGTGATGGTTGAGCGGGATTGGGTGCGAGTTAGGACACGGTGATGGGTGAGCGGGACTGGGTGCGTTAGGGTACAGCCTGATGGGTGAGTGGGACTGAGTGCGTTCGGACAAAAGGTAATGGGTGAGCGGGACTGGGTGTGTTCGGGCACAGGGTGATGGGTGAGCGGGACTGGGTGCGTTAGGGTACAGGGTGATGGGTGAGCGGGACTGGTTGCGTTAGGGCACAGGATGATGGGTGAGCGGGATTGGGTGCAAGTTAGGACACAGAGTGATGGGTGAGCGGGACTGGGTGCGTTAGGGCACAGGGTGATGGGTGAGCGGGAATGGGTGCGAGTTAGGGCACAGGGTGGTGGGTGAGCGGGACTGGGTGTGTTAGGGCACAGGGTGATGGGTGAGCGGGACTGGGTGCGTTAGGGCACAGGGTGATGGGTGAGCGGGACTGGGTGCGTTAGGGCACAGGGTGATGGGTGAGCGGGGCTGGGTGTGTTAGCGCACAGGGTGATGAGTGAGCGGGACTGGGTGTGTTAGGGCACAGAGTGATGGGTGAGCGGGAATGGGTGCGAGTTAGGGCACAGGGTGATGGGTGAGCGGGACTGGGTGTGTTAGGACACAGGGTGATGGGTGAGCGGGAATGGGTGCATTAGGGCACAGAGTAATGGGTGAGTGGGACTGAGTGCGTTAGGACACAGGGCGATCGGTGAGCGGGACTGGATGTGTTAGTGCACAGGGTGATGGGTGAGCGGGACTGGGTGTGTTAGGGCACAGGGCGATGGGTGAGCGGGACTGGGTGCGAGTTAGGTCACAGGGTGATGGGTGAGCGGGAATGGGTGCGAGTTAGGTCACAGGGTGATGGGTGAGCGGGAATGGGTGCGAGGTAGGGCACAGGGTGATGGGTGAGCGGGACTGGGTGTGTTAGGACACAGGGTGATGGGTGAGCGGGACTGGGTGCGTTGGGGTACAGCGTGATGGGTGAGCAGGACTGAGTGCGTTAGGACAAAAGGTGATGGGTGAGCGGGACTGGGTGTGTTAGGGCACAGAGTGATGGGTGAGCGGGAATGGGTGCGAGTTAGGGCACAGGGTGATGGGTGAGCAGGACTCGGTGGGTTAGGACACAGCGTGATGGGTGAGCGGGACTGAGTGCGTTTAGGCACAGCGTGATGGGTGAGCGGGACTGAGTGCGTTCGGGCATAGGGTGATGGGTGAGCGGGACTGGGTGTGTTAGGGCACAGCGTGATGGGTGAGCAGGACTGGGCGTGTTAGGGCACAGGGTGATGGGTGAGCGGGACTGGGTGTGTTAGGGCACAGGGTGATGGGTGAGCGGGACTGGGTGCGTTAGGACACAGCGTGATGGGTGAGCGGGACTGGGTGTGTTAGGGCACAGGGTGATGGGTGAGCGGGACTGGGTGCGAGTTAGGGCACAGGGTGATGGGTGTGCGGGAATGGGTGCGAGTTAGGGCACAGGGTGATAGGTGAGTGGCACTGATGCGTTAGGACACAAGGCGATGGGTGAGCGGGACTGGGTGTGTTAGGGCACAGAGTGATGGGTGAGTGGGAATGGGTGCGAGTTAGGGCACAGGGTGATGGGTGAGCGGGACTGGGTGTGTTAGGACACAGGGTGATGGGTGAGCGGGAATGGGTGCATTAGGGCACAGAGTAATGGGTGAGTGGGACTGAGTGCGTTAGGACACAGGGCGATCGGTGAGCGGGACTGGATGTGTTAGTGCACAGGGTGATGGGTGAGCGGGACTGGGTGTGTTAGGGCACAGGGCGATGGGTGAGCGGGACTGGGTGCGAGTTAGGTCACAGGGTGATGGGTGAGCGGGAATGGGTGCGAGTTAGGTCACAGGGTGATGGGTGAGCGGGAATGGGTGCGAGGTAGGGCACAGGGTGATGGGTGAGCGGGACTGGGTGTGTTAGGACACAGGGTGATGGGTGAGCGGGACTGGGTGCGTTGGGGTACAGCGTGATGGGTGAGCAGGACTGAGTGCGTTAGGACAAAAGGTGATGGGTGAGCGGGACTGGGTGTGTTAGGGCACAGAGTGATGGGTGAGCGGGAATGGGTGCGAGTTAGGGCACAGAGTGATGGGTGAGCGTGATTGGGTGTGAGTTAGGGCACAGGGTGATGGGTGAGCAGGACTCGGTGGGTTAGGACACAGCGTGATGGGTGAGCGGGACTGAGTGCGTTTAGGCACAGCGTGATGGGTGAGCGGGACTGAGTGCGTTCGGGCACAGGGTGATGGGTGAGCGGGACTGGGTGTGTTAGGGCACAGCGTGATGGGTGAGCAGGACTGGGCGTGTTAGGGCACAGGGTGATGGGTGAGCGGGACTGGGTGTGTTAGGGCACAGGGTGATGGGTGAGCGGGACTGGGTGCGAGTTAGGGCACAGGGTGATGGGTGAGTGGCACTGATGCGTTAGGACACAAGGCGATGGGTGAGCGGGACTGGGTGTGTTAGGGCACAGAGTGATGGGTGAGTGGGAATGGGTGCGAGTTAGGGCACAGGGTGATGGGTGAGCGGGACTGGGTGTGTTAGGGCACAGAGTGATGGGTGAGTGGGAATGGGTGCGAGTTAGGGCACACAGTGATGGGTGAGCGGGACTGGGTGTGTTCGGGCACAGAGAGATGGGTGAGCGGAAATGGGTTCGAGTTCGGTCACAGCGTGATGGGTGAGCGGGACTGAGTGCGTTATGGCACAGGGTGATGTGTGAGCGAGACTGGCTGCATTAGGATACAGGGTGATGGGTGAGCGGGACTGGGTTTGTTAGGGCACAGGGTGATGGGTGAGCGGGACTGGGTGTGTTAGGGCACAGGGTGATGGGTGAACGGGACTGGGTGTGTTAGGGCACAGGGTGATGGGTGAACGGGACTGGGTGTGTTAGGGCACAGGGTGATTGGGGAGCGGGACTGAGTGCGTTAGGACACAACGTGATGGGTGAGCGGGACTGAGAGCGTTAGGACACAGGGTGATGGGTGAGCGGGACTGGGTGTGTTAGGGCACAGGGTGATGGGTGAGCGGGACTGGGTGTGTTAGGGCACAGGGTGATGGGTGAACGGGACTGGGTGTGTTAGGGCACAGGGTGATGGGTGAACGGAACTGGGTGTGTTAGGGCACAGGGTGATTGGGGAGCGGGACTGAGTGCGTTAGGACACAACGTGATGGGTGAGCGGGACTGAGAGCGTTAGGACACAGGGTGATGGGTGAGCGGGACTGGGTGTGTTAGGGCACAGGGTGATGTGTGAGCGGGACTGGATGCTGAGGACACAGGGTGATGGGTGAGCGGGACTGGGTGTGTTAGGGCACAGCGTGATGGGTGAGCGGGAATGGGTGTGAGTTAGGGCACACGGTGATGGGTGAGTGGGACTGGGTGTGTTAGGGCACAGGGTGATGTCTGAGCGGAACTGGGTGTGTTAGGGCACAGGGTGATGTGTGAGCGGGAAGGGTGTGTTAGGGCACAGGGTGATGGGTGAGCGGGACTGGGTGATGGGTGAGCGGGACTGGGTCTGTTAGGGCACAGGGTGATGGGTGAGCGGGTCTGAGTGCGTTAGGAGACAGGGTGATGGGTGAGCGGGACTCGGTGCGTTAGGGCACAGGGTGAAGGGTGAGCGGGACTGGTTGTGTTAGGGCTCAGGGTGATGGGTGAGCGGGACTGGGTGTGTTCGGCCACAGGGTGATGGGTGAGCGGGAATGGGTGCGAGTTAGGGCACACGGTGATGGGTGAGCGGGACTGGGTGTGTTAGGGCACAGAGTGATGGGTGAGCGGGAATGGGTGAGAGTTAGTGCACAGAGTGATGGGTGAGTGCGAATGGGTGCGAGTTAGGGTGATGGGTGAGCAGGATTCGGTACGTTCGGACACAGCGTGATGGGTGAGCGGGACTGAGTGCGTTTGGGCACAGCGTGATTAATGAGTGGGACTGAGTGCGTTCGGGCACAGGGTGATGGGTGAGCGGGACTGGGTGCGTTAGGGCACAGGGTGATGGGTGAGCGGGGCTGGGTGTGTTAGCGCACAGGGTGATGAGTGAGCGGGACTGGGTGTGTTAGGGCACAGAGTGATGGGTGAGCGGGAATGGGTGCGAGTTAGGGCACAGGGTGATGGGTGAGCGGGACTGGGTGTGTTAGGACACAGGGTGATGGGTGAGCGGGAATGGGTGCATTAGGGCACAGAGTAATGGGTGAGTGGGACTGAGTGCGTTAGGACACAGGGCGATCGGTGAGCGGGACTGGATGTGTTAGTGCACAGGGTGATGGGTGAGCGGGACTGGGTGTGTTAGGGCACAGGGCGATGGGTGAGCGGGACTGGGTGCGAGTTAGGTCACAGGGTGATGGGTGAGCGGGAATGGGTGAGAGTTAGTGCACAGAGTGATGGGTGAGTGCGAATGGGTGCGAGTTAGGGTGATGGGTGAGCAGGACTCGGTACGTTCGGACACAGCGTGATGGGTGAGCGGGACTGAGTGCGTTTGGGCACAGCGTGATTAATGAGCGGGACTGAGTGCGTTCGGGCACAGGGTGATGGGTGAGCGGGACTGGATGCATGAGGACACAGGGTGATGGGTGAGCGGGACTGGATGCATGAGGACACAGGGTGATGGGTGAGCGGGACTGGGTGCGAGTTAGGACACAGGGTGATGGGTGAGCGGGACTGGGTGTGTTAGGGCACAGGGTGATGAGTGACCAGGACTGGGTGCGTTAGGTCACAGGGTGAAGGGTGAGCGGGACTGGTTGTGTTAGGGCTCAGGGTGATGGGTGAGCGGGACTGGGTGTGTTCGGCCACAGGGTGATGGGTGAGCGGGAATGGGTGCGAGTTAGGGCACACGGTGATGGGTGAGCGGGAATGGGTGCGAGGTAGGGCACAGAGTGATGGGTGAGCGGGACTGGGCGTGTTAGGGCACAGGGTGATGGGTGAGCGGGACTGGTTGCGTTGGGACACAGCGTGATGGGTGAGAGGGACTGATTGCGTTAGGACACAGGGTGATGGGTGAGCGGGACTGGGTGCGTTAGGGCACAGGGTAATGGGTGAGCGGGACTGGGTGTGTTAGGCCACAGGGTGATGGGTGAGCGGGAATGGGTGTGACTTAGGGCACAAGGTGATGGGTGAGCGGGACTGGGTATGTTAGGGCACAGTGTGATGGGTGAGCGGGACTGGGTGCGTTAGGGCACAGGGTGATGGGTGAGCGGGACTGGGTGTGTTAGGGCACAGGGTGATGGGTGAGCGGGACTGGGTGTGTTAGGACACAGGGTGATGGATGAGCGGGAATGGGTGCGTTAGGGCACAGAGTAATGGGTGACTGGGACTGAGTGCGTTAGGACACAGGGCGATGGGTGAGTAGGACTGGGTGTGTTAGGGCACAGGGTGATGGGTGAGCGGGACTGGGTGTGTTAGAACACAGGGCGATGGGTGAGCGGGAATGGGTGCGAGTTAGGGCACACGGTGATGGGTGAGCGGGACTGGGTGTGTTAGGGCACAGAGTGATGGGTGAGCGGGAATGGGTGAGAGTGCACAGAGTGATGGGTGAGTGCGAATGGGTGCGAGTTAGGGTGATGGGTGAGCAGGACTCGGTACGTTCGGACACAGCGTGATGGGTGAGCGGGACTGAGTGCGTTTGGGCACAGCGTGATTAATGAGCGGGACTGAGTGCGTTCGGGCACAGGGTGATGGGTGAGCGGGACTGGATGCATGAGGACACAGGGTGATGGGTGAGCGGGACTGGGTGCGTTAGGGCACAGGGTGATGGGTGAGCGGGACTAGATGCGTTAGGGCAGAGGGTGATGGGTGAGCGGGACTGGGTGTGTTAGGGCACAGGGTGATTGGTGAGTGGGACTGGGTGTGTTAGGGCACAGGGTGATGGGTGAGCGGGACTGGGTGTGTTACGGCACAGGGTGATGGGTGAGTGGCACTGGGTGTGAGTTAGGACACAGGGTGATGGGTGAGCGGGACTAGGTGCGTTAGGGCACAGGGTGATGGGTGAGCGGGACTAGGTGCGTTAGGACACAGGGTGATGGGCGAGCTGGACTAGGTGCGTTTGGACACAGGGTGATGGGTGAGCGGGAATGGGTGCGAGTTAGGGCACAGGATGATGGGTGAGCGGGACTGGGTGTGTTAGAGCACAGGGTGATGGGTGAGTGGGACTGGGTGCGAGTTAGGTAACAGGGTGATGGGTGAGCGGGACTGGGTGCGAGTTAGGAGACAGGGTGATGGGTGAGCGGGACTGGGTGTGTTCGGCCACAGGGTGATGGGTGAGCGGGACTGGGTGTGTTAGAGCACAGGGTGATGGGTGAGCGGGACTGGGTGTGAGTTAGGAGACAGGTTGATGGGTGAGCGGGACTGGGTGCGAGTTAGGGCACAGGGTGATGGGTGAGCGGGAATGGGTGCGTTAGGGCACAGAGTGATGGGTGAGCAGGACTGGGTGTGAGTTAGGACACAGGGTGATGGGTGAGCGGGACTAGGTGTGAGTTAGGACACAGGGTGATGGGTGAGCGGGAATGGGTGCGAGTTAGGACACAGGGTGATGGGTGAGCGGGACTGGGTGTGAGTTAGTACACAGGGTGATTGGTGAGCGGAACTAGGTGCGTTAGGGCACAGCGTGATGGGTGAGCGGGACTGGGTGTGTTAGGGCAGAGAGTGATGGTTGAGCGGGATTGGGTGCGAGTTAGGACACGGTGATGGGTGAGCGGGACTGGGTGCGTTAGGGTACAGCCTGATGGGTGAGTGGGACTGAGTGCGTTCGGACAAAAGGTAATGGGTGAGCGGGACTGGGTGTGTTCGGGCACAGGGTGATGGGTGAGCGGGACTGGGTGCGTTAGGGTACAGGGTGATGGGTGAGCGGGACTGGTTGCGTTAGGGCACAGGATGATGGGTGAGCGGGACTGGGTGTGTTAGGGCACAGGGTGATTGGTGAGTGGGACTGGGTGTGTTAGGGCACAGGGTGATGGGTGAGCGGGACTGGGTGTGTTACGGCACAGGGTGATGGGTGAGTGGCACTGGGTGTGAGTTAGGACACAGGGTGATGGGTGAGCGGGACTAGGTGCGTTAGGGCACAGGGTGATGGGTGAGCGGGACTAGGTGCGTTAGGACACAGGGTGATGGGCGAGCTGGACTAGGTGCGTTTGGACACAGGGTGATGGGTGAGCGGGAATGGGTGCGAGTTAGGGCACAGGATGATGGGTGAGCGGGACTGGGTGTGTTAGAGCACAGGGTGATGGGTGAGTGGGACTGGGTGCGAGTTAGGTAACAGGGTGATGGGTGAGCGGGACTGGGTGCGAGTTAGGAGACAGGGTGATGGGTGAGCGGGACTGGGTGTGTTCGGCCACAGGGTGATGGGTGAGCGGGACTGGGTGTGTTAGAGCACAGGGTGATGGGTGAGCGGGACTGGGTGTGAGTTAGGAGACAGGTTGATGGGTGAGCGGGACTGGGTGCGAGTTAGGGCACAGGGTGATGGGTGAGCGGGAATGGGTGCGTTAGGGCACAGAGTGATGGGTGAGCAGGACTGGGTGTGAGTTAGGACACAGGGTGATGGGTGAGCGGGACTAGGTGTGAGTTAGGACACAGGGTGATGGGTGAGCGGGAATGGGTGCGAGTTAGGACACAGGGTGATGGGTGAGCGGGACTGGGTGTGAGTTAGTACACAGGGTGATTGGTGAGCGGAACTAGGTGCGTTAGGGCACAGCGTGATGGGTGAGCGGGACTGGGTGTGTTAGGGCAGAGAGTGATGGTTGAGCGGGATTGGGTGCGAGTTAGGACACGGTGATGGGTGAGCGGGACTGGGTGCGTTAGGGTACAGCCTGATGGGTGAGTGGGACTGAGTGCGTTCGGACAAAAGGTAATGGGTGAGCGGGACTGGGTGTGTTCGGGCACAGGGTGATGGGTGAGCGGGACTGGGTGCGTTAGGGTACAGGGTGATGGGTGAGCGGGACTGGTTGCGTTAGGGCACAGGATGATGGGTGAGCGGGATTGGGTGCAAGTTAGGACACAGAGTGATGGGTGAGCGGGACTGGGTGCGTTAGGGCACAGGGTGATGGGTGAGCGGGAATGGGTGCGAGTTAGGGCACAGGGTGGTGGGTGAGCGGGACTGGGTGTGTTAGGGCACAGGGTGATGGGTGAGCGGGACTGGGTGCGTTAGGGCACAGGGTGATGGGTGAGCGGGACTGGGTGCGTTAGGGCACAGGGTGATGGGTGAGCGGGGCTGGGTGTGTTAGCGCACAGGGTGATGAGTGAGCGGGACTGGGTGTGTTAGGGCACAGAGTGATGGGTGAGCGGGAATGGGTGCGAGTTAGGGCACAGGGTGATGGGTGAGCGGGACTGGGTGTGTTAGGACACAGGGTGATGGGTGAGCGGGAATGGGTGCATTAGGGCACAGAGTAATGGGTGAGTGGGACTGAGTGCGTTAGGACACAGGGCGATCGGTGAGCGGGACTGGATGTGTTAGTGCACAGGGTGATGGGTGAGCGGGACTGGGTGTGTTAGGGCACAGGGCGATGGGTGAGCGGGACTGGGTGCGAGTTAGGTCACAGGGTGATGGGTGAGCGGGAATGGGTGCGAGTTAGGTCACAGGGTGATGGGTGAGCGGGAATGGGTGCGAGGTAGGGCACAGGGTGATGGGTGAGCGGGACTGGGTGTGTTAGGACACAGGGTGATGGGTGAGCGGGACTGGGTGCATTGGGGTACAGCGTGATGGGTGAGCAGGACTGAGTGCGTTAGGACAAAAGGTGATGGGTGAGCGGGACTGGGTGTGTTAGGGCACAGAGTGATGGGTGAGCGGGAATGGGTGCGAGTTAGGGCACAGAGTGATGGGTGAGCGTGATTGGGTGCGAGTTAGGGCACAGGGTGATGGGTGAGCAGGACTCGGTGGGTTAGGACACAGCGTGATGGGTGAGCGGGACTGAGTGCGTTTAGGCACAGCGTGATGGGTGAGCGGGACTGAGTGCGTTCGGGCACAGGGTGATGGGTGAGCGGGACTGGGTGTGTTAGGGCACAGCGTGATGGGTGAGCAGGACTGGGCGTGTTAGGGCACAGGGTGATGGGTGAGCGGGACTGGGTGTGTTAGGGCACAGGGTGATGGGTGAGCGGGACTGGGTGCGTTAGGACACAGCGTGATGGGTGAGCGGGACTGGGTGTGTTAGGGCACAGGGTGATGGGTGAGCGGGACTGGGTGCGAGTTAGGGCACAGGGTGATGGGTGTGCGGGAATGGGTGCGAGTTAGGGCACAGGGTGATAGGTGAGTGGCACTGATGCGTTAGGACACAAGGCGATGGGTGAGCGGGACTGGGTGTGTTAGGGCACAGAGTGATGGGTGAGTGGGAATGGGTGCGAGTTAGGGCACAGGGTGATGGGTGAGCGGGACTGGGTGTGTTAGGACACAGGGTGATGGGTGAGCGGGAATGGGTGCATTAGGGCACAGAGTAATGGGTGAGTGGGACTGAGTGCGTTAGGACACAGGGCGATCGGTGAGCGGGACTGGATGTGTTAGTGCACAGGGTGATGGGTGAGCGGGACTGGGTGTGTTAGGGCACAGGGCGATGGGTGAGCGGGACTGGGTGCGAGTTAGGTCACAGGGTGATGGGTGAGCGGGAATGGGTGCGAGTTAGGTCACAGGGTGATGGGTGAGCGGGAATGGGTGCGAGGTAGGGCACAGGGTGATGGGTGAGCGGGACTGGGTGTGTTAGGACACAGGGTGATGGGTGAGCGGGACTGGGTGCGTTGGGGTACAGCGTGATGGGTGAGCAGGACTGAGTGCGTTAGGACAAAAGGTGATGGGTGAGCGGGACTGGGTGTGTTAGGGCACAGAGTGATGGGTGAGCGGGAATGGGTGCGAGTTAGGGCACAGAGTGATGGGTGAGCGTGATTGGGTGTGAGTTAGGGCACAGGGTGATGGGTGAGCAGGACTCGGTGGGTTAGGACACAGCGTGATGGGTGAGCGGGACTGAGTGCGTTTAGGCACAGCGTGATGGGTGAGCGGGACTGAGTGCGTTCGGGCACAGGGTGATGGGTGAGCGGGACTGGGTGTGTTAGGGCACAGCGTGATGGGTGAGCAGGACTGGGCGTGTTAGGGCACAGGGTGATGGGTGAGCGGGACTGGGTGTGTTAGGGCACAGGGTGATGGGTGAGCGGGACTGGGTGCGAGTTAGGGCACAGGGTGATGGGTGAGTGGCACTGATGCGTTAGGACACAAGGCGATGGGTGAGCGGGACTGGGTGTGTTAGGGCACAGAGTGATGGGTGAGTGGGAATGGGTGCGAGTTAGGGCACAGGGTGATGGGTGAGCGGGACTGGGTGTGTTAGGGCACAGAGTGATGGGTGAGTGGGAATGGGTGCGAGTTAGGGCACACAGTGATGGGTGAGCGGGACTGGGTGTGTTCGGGCACAGAGAGATGGGTGAGCGGAAATGGGTTCGAGTTCGGTCACAGCGTGATGGGTGAGCGGGACTGAGTGCGTTATGGCACAGGGTGATGTGTGAGCGAGACTGGCTGCATTAGGATACAGGGTGATGGGTGAGCGGGACTGGGTTTGTTAGGGCACAGGGTGATGGGTGAGCGGGACTGGGTGTGTTAGGGCACAGGGTGATGGGTGAACGGGACTGGGTGTGTTAGGGCACAGGGTGATGGGTGAACGGGACTGGGTGTGTTAGGGCACAGGGTGATTGGGGAGCGGGACTGAGTGCGTTAGGACACAACGTGATGGGTGAGCGGGACTGAGAGCGTTAGGACACAGGGTGATGGGTGAGCGGGACTGGGTGTGTTAGGGCACAGGGTGATGGGTGAGCGGGACTGGGTGTGTTAGGGCACAGGGTGATGGGTGAACGGGACTGGGTGTGTTAGGGCACAGGGTGATGGGTGAACGGAACTGGGTGTGTTAGGGCACAGGGTGATTGGGGAGCGGGACTGAGTGCGTTAGGACACAACGTGATGGGTGAGCGGGACTGAGAGCGTTAGGACACAGGGTGATGGGTGAGCGGGACTGGGTGTGTTAGGGCACAGGGTGATGGGTGAGCGGGAATGGGTGTGAGTTAGGGCACACGGTGATGGGTGAGCGGGAATGGGTGTGAGTTAGGGCACACGGTGATGGGTGAGTGGGACTGGGTGTGTTAGTGCACAGGGTGATGTCTGAGCGGAACTGGGTGTGTTAGGGCACAGGGTGATGTGTGAGCGGGAAGGGTGTGTTAGGGCACAGGGTGATGGGTGAGCGGGACTGGGTGATGGGTGAGCGGGACTGGGTCTGTTAGGGCACAGGGTGATGGGTGAGCGGGTCTGAGTGCGTTAGGAGACAGGGTGATGGGTGAGCGGGACTCGGTGCGTTAGGGCACAGGGTGAAGGGTGAGCGGGACTGGTTGTGTTAGGGCTCAGGGTGATGGGTGAGCGGGACTGGGTGTGTTCGGCCACAGGGTGATGGGTGAGCGGGAATGGGTGCGAGTTAGGGCACACGGTGATGGGTGAGCGGGACTGGGTGTGTTAGGGCACAGAGTGATGGGTGAGCGGGAATGGGTGAGAGTTAGTGCACAGAGTGATGGGTGAGTGCGAATGGGTGCGAGTTAGGGTGATGGGTGAGCAGGATTCGGTACGTTCGGACACAGCGTGATGGGTGAGCGGGACTGAGTGCGTTTGGGCACAGCGTGATTAATGAGTGGGACTGAGTGCGTTCGGGCACAGGGTGATGGGTGAGCGGGACTGGGTGCGTTAGGGCACAGGGTGATGGGTGAGCGGGGCTGGGTGTGTTAGTGCACAGGGTGATGAGTGAGCGGGACTGGGTGTGTTAGGGCACAGAGTGATGGGTGAGCGGGAATGGGTGCGAGTTAGGGCACAGGGTGATGGGTGAGCGGGACTGGGTGTGTTAGGACACAGGGTGATGGGTGAGCGGGAATGGGTGCATTAGGGCACAGAGTAATGGGTGAGTGGGACTGAGTGCGTTAGGACACAGGGCGATCGGTGAGCGGGACTGGATGTGTTAGTGCACAGGGTGATGGGTGAGCGGGACTGGGTGTGTTAGGGCACAGGGCGATAGGTGAGCGGGACTGGGTGCATTAGGATACAGGGTGATGGGTGAGCGGGACTGGGTTTGTTAGGGCACAGGGTGATGGGTGAGCGGGACTGGGTGTGTTAGGGCACAGGGTGATGGGTGAACGGGACTGGGTGTGTTAGGGCACAGGGTGATGGGTGAACGGGACTGGGTGTGTTAGGGCACAGGGTGATTGGGGAGCGGGACTGAGTGCGTTAGGACACAACGTGATGGGTGAGCGGGACTGAGAGCGTTAGGACACAGGGTGATGGGTGAGCGGGACTGGGTGTGTTAGGGCACAGGGTGATGGGTGAGCGGGACTGGGTGTGTTAGGGCACAGGGTGATGGGTGAACGGGACTGGGTGTGTTAGGGCACAGGGTGATGGGTGAACGGAACTGGGTGTGTTAGGGCACAGGGTGATTGGGGAGCGGGACTGAGTGCGTTAGGACACAACGTGATGGGTGAGCGGGACTGAGAGCGTTAGGACACAGGGTGATGGGTGAGCGGGACTGGGTGTGTTAGGGCACAGCGTGATGGGTGAGCGGGAATGGGTGTGAGTTAGGGCACACGGTGATGGGTGAGTGGGACTGGGTGTGTTAGGGCACAGGGTGATGTCTGAGCGGAACTGGGTGTGTTAGGGCACAGGGTGATGTGTGAGCGGGAAGGGTGTGTTAGGGCACAGGGTGATGGGTGAGCGGGACTGGGTGATGGGTGAGCGGGACTGGGTCTGTTAGGGCACAGGGTGATGGGTGAGCGGGTCTGAGTGCGTTAGGAGACAGGGTGATGGGTGAGCGGGACTCGGTGCGTTAGGGCACAGGGTGAAGGGTGAGCGGGACTGGTTGTGTTAGGGCTCAGGGTGATGGGTGAGCGGGACTGGGTGTGTTCGGCCACAGGGTGATGGGTGAGCGGGAATGGGTGCGAGTTAGGGCACACGGTGATGGGTGAGCGGGACTGGGTGTGTTAGGGCACAGAGTGATGGGTGAGCGGGAATGGGTGAGAGTTAGTGCACAGAGTGATGGGTGAGTGCGAATGGGTGCGAGTTAGGGTGATGGGTGAGCAGGATTCGGTACGTTCGGACACAGCGTGATGGGTGAGCGGGACTGAGTGCGTTTGGGCACAGCGTGATTAATGAGTGGGACTGAGTGCGTTCGGGCACAGGGTGATGGGTGAGCGGGACTGGGTGCGTTAGGGCACAGGGTGATGGGTGAGCGGGGCTGGGTGTGTTAGCGCACAGGGTGATGAGTGAGCGGGACTGGGTGTGTTAGGGCACAGAGTGATGGGTGAGCGGGAATGGGTGCGAGTTAGGGCACAGGGTGATGGGTGAGCGGGACTGGGTGTGTTAGGACACAGGGTGATGGGTGAGCGGGAATGGGTGCATTAGGGCACAGAGTAATGGGTGAGTGGGACTGAGTGCGTTAGGACACAGGGCGATCGGTGAGCGGGACTGGATGTGTTAGTGCACAGGGTGATGGGTGAGCGGGACTGGGTGTGTTAGGGCACAGGGCGATGGGTGAGCGGGACTGGGTGCGAGTTAGGTCACAGGGTGATGGGTGAGCGGGAATAGGTGAGAGTTAGTGCACAGAGTGATGGGTGAGTGCGAATGGGTGCGAGTTAGGGTGATGGGTGAGCAGGACTCGGTACGTTCGGACACAGCGTGATGGGTGAGCGGGACTGAGTGCGTTTGGGCACAGCGTGATTAATGAGCGGGACTGAGTGCGTTCGGGCACAGGGTGATGGGTGAGCGGGACTGGATGCATGAGGACACAGGGTGATGGGTGAGCGGGACTGGGTGTGTTAGGCCACAGGGTGATGGGTGAGCGGGTCTGAGTGCGTTAGGAGACAGGGTGATGGGTGAGCGGGACTCGGTGCGTTAGGGCACAGGATGACGGGTGAGCGGGACTAGGTGCGTTTGGACACGGTGATGGGTGAGCGGGACTGGGTGCGAGTTAGGACACAGGGTGATGGGTGAGCGGGACTGGGTGTGTTAGGGCACAGGGTGATGAGTGACCAGGACTGGGTGCGTTAGGTCACAGGGTGAAGGGTGAGCGGGACTGGTTGTGTTAGGGCTCAGGGTGATGGGTGAGCGGGACTGGGTGTGTTCGGCCACAGGGTGATGGGTGAGCGGGAATGGGTGCGAGTTAGGGCACACGGTGATGGGTGAGCGGGAATGGGTGCGAGGTAGGGCACAGAGTGATGGGTGAGCGGGACTGGGCGTGTTAGGGCACAGGGTGATGGGTGAGCGGGACTGGTTGCGTTGGGACACAGCGTGATGGGTGAGAGGGACTGATTGCGTTAGGACACAGGGTGATGGGTGAGCGGGACTGGGTGCGTTAGGGCACAGGGTAATGGGTGAGCGGGACTGGGTGTGTTAGGCCACAGGGTGATGGGTGAGCGGGAATGGGTGTGACTTAGGGCACAAGGTGATGGGTGAGCGGGACTGGGTATGTTAGGGCACAGTGTGATGGGTGAGCGGGACTGGGTGCGTTAGGGCACAGGGTGATGGGTGAGCGGGACTGGGTGTGTTAGGGCACAGGGTGATGGGTGAGCGGGACTGGGTGTGTTAGGACACAGGGTGATGGATGAGCGGGAATGGGTGCGTTAGGGCACAGAGTAATGGGTGACTGGGACTGAGTGCGTTAGGACACAGGGCGATGGGTGAGTAGGACTGGGTGTGTTAGGGCACAGGGTGATGGGTGAGCGGGACTGGGTGTGTTAGAACACAGGGCGATGGGTGAGCGGGACTGGGTGCGTTAGGGCACAGGGTGATGGGTGAGCGGGACTGGGTGTGTTCGGCCACAGGGTGATGGGTGAGCGGGAATGGGTGCGAGTTAGGGCACACGGTGATGGGTGAGCGGGACTGGGTGTGTTAGGGCACAGAGTGATGGGTGAGCGGGAATGGGTGAGAGTGCACAGAGTGATGGGTGAGTGCGAATGGGTGCGAGTTAGGGTGATGGGTGAGCAGGACTCGGTACGTTCGGACACAGCGTGATGGGTGAGCGGGACTGAGTGCGTTTGGGCACAGCGTGATTAATGAGCGGGACTGAGTGCGTTCGGGCACAGGGTGATGGGTGAGCGGGACTGGATGCATGAGGACACAGGGTGATGGGTGAGCGGGACTGGGTGTGTTAGGCCACAGGGTGATGGGTGAGCGGGAATGGGTGCGACTTAGGGCACGTGATGGGTGAGCGGGACTGGGTATGTTAGGGCACAGTGTGATGGGTGAGCGGGACTGGGTGTGTTAGGGCACAGGGTGATGGGTGAGCGGGACTGAGTGCGTTAGGACACAGGGTGATGGGTGAGCGGGACTGAGTGTGTTAGGACACAGCGTGATGGGTGAGCGGGACTGGGTGCATTAGGGCATAGGGTGATGGGTGATCGGGACTGGGTGCGTTAGGGCACAGGGTGATGGGTGAGCGGGACTGGGTGTGTTAGGGCACAGGGTGATCGGTGAGCGGGACTGGGTGTGTTAGAACACAGGGCGATGGGTGAGCGGGACTGGGTGCGTTAGGGCACAGAGTGATGGGTGAGCGGGACTGGGTGTGAGTTAGGGCACAGGGTGATGGGTGAGCGGGACTAGGTGCGTTAGGGCACAGGGTGATGGGTGAGCGGGACTGGGTGTGTTAGGACACAGGGTGATGGGTGAGCGGGAATGGGTGCGTTAGGGCACAGAGTAATGGGTGAGTGGGACTGAGTGCGTTAGGACACAGGGCGATCGGTGAGCGGGACTGGGTGTGTTAGGGCACAGGGTGATGGGTGAGCGGGACTGCGTGTGTTAGGGCACAGGGCGATGGGTGAGCGGGACTGGGTGCGAGTTAGGTCACAGGGTGATGGGTGAGCGGGAATGGGTGCGAGTTAGGTCACAGGGTGATGGGTGAGCGGGAATGGGTGCGAGGTAGGGCACAGGGTGATGGGTGAGCGGGACTGGGCGTGTTAGGGCACAGGGTGATGGGTGAGCGGGACTGGTTGCGTTGGGACACAGCGTGATGGGTGAGAGGGACTGATTGCGTTAGGACACAGGGTGATGGGTGAGCGGGACTGGGTGCGTTAGGGCACAGGGTAATGGGTGAGCGGGACTGGGTGTGTTAGGCCACAGGGTGATGGGTGAGCGGGAATGGGTGTGACTTAGGGCACAAGGTGATGGGTGAGCGGGACTGGGTATGTTAGGGCACAGTGTGATGGGTGAGCGGGACTGGGTGCGTTAGGGCACAGGGTGATGGGTGAGCGGGACTGGGTGTGTTAGGGCACAGAGTGATGGGTGAGCGGGACTGGGTGTGTTAGAACACAGGGCGATGGGTGAGCGGGACTGGGTGCGTTAGGGCACAGAGTGATGGGTGAGCGGGACTGGGTGTGAGTTAGGGCACAGGGTGATGGGTGAGCGGGACTAGGTGCGTTAGGGCACAGGGTGATGGGTGAGCGGGACTGGGTGTGTTAGGACACAGGGTGATGGGTGAGCGGGAATGGGTGCGTTAGGGCACAGAGTAATGGGTGAGTGGGACTGAGTGCGTTAGGACACAGGGCGATCGGTGAGCGGGACTGGGTGTGTTAGGGCACAGGGTGATGGGTGAGCGGGACTGCGTGTGTTAGGGCACAGGGCGATGGGTGAGCGGGACTGGGTGCGAGTTAGGTCACAGGGTGATGGGTGAGCGGGAATGGGTGCGAGTTAGGTCACAGGGTGATGGGTGAGCGGGAATGGGTGCGAGGTAGGGCACAGGGCGATGGGTGAGCGGGACTGGGCGTGTTAGGGCACAGGGTGATGGGTGAGCGGGACTGGTTGCGTTGGGACACAGCGTGATGGGTGAGAGGGACTGATTGCGTTAGGACACAGGGTGATGGGTGAGCGGGACTGGGTGCGTTAGGGCACAGGGTAATGGGTGAGCGGGACTGGGTGTGTTAGGCCACAGGGTGATGGGTGAGCGGGAATGGGTGTGACTTAGGGCACAAGGTGATGGGTGAGCGGGACTGGGTATGTTAGGGCACAGTGTGATGGGTGAGCGGGACTGGGTGCGTTAGGGCACAGGGTGATGGGTGAGCGGGACTGGGTGTGTTAGGGCACAGAGTGATGGGTGAGCGGGACTGGGTGTGTTAGAACACAGGGCGATGGGTGAGCGGGACTGGGTGCGTTAGGGCACAGAGTGATGGGTGAGCGGGACTGGGTGTGAGTTAGGGCACAGGGTGATGGGTGAGCGGGACTAGGTGCGTTAGGGCACAGGGTGATGGGTGAGCGGGACTGGGTGTGTTAGGACACAGGGTGATGGGTGAGCGGGAATGGGTGCGTTAGGGCACAGAGTAATGGGTGAGTGGGACTGAGTGCGTTAGGACACAGGGCGATCGGTGAGCGGGACTGGGTGTGTTAGGGCACAGGGTGATGGGTGAGCGGGACTGCGTGTGTTAGGGCACAGGGCGATGGGTGAGCGGGACTGGGTGCGAGTTAGGTCACAGGGTGATGGGTGAGCGGGAATGGGTGCGAGTTAGGTCACAGGGTGATGGGTGAGCGGGAATGGGTGCGAGGTAGGGCACAGGGTGATGGGTGAGCGGGACTGGGCGTGTTAGGGCACAGGGTGATGGGTGAGCGGGACTGGTTGCGTTGGGACACAGCGTGATGGGTGAGAGGGACTGATTGCGTTAGGACACAGGGTGATGGGTGAGCGGGACTGGGTGCGTTGGGGCACAGGGTAATGGGTGAGCGGGACTGGGTGTGTTAGGCCACAGGGTGATGGGTGAGCGGGAATGGGTGTGACTTAGGGCACAAGGTGATGGGTGAGCGGGACTGGGTATGTTAGGGCACAGTGTGATGGGTGAGCGGGACTGGGTGCGTTAGGGCACAGGGTGATGGGTGAGCGGGACTGGGTGTGTTAGGGCACAGAGTGATGGGTGAGCGGGACTGGGTGTGTTAGAACACAGGGCGATGGGTGAGCGGGACTGGGTGCGTTAGGGCACAGAGTGATGGGTGAGCGGGACTGGGTGTGAGTTAGGGCACAGGGTGATGGGTGAGCGGGACTAGGTGCGTTAGGGCACAGGGTGATGGGTGAGCGGGACTGGGTGTGTTAGGACACAGGGTGATGGATGAGCGGGAATGGGTGCGTTAGGGCACAGAGTAATGGGTGACTGGGACTGAGTGCGTTAGGACACAGGGCGATGGGTGAGCGGGACTGGGTGTGTTAGGGCACAGGGTGATGGGTGAGCGGGACTGGGTGTGTTAGAACACAGGGCGATGGGTGAGCGGGACTGGGTGCGTTAGGGCACAGGGTGATGGGTGAGCGGGACTGGGTGTGTTCGGCCACAGGGTGATGGGTGAGCGGGAATGGGTGCGAGTTAGGGCACACGGTGATGGGTGAGCGGGACTGGGTGTGTTAGGGCACAGAGTGATGGGTGAGCGGGAATGGGTGAGAGTTAGTGCACAGAGTGATGGGTGAGTGCGAATGGGTGCGAGTTAGGGTGATGGGTGAGCAGGACTCGGTACGTTCGGACACAGCGTGATGGGTGAGCGGGACTGAGTGCGTTTGGGCACAGCGTGATTAATGAGCGGGACTGAGTGCGTTCGGGCACAGGGTGATGGGTGAGCGGGACTGGATGCATGAGGACACAGGGTGATGGGTGAGCGGGACTGGGTGTGTTAGGCCACAGGGTGATGGGTGAGCGGGAATGGGTGCGACTTAGGGCACGTGATGGGTGAGCGGGACTGGGTATGTTAGGGCACAGTGTGATGGGTGAGCGGGACTGAGTGCGTTAGGACACAGGGTGATGGGTGAGCGGGACTGAGTGCGTTAGGACACAGCGTGATGGGTGAGCGGGACTGGGTGCATTAGGGCATAGGGTGATGGGTGATCGGGACTGGGTGCGTTAGGGCACAGGGTGATGGGTGAGCGGGACTGGGTGTGTTAGGGCACAGGGTGATCGGTGAGCGGGAATGGGTGTGTTAGAACACAGGGCGATGGGTGAGCGGGACTGGGTGCGTTAGGGCACAGAGTGATGGGTGAGCGGGACTGGGTGTGAGTTAGGGCACAGGGTGATGGGTGAGCGGGACTAGGTGCGTTAGGGCACAGGGTGATGGGTGAGCGGGACTAGGAAGCGTTCGGACACAGGGTGATGTGTGAGCGGGACTGGGTGCGTTAGGGCACAGGGTGATGGGTGAGCGGGACTGGGTGCGTTAGGGCACAGGGTGATGGGTGAGCGGGACTGGGTACGTTTGGGCACAGAGTGATGGGTGAGCGGGACTGGGTGCGTTTGGGCACAGAGTGATGGGTGAGCGGGACTGGGTGCGCCACTGGCGCATGCCGGGTCTTGCATTGCAAAGCCGGCTGCACGGAATCACGGAATCACCGAAGCGTGTGCGGTTGTAGCTGAAAAGGAACGTTGGTGGGAAGCACGACTTGTCTTTCCAAGAGCCAGCACAGGCACAACGGGCCAAATGGCCTCACTATGTGCTGTTCGGTTCTGTGATTCGATGATTCTAGCTGGTCAGACAGACCATTGAATCGCTGTTCACTCACGGAACAGGGGAATGGCCTCTCCCCGGTGTGGATGGGCTCGTGTTTCAGAAGGTTGGATGATGGCGAAAACCTCTTCCCGCAGTGAGAGCATTTGAACCAGCTCTCGTCGATGGTCCTCGGAACTTTTAAAGCTCTTCACGCAGTCAGAACCTTTAAAGGGCCACTCCACGGTGTGAACTCGCTGGTGCTACCTCAGGTGGTTGGAGCTTTTTAAGCTCAGCTCATCGTCAGAGCATTGAAAAGGTTTCTCCTTGCTGGGAACCCGCTCGTGTGACAACAGGTTGGAAGCTCTTCCCGCAGTGAGAGCAGGCGAACGGTCTGTGGACACTGGTGTCTCAACAGGGACCGTTTCAGTGCGAATCCCTTCCCCCACATGGAGCAGGTGGACAGCCATTTTTCGGTGTGACTGCGTTGATGCCTTTCCAGCTCGGAGGGGTGTCTGAATCTCTTCCCAGTCCCCACATTTCCACGGCCTGTCCAGGCCGTACGATGGACTGAAGGAGAGTGCAGACGGAACACATGTACGGGTTGTTGGCACCATGATCGCTCCTTTCTCTTCCATTATTCAGGCCCTAATGAATCCAGCGACTCTGTCAGATTTTGACGTGATGTTTGGTTTGAGCTTCCCATCTGCAAACCCTCCCCTTGTAACACCCTGGGAAATAAATGTACATCAGTAATGACTGTAAGTGCAGGAGGGAAATTCAAAATAGACAACTTTCTATTTCCATTCTACCTTTTGTCCCTTCTCACTACATTGAGATCAAGTGATATCACAATGTCACTGTCTCTTTAACCACACTTTCAATATCTAGGTGTTATTGCAAGAGAGAAGACGAAAAGGTCAGTCTCCTTGCAGCAGAGAAGGCCAAGAGAAGACTGGATGGAGATGTTGAAAATCATTAAGGGTTTAGATTGAGTAAATAGAGAAAGTTTCCAGTGGTTGAAGGGTCGATAACCAGAGGGCGCAGGTTTCAGTCGATAACCAGAGGGCGCAGGTTTGAGGTGATTGGCAAAACAACCAGAGGCGAGATGAGAAAAAACTTTTTATACACGAGTGGTTAGGATTTGGAATGCAAGGCCTGATAGGGCGGTGAATACAGATTCAATAGCAGCCTTCAAAAGTGAATTGGGTAAATACTTGAAGGAGAAACAATTGCAGGGACATGGGGAGAGTGGGACTAACTGGAGTGCTCTTCGAAACATAGAAAATCGGTGGAGTAGGCCATTCGAGCCTGCACCACCATTCAATAAGATCATGGCTGATCATTCACCTCAGTACCCCTTTCCTGCTTTCTCTCCATACCCCTCGATCCCTTTGGCCTAAGAGCCGGCGCAGACTGGATGGGCCGAATGGCCTCCTCATGTGCCATACTGCTCTATGATTCTACCATTGTGGATCTGTATCCCACCGCAAACCTGCCCTTCACAATACAGGGGTTGAAATTTGAACAGCAGGAACAAAAAATAAAGAGGGGGAGTTCTCCCCTGCATCCTGAGGCCAATATTTATCCCTCAACCAACATCACCAATGCAGATTATCTGGCAATTATCGCATTGCTATTTGTGGGAGCTTGCTGTGTGACAATTATCTGCCGCGTTTCCTAAATGGAACCCTCATCCATGTAAAAGTCAGATAACCAGATGGTGAGAATAGAATGAGAGCCAAGTCTTCAGTCGCTTCCAAGGCTTTATTCACACATTACAGATCGTGCAGCCCCACCATAAGCTTTCCCCCCTTCCCGAGTCTGCCCCCATATAGATGAACACAAGGAAGTCCCGATTAATACCCACCACCCCATTACAATTAACAGAATATTTTTCATATCCCACAAACGAACGACTGTCTACATAACGTTCGATGAGTTTACTATCTTCAGTACTCCCATTGTACAGGATGTCACTCGATATTGGCGAAACAGTGTTTCAGCAGCCAGAGTACTTTTAACAACCCTTTTTATTTCTTAGCTTCCCAAGCTAAAGGACATTTCCCATTCTCAGCCATAAAATACACAAAACAACTGCTGTGGAACACCAGTCGGGAAGATCAACCTGTGAAGTATCGCTAAAGATAACCAGCTCCATGTTCATTGGGTCACCAGGATGGGAACTTCAGTACACATTTATCCAGATTTCATTTTTAAAATGTTTTATTTGCCGTTAAAACATTTTCTACTGTGGGGTTTTCATTGAAGTACTTAACAGCAAACATCAAAACTAGCATGTGGTCTAGTCTGAGTGCACAACCAGTTCAACTGAGCAATCAGGCTTTGCAGTAGCTGTCTCTTCTTTAAATATATCACCTTTCTGTGTTGGCCGAATACGATTAACCGGGACGGGAGTAACACTCTAAATAGGACTGTTGATTTAAAGTTATACCAGATCCATTTTGCTTAATATTTAAACCAAGATATTTAAAATAGTGGGGGAAGTGGGACCAGTTAATCCCTCTTCCCGCCATCCCCCCCACCCCCCAACTACAGAGCAATGTGAACTCGCTGATGTCTCAGGAGGTTACTGGTCCTTTTAAAGCTCTTCCCACAGTCAAAACATTTAAATGGTCTCTCATCAGTGTGAACTCGCTGGTGTGTCAGCAAGTTGCATGATCGAGTGAACCCCTTTCCACACACGGAGCAGGTGAACGGCCTCTCCCCAATGTGAACTCGCTGGTGTGTCAGCAGGTTGGATGACCGAATGAATCCCTTCCCACACAAGGAGCAGGTGAACGGTTTCTCCCCAGTGTGAACTCGCTGGTGTGCACGCAGGTTGCATGACTGAGTGAATCCCTTCCCACACACTGAGCAGGTGAACGGCCTCTCCCCGGTGTGTACTCGCTGATGTATCATCAGAGCGGATAACTGAGTGAATCCCTTCCCACACACAGAGCAGGTGAATGGGCTCTCCCCGGTGTGTGGGCACTGGTGTCTCTTCAGGTAATTTGAGACTTTAAAACTCTTCCCACACTCCGAACATTTAAATGGTCTCTCAACCATGTGAATTTGCTGGTGTACCAGCAGTGGGGATGAGAGAGCGAATCCCTTCCCACACACAGAGCAGGTGAACGGCCTCTCCCCAGTGTGAACTCGCTTGTGTGTCAGCAGGTTGGATGACCGAGCGAATCCCTTCCCGCACACTGAGCAGGTGAACGGCCTCTCCCCAGAGTGGAGGTGCTGGTGTCTCTTCAGGTCCTGGAAGCTTTTAAAGCTCTTCCCACAGTCTGAACATTTAAACGGTCTCTCGTCAGTATGAACAAGCTGGTGTGTCAGCAGGGTGGATGACAGAGCGAAGCCCTTCCCACACACGGAGCAGGTGAACGGCCTCTCTCCAGTGTGAACTCGGTGGTGTGTAGTCAGATCCCCAGAACTTTTAAAGTTCTTCCCACAATCAGAACAAGTAAACAGCCTCGCATCAATGTGAGCACGCTGGTGTCCCTTCAGATCACCGGAGCATTTAAAGCTCTTCCCACAGTCTGAACATTTACATGGTCTCTCATCAGTGTGAACTCGCAGGTGTGTCCGCAGCTGGGATGGATAAACAAATCCCTTCCCACACACTGAGCAGGCGTGCGGTCTGTCGGCGCCGCGATCGCTGCTCTTTCCTTCCATGTGCAAAGGCCGATGATATTCAGGTCCCGATGAACCGAATGACTCTGTCAGATCTTGATGTGATGTTTGATCAGAGCTTCCGGTCTGTAAATGCTCCATTTCTGAAACCCTGTAAAAGGAGCGTAGAAAGGGGTGAGGGAGGATGTTGTCTCATGTGCCCCTTTCCCAGGCCCCGGGAAGTGAGGCTGGTTTCCCAGGTCCCGGGGAGTGAGGTTGGTTTCCCAGGTCCCAGGGAGTGAAACTGGTTTCCCAGGTCCCGGGGAGTGAGGCTGGTTTCCCAGGCCCCGGGGAGTGAGGCTGGTTGCCCAGGCCCAGGGTAGTGAGGCTGGTTGCCCAGGCCCCAGGGAGTGAGGTTGGTTTCCCAGGTCCCGGGGAGTGAGGCTGGTTGCCCAGGCCCAGGGTAGTGAGGCTGGTTGCCCAGGCCCCGGGGAGTGAGGCTGGTTTCCCAGGCCCCGGGGAGTGAGGCTGGTTTCCCAGGCCCCGGGGAGTGAGGCTGGTTTCCCAGGCCCCGGGGAGTGAGGCTGGTTGCCCAGGCCCAGGGGAGTGAGGCTGGTTTCCCAGGCCCCGGGGAGTGAGGCTGGTTTCCCAGGCCCAGGGTAGTGAGGCTGGTTTCCCAGGCCCAGGCCGGTTGGAAGGACCAAGATGACCCATGCCCTCCGCGCATGCGCCGCCTGGCCCTGCACAGCGCATGCTCCGCACCCCGCTTGAGAGCCGGATGCCGTGGGTCCGGAGAGAGCGGCGGGGGCAGGCAGGAAGCGCGGCTCCGGCCCCAACCCCAGCGCAGCGCCCTCAGGCTCAGGCCCCGGCGCGGCGCAGTGAGCGGCCAAACCTTGTGTCTGCGGGGAACCCGCCCGGGCACGTCACTCCCTCCCGCCCAGCACTGACGGCAGCTCCTACCAATGGGGAGAGCGGGCGGGACTGGAGGACTCAGGTGGCGCGGGTCCTCCAACCAATCAGGGATCCCGAAGGGCGGGACTTGTCCCACTGCTCACAAAGGTGCAATACAGCGGGAGGCGCTGCTCTGGACCTGGGGCCTGTGGCCGGGCCGAGCCGAGGGGCTTTACTCTGGGGCCTGGGGCAGGGCCATGGGTGGGCCGCGCCGGGGGACTTTGCTCTGGGGCCTGGGGCAGGGCCATGGGTGGGCCGCGCCGGGGGACTTTACTCTGGGGCAGGGCCATGGGTGGGCTGCGCCGGGGGACTTTACTCTGGGGCCTGGGGCAGGGCCATGGGTGGGCCGCGCCGGGGGACTTTACTCTGGGGCAGGGCCATGGGTGGGCCGCGCCGGGGGACTTTACTCTGGGGCAGGGCCATGGGTGGGCCGCGCCGGGGGACTTTACTCTGGGGCCTGGGGCAGGGCCATGGGTGGGCCGCGCCGGGGGACTTTACTCTGGGGCCTGGGGCAGGGCCATGGGTGAGCCGCGCCGGGGGATTTTACTCTCGGGCCTGGGGCAGGGCCATGGGTGGGCCGCGCCGGGGGACTTTACTCTGGGGCAGGGCCATGGGTGGGCCGCGCCGGGGGACTTTACTCTGGGGCCTGGGGCAGGGCCATGGGTGGGCCGCGCCGGGGGACTTTACTCTGGGGCCATGGGTGGGCCGCGCCAGGGGACTTTACTCTGGGGCCTGGGACAGGGCCATGGGTGGGCCGCGCCGGGGGACTTTACTCTGGGGCAGGGCCATGGGTGGGCCGCGCCGGGGGACTTTACTCTGGGGCCTGGGGCAGGGCCATGGGTGGGCCGCGCCCGGGGACTTTACTTCACCCACTCAGCACCGCACTGGAGGGGCAGCCTAGAGTTTGGCACTGCAGTCTCTCCATAGAAACATAGAAAATAGGTGCAGGAGTAGGCCATTCGGCCCTTCGAGCCTGCACCACCATTCAATAAGTTCATGGCTGATCATTCCCTCAGTACCCCTTTCCTGCTTTCTCTCCACACCCCTTGATCCCTTTAGCTGTAAGGGCCATATCTAACTCCCTCTTGAACATAGCCAATGAACTGGCCTCAACAACTCTCTGCGGCAGGGAATTCCACAGATTAACAACTCTCTGAGTGAAGAAGTTTCTCCTTATCTCAGTCCTAAATGTCATACCCCTTATCCTAAGACTGTGTCTCCTGGTTCTGGACTTCCCCAACATCGGGAACATTCTTCCCGCATCTAACCTGTCCAGTCCCGTCAGAATCTTATATGAGATCCCCTCTCATCCTTCTAAACTCTAATGTATAAAGGCCCAGTCGATCCAGTGTCTCCTCATATGTCAGTCCTGCCATCCCTGGAATCAGTCTGGTGAAACTTCGCTGCACTCCCTCAATAGCAAGAAAGTCCTTCCTCAGATTAGGAGACCAAAACTGAACACAATATTCCAGTGTGGCCTCACTAAGGCCCTGTACAACTGCAGTAAGACCTCCCTGCTCCTGTACTCAAATCCTCTCGCTATGAAGGCCAACATGCCATTTGCCTTCTTTCACCGCCTGTTGTACCTGCATGCCAACCTTCAATGACTGATGTACCATGATACCCAGATCTCATTGCACCTCCCCTTTTCCTAATCTGTCACCATTCAGATAATATTATGTCTTCCTGTTTTTTCCACCAAAGTGGATAACCTCACATTTATCCACATTATACTGCATATACCATGCATTTGCCCACTCACCTAACCTGTCCAAGTCATGCTGCAGCCTCTTAGCATCCTCCTCACAGCTCACACCGCCACCCAGCTTAGTGTCATCTGCAAATTTGGAGATAGTACTTTCAATTCCTTCATCTAAATCATTGATGTATATTGTAAAGAGCTGGGGTCCCAGCACTGAGCCCTGTGGCACTCCACTAGTCACTGCCTGCCCTTCTGAAAAGCACCCTTTTGTTCCGACTCTCTTTCCTGTCTGCCAACCAGTTTTCTATCCACGTCAATATATTACCCCCAATACCATGTACTTTAATTTTGCACACTAATCTCTTGTGTGGGACCTTGTCAAAAGCCTTTTGAAAGTTCAAATACACCACATCCACTGGTTCTCCCTACTAGTTACATCCTCCAAAAATTCTAGAAGATTTGTCAAGCATGATTTCCCTTTCATAAATCCATGCTGACTTGGACCGATCCTGTCACTGCTTTCCAAATGCGCTGCTATTTCATCCTTAATAATTGATTCCAACATTTTCTCCACCACCAATGTCAGGCTAACCGGTCTATAATTATCCGCTTTCTCTCTCCCTCCCTTTTTAAAAAGTGGTGTTACATTAGCTACCCTCCAGTCCATATGAACTGATCCCGAGTCAATAGACTTGAAAAATGATCACCAATGCATCCACTATTTCTAGGGCCAAGTCAGCAGGGAAATCATGTTTGACAAATCTTCTAGATTTTTTTGAGGATATAACTGGGAGAGTGGACAAGGGAAAACCAGTGGATGTGGTGTATTTGGACTTTCAAAAGGCTTTTGACAAGGTCCCACACAAGAGATTGGTGTACAAAATCAAAGCACATGTTATTGGGGGTAATGTACTGACGTGGATAGAGAACTGCTTGGCAGACAGGAAGCAGAGAGTCGGGATAAACGGGTCCTTTTCAGAGTGGGAGCCAGTGACGAGTGGGGTGCCGCAGGGCTCAGTGCTGGGACCCCAGCTATTTACAATGTACATTAATGATTTAGATGAAGGAATTGAGTGTAATATTTCCAAGTTTACGGATGATACTGAGCTGGGTGGCGGTGTGAGCTGTGAGGAGGACGCTGAGAGGCTGCAGGGTGACTTGGACAGGTTAGGTGAGTGGGCAAATGCATGGCAGATGCAGTATAATGTGGATAAATGTGAGGTTTATCCACTTTGGTGGCAAAAACACGAAGGCAAAATATTATCTGAATGGTGGCAGATTAGGAAAAGGGGAGGTGCAATGAGACCTGGGTGTCATGGTTCATCAGTCATTGAAAGTTGGCATGCAGATACAGCAGGTGGTGAAGAAGAGGTATGTTGGCCTTCATAGCTAGGGGATTTGAGTACAGGAGCAGGGAGGTCTTACTGCAGTTGTACTGGGCCTTAGTGAGGCCTCACCTCGAATGTTGTGTTCAGTTTTGGTCTCCTAATCTGAGGAAGGACACTCTTGCTATTGAGGGAGTGCAGCAAAGGTTCACCAGACTGATTCCCGGGATGGCAGGACTGACATATGAGGAGAGACTGGATTGACTGGGCCTGTATTCATTGGAGTTTAGAAGGATGAGAGGGGATCTCATAGAAACATATAAAATTCTGACGGGACTGGACAGGTTAGATGCAGGAAGAATGTTCCGATGTTGGGGAAGTCCAGAACCAGGGGACATAGTATAAGGATTAGGGGTAAGCCAGTTAGAACTGAGATGAGGAGAAACTTCTTCACTCAGAGAGTTGTTAACCTGTGGAATTCCCTACTGCAGAGAGTTGTTGATGCCAGTTCATTGGCTATGTTCAAGAGGGAGTTGGATATGGCCCTTACGGCTGAAGAGATCAAGGGGTATGGAGAGAAAGCAGCAAAAGGGTACTGAGGTGAATGATCAGCCATGATGTTATTGAATGGTGGTGCAGGCTCGAAGGGCCGAATGGCCTACTCCTGCGCCTATTTTCTATGTTTCTATGTTTCACTAATCTTTTTCTCTTCACATATTTATAGAAGCTTTTGCAGTCAGTTTTTATGTTCCCTGCAAGCTTCCTCTCATACTCTATTTCCCCCTCCTAATTAGACCCTTTGTCCTCCTCTGCTGAATTCTAAATTTCTCCCAGTCCTCAGGTTTGCTGCTTTTTCTGGCCAATTTATATGCCTTTTCCTTGGATTTAACACTATCCTTAATTTCCCTTGTTAGCCACGGTTGAGCCATCTTCCCCGTTTTATTTTTACTCCAGACAGGGATGTACAATTGTTGAAGTTCATCCATGTGACCTTTAAATGTTTGCCATTGCCTATCCACCGTCAACCCTTTAAGTATCATTTGCCAGTCTATCCTAGCCAATTCACGTCTCATCCCATCGAAGTTACCTTTCCTTAAGTTCAGGACCCTAGTCTCTGAATTAACACTGTCACTTTCCATCTTAATAAAGAATTCTACCATATTATGGTCACTTTTCCCCAAGAGGCCTCACACAACAAGATTGCTAATTAGTCCCTTCTCATTACACATCACCCAGTCCAGGATGGCCAGCTCTCTAGTTGGTTCCTCGACATATTGGCCTAGAAAGCCATCCTTAATACACTCCAGGAAATACTCCTCCACTGCATTGCTACCAGCTTGGTTAGCCCAATCTATATGTAGATTAAAATTGCCCATGATAACTGCTGTACCTTTATTGCACACATGCCTAATTTCTTTTTTGATGCCATCCCCAACCTCACTGCTACTGTTTGGTGGTCTGTACACAACTCCTACTAATGTTTTTTGCCCTTTGGTATTCCGCAGCTCTACCCATACAGATTCCACATCATCCAAGCTAATGTCTTTCCTTACTATTGCATTAATTTCCTCTTTAACCAGCAATGCTACCCCACCTCCTTTTCCTTTCTGTCTCTCCTTCCTGAATGTGGAATAATCCTGGATGTTGAGTTCTCAGCCTTGGTCACCCTGGAGTCATGTCTCCATAATCCCAATTATATCATAGTTGTTAATAGTTGCCTGCGCAGTTAATTCATCCACCATATTATGAATACTCCTCGCATTGAGACATAGAGCCTGCAGGCTTGTCTTTTTAACACTCTTTGTCCCTTTAGAATTTTGCTGTAATGTGGCCCTTTTTGATTTTTGCCTTGGGTTTCTCTGCCATCCACTTTTACTATTCTCCGTTCTATCTTTGCTTCTGCCCCCATTTTATTTCCCTCTGTCTCCCTGCAAAGGTTCCCACCCCCCTCCCCAACAGCACTAGCAAACACTCCCCCGAGGACATTGGTTCCGGTCCTGCCCGGGTGCAGACCGTCCGGTTTGTACTGGTCCCACCTCCCCCAGAACCGGTTCCAATGTCCCAGGAATTTGAATCCCTCCCTCTCGCACCATTCCTCAAGCCACGTATTAATCTTAACTATCCTGCTATTTCTACTCTGACGAGCACGTGGCACTGGTAGCAATCCTGAGATTACTACCTTTGAGGTGCTACTTTTTAATTTAACTACTAGCTCCCTAAATTAAGCTTGTAGGAGGACCTCATCCCGCTTTTTACCTATATCGTTGGTACCTATATGCACCACAACAACTGGCTGTTCACTCTCCCCCTCCCCCTCCAGAATGCCCTGCAGCCACTCCGAGACATCCTTGACCCTTGCACCAGGGAGGCAACATACCATCCTGGAGTCTCGGTTGCGACCGCAGAAATGCCTATCTATTCCTCTTACAATTGAATCCACTATAGCTCTCCCACTCTTTTCCCTGCCCTTCTGTGCAGCAGAGCCACCCATGGTGCCATGAACTTGGCTGCTGCTGCCTTCCCCTGGTGAGCCAACTCCCCCAACAGTATCCAAAGCAGTGTATCTGCATTGGCACTTCAACCCACAACCTTCTCATTCAGAGACTCAGTGCTAATGGAGGAGCTATGTCTCACACATTGTATCTAACCCCGTGCTGTACCTGCCCTGGGAGTGTTTGATGGGACAGTGTAGAGGGAGCTTTACTCTGTATTTAACCCGTGCTGTACCTGCCCTGGGAGTGTTTGATGGGACAGTGTAGAGGGAGCTTTACTCTGTATTTAACCCGTGCTGTACCTGCCCTGGGACTGTTTGATGGGACAGAGTAAAGTAAACCCATGCTGTACCTGCCATGGAAGAATCACACAAAACTCTAGAATTATTATAAATGATTTTATTGACATTCAGACATGATCACACTGCTGGGAGTGTACTAAACACCCCCAAACAATGAGAGGGAGATAGAAGAGCAGATATGTAGGCAAATTTCTGGGAAGTGCAAAAACTATAGGGTGGTAATAGTAGGGGATGTCAACTACCCTAATATTAACTGGGAAAACATTAGTGTGAAGGGTATCGAGGGGCAGAATTCCTAAAATGCATTCAGGAGAACTTTTTTAGCCAGTATGGAGCAAGCCCAACATGGGAGGGGGCGGTTCTGGATTCAGTTTTGGGGAATGAAGCTGGGCAGGTGGAAGGGGTATTAGTGGGGGAGCACTCAGGTGCTTGCTAGTGCCCATAATTCAGTTAGATTTAAGGTAGTTATGGAAAAAGACAAGTATAGATCAAGAATAAAAGTTCTAAATTGGGGAAACGCCAATTTTGCTAAGCTGAGAGATAATTTAGCCAAAGTGGACTGGAAACAGCTACTTGAAGGTAAATCAGTGTCAGAGCAGTGGGAGGCATTCAAGGAGGAGATCCTGAGGGTTCATGCCAAACATATGCCCTTAAAGAAAAAGGGTGGGACTAACAAATCTAAAGTCCCCTGGATGTCTAGGGACATACAGGTGAGGATAAAGAAAAAAAGGGAGGCTTATGACAGATACTGCTGTATACTGCAGAAACTCTGGAGTGCAAATTAGCATTGGGTCAAGCAGATCAGAGAGTTAAAGGCGTGGCTCAAAGAGTGGTGTTGGAACGGGGGGTTTTCAATTCATGGGGCACTGGCACCAGTACTGGGGAAAGAGGGAGCTGTTCCGCTGGGACAGGCTCCACTTAAACATAGAATCAAAGAAATTTCTCTTAGGCAGTCCCTTGGAGTCGAGGATGACTTGTCAACGATTGTTCAAGGCTGGAGTAGAATTCCTCTTTGGTCTTGTCTGTAGCTTCCAGTGTTGGGCCGTACGCACTGATGACCATAGCGCACTGGTTCTGGGCTAGAATGAGCCGAAGGGTCATGAGGCGTTTGTTTATTCCACAAAGGGAATCTCTGAGACGCTCAACTAGCTCATTTTTTATGATGAAGCCTACGCCACGGAGACGGCGTTCTTTTGGTTTACCGTTCCAGAAGGTGTATCCACCACATTGTTCCTTGAGCTGGCCTTCCCCTGCCCACCGGTCTCGCTTAGGGCAATGATGCTTTTGTCAAATTGTCTCAGTTCCCGGGCAATGATAGCGGTGCAGCGTTCCAGTCTGTCACTGTTAGGGTTGTCCACAAGGGTCCGATCTCCAGCTCCCCCCGATCTCCGGCTCCTCCCAATCTCCTCCCGATCTCCGGCTCTTCCCAATCTCCAGCTCTTCCCAATCTCCAGCTCCCCCCCGATCTCCGGCTCCCCCCCGATCTCCGGCTCCCCCCCGATCTCCGGCTCCTCCCAATCTCCGGCTCCCCCCAATCTCCGGCTCCCCCAATCTCTGGCTCCCCCCAATCTCCGGCTCCCCCAATCTCCTCCCGATCCCCGGCTCCCCCCAATCCCCGGATCCTCCCAATCTCCTCCCGATTCCCGGCTCCTCCCAATCTCCTCCCGATTCCCGGCTCCTCCCAATCTCCGGCTCCTCCCGATTCCCGGCTCCTCCCGATCTCCGGCTCCTCCCAATCTTCGGCTCCTCCTGCTCTCTGGCTCCTCCAGATCTTCGGCTCCTCCTGCTTCCTGGCTCCTCCCGATCTCCGGCTCCTCCCGATCTTCGGCTCCCCCTGCTCCCTGGCTCCTCCCGATCTCCTCCCAATCTCCGGCTCTTCCCCATCTCCGGCTCCTCTTGACCTTTTCAAACCCCGCTCCCTCTCCATGGCCTTAACATCCTTACTGGTGTAAGATGCCCCAAAACCTGACACAATATTCGAACTGCAGCCTAACGGATGCTTGGTTAGGCTGCAGGGTTACGGGCCGAGAGCTGGAAAGTGGGATTAGGCCAGATAGCCTCTTGTTGGCCGGCACTGCCGTAAATTTCTATGATTTGTACAGGTTTACATGACCTCTGCCATTTTTTTACTCTACACCACTATTTATAAAACCTAGGATCAAATGTGCTTTTTAACCACTTTGTCAACTTGCCCTCCCACCTTTAAAGATTGATGTACCAGAACCACTTGTAGGTTTTAGATATATGAACATAACATGGCTAAAACTTGACATCAAATCTCTGACAATGTGCATTATGGGAAAGAGTTTAGTCTGAGTTAGAAACACAAACAGGCGCTTCACTGCAGGCAGATCGCCATGGCAACATTGATAAGCCATTCCATTCACTGAACCCACTGTTGTAATGTGCAATCAGATCCGGGGAAAGAGCAGGCTTTGTGTGTTAGTAACCACAATATAAACTGAAACCAGACTGAGTAATACAATAGATGAGATTATAATGAGAGATGTTTCTACCTATAACTGTGAAACTATAAGTAGTAACAGCAGGCAGGGTAGTTTTGGGATAATGAAACATTACTGAAGGAAAGTAACTGCTGGGAACCAGGGAAAGTGTCCATGTCAATCACAGATTACAGAAGTTCCAGCTGTCTTTTCCCAGCTTCCTGCCCAAACCCAGCAGAGAAGACAAGGAAGAGTCCGGGGCCAGAGGTGGATCAGCGCAGGGTATAAAAGTGAGGGGAGACTGATGTAAGGGGACAGTGGGGACAGGAGACACCGGAGATCAAGCTCAGGGCGCCCGAGGTTCCTTCCAGCGGGCTGACCTGGTGTCAGTTACTGTGGACACGTGGGACTTGCATCTTTACTCTG
Source organism: Pristiophorus japonicus (assembly GCF_044704955.1). NCBI lineage: Eukaryota > Metazoa > Chordata > Chondrichthyes > Pristiophoridae > Pristiophorus > Pristiophorus japonicus. The sequence goes on along the minus strand of NC_091988.1, from coordinate 107,995,660 downwards.
ACTGTAAGTCAATATAAAACAAAGTGTGATCTCACAAGAAAGCAGGGAAGTGATTGGTTGTTCAGTATTTCTTTTTCTTGGGCATTGGTTTCAATTAAGATCTGGTGTTATATAATTAAACATTCAAAACTTGAAAACTTTAAGTAATTAAATAAAATACATTCAAGATGGAAGGACAGCTGGTGGACACCAGTGTGATTCACGTTGACCACATCTGCAGTAAGTGTCTGCAGCGCGAGGAACTTCTGCTCCGTGCTGATGAGCTGGAGTCTGAGCTTCAGACACTGCGATACATCAGGGATGGGGAGAGTTACCTGGACGCTGTGTTCCAGGAGGCAGTCACACCCCTTAGATTAAATAATTCAAAGTTGGTCTGTGGTCAGGGACAGGAGGGTGTGACTACGAGTGAGGCAGGTATGGGAACCCCGGATGCAGTGATGGAGGAGCCTCAGCCCTTGCTCTTGTCCAACAGGTTTGAGGTTCTTACTCCGTATGGAGGAGAGCAGGGAGGATGAGCAAACTCACCACAGCAACGTGGTACACGGAGGCCATTTTAGCTGGGGATGTGAAAAGAAATATGGTAGTGGTAGGGGACAGTATAGTTAGGGGGATTGATACTGTTACATAAGAACATAAGAAATAGGAGCAGGAGTCGGCCATTCGGCCCCTCGAGTCTGCTCCGCCATTCAATAAGATCATGGCTGATCTGATCATAGACTCAGCTCCACTTCCCTGCCTGCTCCCCATAACCCTTTACTCCCTCATCGCTCAGAAATCTGTCTATCTCCGCCTTAAATATATTCAATGACGCAGCCTCTACAGAGGGGCAGAGAATTCCATCGGTTTATAACCCTCTGAGAGAAGAAATTCCTCCTCATCTCAGTTTTAAATGGGCGGCCCCTTATTCTAAGACTATGTCCCCTAGTTTTAGTTTCCCCTATGAGTGGAAATATCCTCTCTGCATCCCCCTTGTCGAGCCCCCTCATTATCTTATAAGTTTCAATAAGATCACCTCTCATTCTTCTGAACTCCAATGTGTATAGGCCCAACCTACTCAACCTATCTTCATAAGTCAATCCCCTCATCTCTGGAATTAACCTAGTGAACCTTCTCGGAACAGCCTCCAATGCAAGTATATCCTTCCTTAAATACGGAGACCAAAACTGTACACAGTACTCCAGGTGTGACCTCACCAATACCTTGTACAGTTGTAGCAGGACTTCTCTGCTTTTATACTCTATCCCCCTTGCAATAAAGGCCAACGTTCCATTTGCCTTCCTGATCACTTGCTGTACCTGCATACTAACTTTTTGTGTTTCATGCACAAGGGACCCCCAGGTCCCTCTGAACTGCAGCACTTCGCAATTTTTCTCCATTTAAATTATAATTTGCTTTCCTATTATTTCTGCCAAAGTGGATAACCTCACATTTTCCCACATTATACTCCATCTGCCAAATTTTTGCCCATTAACTTAGCCTGTCTATATCCCTTTGCAAATTTTTTGTGTCCTCCTCACAATTTGCTTTCTCACCCATCTTTGTATCATCAACAAACTTGTCTACATTACACTCGGTCCCTTCATCCAAGTCAGTAATATAGATTGTAAATAGTTGAGGACCCAGCACCGATGCCTGCAGCACCCCACTTGTCACTGTTTGCCAACTGGAAAATTACCCATTTATCCCGACTCTCTTGTTCTCTGTTAGTTAGCCAATCCTCTATCCATGCTAATATATTATCCCCAACCCCATGAACGTTTATCGTGTGCAGTAACCTGTTGTGTGGCACCTTATCGAATGCCTTCTGGAAATCCAAATACACCACATCCATTGGTTCCCCCTTATCCACCCTGCTCATTACATCCTCAAAGAACTCCAGCAAATTTGTCAAACGTAATTTCCTTTTCATAAAATCATGTTGACTCTGCTTGATTAAATCATGCTTTTCCAAATGTCCTTAATAATGGACTCCAGCATTTTCCCAACGACAGACGTTAGGCTAACGGGTCTATAGTTTCTTGCTTTTTGTCTGCCTCTTTTTTTTCAATAGGGGCGTTACATTTGCGGTTTTCCAATCTGCTGGGACCTCCCTAGAATCCAGGGAATTTTGGTAGATTACAACCAATGCACCCACTATCTCTTCAGCCACTTCTCTTAAGACCCTAGGATGTTAGGCATCAGGTCCAGGGGACTTGTCCACCTTTAGTCCCATTATTTTACCGAGTACTACTTCATTAGTGATAGTGATTGTATTAAGTTCCTCCCTACCTATTGCCCCTTGATTATCCACTATTGGGATGTTTTTAGTGTCTTCTACCGTGAAGATTTGTTCAACATTTCTGCCATTTCCCTGTTCTCCATTATTAATTCCTCAGTCTCATCCTCCAGGGAACCAACATTTACTTTAGCCACTCTTTTCCTTTTTATGTACCTGTAGAAACTCTTACTATCTGTTTTTACATTTCGTGCTAGTTTAGTTTCATAATCTATCTTCCCTGTCTTTATCATTTTTTTAGACATTCTTTGCTGGCTTGTAAAAATTTCCCAATCCTCTGGCCTCCCACTAGTCTTGGCCACATTGTATGCCTTTGTTTTCAATTTGATACCATCCCTTGTTTCCTTATTTCGCCGCGGATAGTTATCCCTTCCTTTACAGTCTTTCCTTCTCATTGGGATATATTTTTATTGTGAGTTATGAAATAGCTCCTTAAATGTCTGCCACTGCCTATCAACCATCCCATACTTTAATCTATTTTCCCAGTCTAATTTAGCCAACCTTGCCTTCATACCTTTGTAGTCTCCTTTATTTAAGCTTAGGACCCTGGTTTGAGAACCTACTTTCTCACCCTCCAACTGAATTTGAAATTTAACCGTGTTATGGTCACTCATTCCTAGAGGAATTAGTATGAGATCATTTATTAATCCTGTCTCATTACACAGTACTAGATCTAAGATAGCCTGCTCCCTGGTTGGTTCCGCAATGTACTGTTGAAGGAAACTATCCCGGATACACTCTATGGACTCTTCCTCAAGACTACCCTGGCCAATTTGCTTTGTCCAATCAATATGAAGATTAAAATCACCCATGGTTATTGCCGTTCCTTTATTACAAGCCTCCATTATTTCTTGATTTATACTCCGTCCAACAGTGTAGCTACTGTTAGGGGGCCTATGGCCTACACCCATCAGTGACTTTTTCTCTTTATTATTCCTTATTTCCACCCAAACTGATTCAACATCTTGATCCTCTGAGCCAATACCATTTCTCACTAACGCACTGATCCCATCCTTTATTAACAGAGCTACCCCACCTCCTTTTCCTTTCTGTCTGTCCTTCCAAATTGTCAAATACCCTGAATATTTAATTCCCAGTCCTGGTCACCTTGCAACCACGTCTCTGTAATGGCTATCAGATCATACCCATTTGTATCTATTTGTGCCATCAATTCATCTATTTTATTACGAATGCTTCGTGCATTTAGACAATGAGCTTTTAAATTTGTTCTCTGCAGCCGAGAGCATGAGTCTCGAAGGCTGTGTTGCCTGCCCGATGCCAGGGTTAAGGAGATCTCCTCTGGGCTGGAGAGAAACTTGGAGTGGGAGGGGAAGATCCAGTTGTCGTGGTCCACGTAGGTACCAATGACATAGGTAGGAAAAAAGGTTCTGCTGAGCGAGTATGAGCAGGGGCTAAAAGCAGAATCATAAAGGTTATTACCTGAGCCACGAGCAAATTTGCATAGGGCAGATAAGATCAGAAATAAACGCGTGGCTCAAAGATTGGTGTGGGAGGAATGGGTTTCAATTCAAGGGGCACTGGCACCAGTACTGGGAGAAGAGTGAGCTGTTCCGTGGAGACGGGCTTCACTCGAACCAGGCTGGCACCAGTGTCCTGGTAAATCAAATAACTAGGGCTGTAGATAGAGCTTTAAACCAAATAGTCGGGGGAGGGATCAGGTAAGCGGAAATTTAAAACATCAAAGAGAAAAGGAGAAGGCAATAGTGCAGGATAGCGATAAAGGTAATGATAACCAGAGTGTGGCAGGAAGGGACAGAGAGTATACACACAAAAGTGCATCAGGAAGTTGGGTCAGAGTAGGGAAAAAAGGTAAAAATACAAAATTAAAAGCTCTTTAACTGAATACATGCAGCATTCATAAGGGAAGGGAAGATCGACTATGAAAGTAAACTGGCACGAAATATAAAAACAGATAGCAAGAGTTTCTATAGGTATATAAAAAGGAAAAGAGTGGCTAAAATAAATGTTGATCCCTTAGAGGACGAGACCGGGGAATTAGTAATGGGGAACATGGAGATGGCAGAAACTCTGAACAAATATTTTTCGGTAGAGGACACTAACAATATCCCAACAGTGGATAGTCAAGGGGCTATAGGGGTGGAGGGGGGGGGAGGAGGAACTTAACACAATCACAATCACTAAGGAGATGGTACTCAGTAAGATAATGAGACTAAAGGCAGATAAATCCACTGCACCTGATGGCTTGCATCCTAGGGTCTGAAGAGAAGTAACGGCAGGGATTGTTGATGCATTGGTTGTAATTTACCAAAATTCCCTGGATTCTGGGGGGGTCCCAGCAGATTGGAAAACTGCAAATGTAACTCCCCATTTAAAAAAGGAGACAGACAAAAAGCAGGAAACTATAGACCAGTTAGCCTAACATCTGTGGTTGGGAAAATGTTGGTGTCCATTATTAAAGAAGTAGTAACAGGACATTCGGAAAAGCAAAATTCGGTCAGGCAGAGTCAGCATGGATTTATGAAGGGGAAGTCATGTTTGACAAATGTGCTGGAATTCTTTGAGGTTGTAACGAACAGGGTGGATAAAGGGGAACCAGTGGATGTGGTGTATTTGGACTTCCTGAAGGCATTTGACAAGGTGCCACATAAAAGGTTACTGCACAAGATAAAAGTTCACAGGGTTGGGGGTAATATATTAGCATGGATAGAGGATTGGCTAACTAACAGAAAACAGAGAGTTGGGATAAATGGTTCATTCTCGGGTCCGCAATCAGTAACTTGTGGGATGCCACAGGGATCAGTGCTGGGATCCCAACTATTTACAATCTATACGTGTCGGTGAAGCAGCAGTCAGAGGAGTTCGGGCAGTCTGGGGAGCGTCGAGAGGCCTATAAAGGCCCAGCCGGTGCAGCTGCAGCAGGGTGAGAAGGCAAAAAAGAAGTAGAAAGAAATCGAAAGGTGACGTCACAGCCAAGGGGGTAAGTGATTGGCTGGAGATTGGTAAGTAGTTTTTCTTTTTCTTTTCTATATCAGTAAGTAACCTTTAGCATTGTTGTTGCCAATTTAAGTTTATCTAGGGGTTAAGTCATGGCAGGACAGCTCGGAACCATGTTATGCTCCTCCTGTACTATGTGGGAAGTCAGGGACGCTTCCGTTGCGGGAAAGGACTACGTGTGCGGGAAGTGTATCCAGTTGCAGCTCCTGACAGACCGCATTGTGGCACTGGAGCTGCGGGTGGATTCACTCTGGAGCATACACAATGCTGAGAATGACGTGAATAGCACGTTTAGTGAGTTGGTCTTACCGCAGGAAAAGGTTACTCAGGTAGATAGGGAATGGATGACCAACAGGAAGAGCAGTGGAAGGAAGGTAGTGCAGGGGTCCCCTGCGGTCATCCCCCTGAAAAACAGATACACCGCTTTGGGTACTGTTGAGGGGGATAACTCACCAGGGGAAAGCAGCAGCAGCCAAGTTCATGGCACTGTGGGTGGCTCTGCTGCACAGGAGGGCAGGAAAAAGAGTGGGTGAGCTATAGTGATAGGGGATTCAATTGTAAGGGGAATAGATAGACGTTTCTGCGGCTGCAACCGAGACTCCAGGATGGTACGTTGCCTCCCTGGTGCAAGGGTCAAGGATGTCTCGGAGCAGGTGCAGGGCATTCTGAAAAGGAGGGTGAACAGCCAGTTGTCGTGGTGCATATAGGTACCAACAATATAGGTAAAAAAAGGGATGAGGTCCTACAAGGCGATAATAGGGAGCTTGGAGCTAAATTAAAAAGTAGGACATCAAAAGTAGTAATCTCAGGATTGCTACCAGTGCCACGTGCTAGTCAGAGTAGGAATCACAGGATAGCTCAGATGAATATGTGGCTTGAGGAGTGGTGCAAAAGGGAGGGATTCAAATTCCTGGGACATTGGAACCGGTTCTGGGGGAGGTGGGACCAGTACAAACCGAATGGTCTGCACCTGGGCAGGACCGGAACCAATGTCCTAGGGGGAGTGTTTGCGAGTGCTGTTGGGGAGGGGTTACTAATATGGCAGGGGGATGGGAACCTTTGCAGGGAGACAGAGGGAAGTAGAATGGGGGCAGAAGCAAAAGATAGAAAGAGGAAAAGTAAAAGCGGAGGGCAGAGAAACCTAAGGCAAAAAGCAAAAAGGGCCATATTACAGCGAAATTCTAAAGGGGCAAAGTGTGTTAGAAAGACAAGTCTGAAGGCTTGAAGGCTCTGTGCCTCAATGCGAGGAGTATTCGGAATAAGGTGGAAGAATTAACTGTGCAGATAGCAGTTAATGGGTATGATATAATTGGCATCACAGAGACATGGCTCCAGGGTGTCCAAGGCTAGGAACTCAACATCCAGGGGTATTCAACATTTAGGAAGGATAGACAGAAAGGAAAAGGAGGCAGGGTGGCATTGCTGGTTAAAGAGGAAATTAATGCAATAGTAAGAAAGGACATTAGCCTGGATGATGTGGAATCGGTATGGGTGGAGCTGCGGAATACAAGGGGCAGAAAACGCTAGTGGGAGTTGTGTACAGACCACTAAACAGTAGTAGTAAGGTTGGGGACAGCATCAAACAAGAAATAAGGGATGCATGCAATAAAGGTACAGCAGTTATCATGGGTGACTTTAATCTACATATTGATTGGGCTAACCAAACTGGGAGCAATGCAGTGGAGGAGGATTTCCTGGAGTGTATTAGGGATGGTTTTCTCGACCAATATGTTGAGGAACCAACCAGGGAGCTGGCCATCCTCGACTGGGTGATGTGCAATGAGAAAGGACTAATTAGCAATCTTGTTGTGTGAGACCCCTTGGGGAAGAGTGAACATAACATGGTAGAATTCTTTATTAGGATGGAGAGTGACACAGTTAATTCAGAAACTAGGGTCCTGAGCTTAAGGAAAGGTAACTTCGATGATTTGAGGCATGAATTGGCTAGAGTAGACTGGCAAACGATACTTAAAGGGTTGACGGTGGTTAGGCAATGGCAAACATTTAAAGATCACATGGATGAACTTCAGCAATTGTACATCCCTGTCTGGAGTAAAAATAAAACGGGGAAGGTGGCTCAACTGTGGCTAACAAGGGAAATTAAGGATAGTGTTAAATCCAAGGAAGAGGCATATAAATTGGCCAGAAAAAGCAGCAAACTTGAGGACTGGGAGAAATTTAGAATTCAGCAGAGGAGGACTAAGGGGTTAATTAAGAGGGGGATAATAGAGTACGAGAAGAAGCTTGCCAGGAACATAAAAACTGACTGCAAAAGCTTCTATAGATATGTGAAGAGAAAAAGATTAGTGAAGACAAACGTAGGTCCCTTGCAGTCGGATTCAGGCGAATTTATAATGGGGAACAAAGAAATTGCAGACCAATTGAACAAATACTTTGGTTCTGTCTTCATGAAGGAAGACACAAATAACCTTCCGGAAATACTAGGGGACCGAGGTTCTAGTGAGAAGGAGGAACTGAAGGATATCCTTATTAGGCGGGAAACTGGGTTAGGGAAATTGATGGGATTGAAGGCCGATAAATCCCCGGGGCCTGATAGTCTGCATCCCAGAATAATTAAGGAAGTGACCATAGAAATAGTGGATGCATTGGTGATAATTTTCCAACAGTCTATCGACTCGGGGTCAGTTCCTATGGACTGGAGGGTAGCTAATGTAACACCACTATTTAAAAAGGGAGGGAGAGAGAAAGTGGGTAATTATACACCGGTTAGCCTAACATCAGTAGTGGGGAAAATGTTGGAATCAATTATTAAAGATGAAATAGCAGCGCATTTGGAAAGCAGTGATAGGATCGGTCCACGTCAGCATGGATTTATGAAAGGGAAATCATGCTTGACAAATCTTCTGGAATTTTTTGAGGATGTAACTAATAGAGTGGACAAGGGAGAACCAGTGGATGTGGTGTATTTGGACTTTCAAAAGGCTTTTGACAAGGTCCCACACAAGAGATTGGTGGACAAAATCAAAGCACATGTTATTGGGGGTAATATACTGACGTGGATAGAGAACTGGTTGGCAGACAGGAAGCAGAGAGTCAGGATAAACGGGTCCTTTTCAGAATGGCAGGCAGTGACTAGTGGGGTGCCACAGGGCTCAGTGCTGGGACCCCAGCTATTTACAATATACATCAATGATTTAGATGAAGGAATTGAGTGTAATATCTCCAAGTTTGCAGATGATACTAAACTGGGTGGCGGTGTGAGCTGTGAGGGGGATGCTAAGAGGCTGCAGGGTGACTTGGACAGGTTAGGTGAGTGGGCAAATGCATGGCAGATGTAGTATAATGTGGATAAATGTGAGAAAATGCGAAGACAGAATATTATCTGAATGGTGGCAGATTAGGAATAGGGGAGGTGCAACGAGACCTTGGTGTCATAGTTCATCAGTCATTGAAAGTTGGCATACAGGTGCAGCAGGCGGTGAAGAAGGCAAATGGTATGTTGGCCTTCATAACTAGGGGATTTGAGTATAGAAGCAGGAGGTCTTACTGCAGTTGTACAGGGCCTTTGTGAGGCCTCACCTGGAATATGGTGTACAGTTTTGGTCTCCTAATCTGAGGAAGGACATTCCTGCTATTGAGGGAGTGCAGCGAAGGTTCACCAGACTGATTCCCGGGATGGCCAGACTGACATATGAGGAGAGACTGGATCAACTGGGCCTTTATGCATTGGAGTTTAGAAGAATGAGAGGGGATCACATAGAAACATACCAGATTCTGACGGGACGGGACAGGTTAGATGCGGGTAGATTGGTCCTGATGTTGGGGAAGTCCAGAACCAGGGGACACAGTCTTAGGATAAGGGGTAGGCCATTTAGGACTGAGATGAGGAGAAACTTCTTCACTCAGAGAGTTGTTAACCTGTGGAATTCTCTGCCGCAGAGAGTTGTTGATGCCAGTTCATTGGATATATTCAAGAGGGAGTTAGATATGGCCCTTACAGCTAAAGGGATCAAAGGGTATGAAGAGAAAGCAGGAAAGGGGTACTGAGGGAATGATCAGCCATGATCTTATCGAATGGTAGTGCAGGCTCGAAGGGCCTACTCCTGCACCTATTTTCTATGTTTCTATACCTCTTCCTTGGATTTAACACTCTCCTTAATTTCCCTTGTTAGCCACAGTTGAACCACCTTCCTCATTGTATTTTTACTCCAGACAGGGATGTACAATTGCTGAAGTTCATCCATGTGATCTTTAAATGTTTGCCATTGCCTATCCACCGTCAACCCTTTAAGTATCACTCGCCAGTCTACTCTAGCCAATTCACGTCTTATACCATCGAAGTTACCTTTCCTTAAGTTGACAATCCTTGTCTGAATAAAATGTGTCGCTCTCCATCTTAATAAAGAATTCTACCATATTATGGTCACTCTTCCCCAAGGGGCCTCGCACAACAAGATTGCTAACTAGTCCCTTTCTCATTACACATCACCCAGTCTAGGATGGCCAGCCCTCTTAACCTTATATTCCGGGGAATACAGGCTTAATTTATGTAATCACTCCTCAATAGTTTAACCCTCGAGTCCTGATGACATGTTGGTAAATCTGCAATGCACTCCTTCCAAGGCCGTGCCCAGAACTGTACACAGAACGCCACAGGTGGTCCAAACAGGACTTTGTAAAGCTGCAGCAAAACTTCTCCTTTGTAAAATAACCCTTTAGTTATCAGAATTAACATTTCATTAGCCTTTTTGTTTATATTTATTTTAAACACTCCCAGGGCAGGTACAGCATGGGGTTAGATACAGACTGAAGCTTCCCCTACACTGTCCCATCAAACACTCCCAGGGAAGGTACAGCACGGGTTAGATACAGAGTAAAGCTCCCTCTACACTGTCCAATCAAACACTCCCAGGGCAGGTACAGCAGTTTAGATGCCTCTGTGCATGATAAGTAGGCTGTGATTCCCATTACTCATATTCCCAACTACCCACAGAATTTTCACTGAGCAAAACCTTCCTGGAGACATCAGTCCATTTACACTAATCTCCTGTCTGATATAAACCAACCCCACAGTCACTGACACCAATCTCCTCCTGTCTGATATAAACTCACCCACAGTCACTGACACCAATCTCCTCCTGTCTGATATAAACCCACCCACAGTCACTGACACCAATCTCCTCCTGTCTGATATAAACCCACCCACAGTCACTGACACCAATCTCCTCCTGTCTGATATAAACCCACCCACAGTCACTGACACCAATCTCCTCCTGTCTGATATAAACCCACCCACAGTCACTGACACCAATCTCCTCCTGTCTGATATAAACCCACCCACAGTCACTGACACCAATCTCCAGTGTATGTCAGACTGAAGTTGCTTACAATCCTTGAGCTTTTACGCTATTCCTAATCGAGTTTGAGATCTGCAATGAAGCACTCCACACACCTCAGTCCCGAGCACAGGCTTTATTTTTAACATGTAGATTCCACAATAATACAACTCGTGTTAAATGAGTGCAAAATATTCATACGGCAGATTCGACAAAGGAATACATTGTAATATTCATATCGTAAGACTCAATCTAACAAGCTGTATCCTTGACCTCAGACTTTGATAATTGCCAAGCCTGGGAGGCACGAAAGGAAGTTCGATTCTTTTAAAATGCCAATTAGAATGACATTGTCATCACTCGATGTCAAACTACCGAGAGAGCCCCCTCTTTACAGGGGCACAATTAACACCAAATTAGAATGAAATCAAACCCGAATACTGTTGCTGGTGTGTGCGGTGCCCAGCAGTCAGGAAGGTCTGCAGCGTACGGGCAGCCTCCACCTGCTCCCTCTCCAGGGACAGCCCAAAGGATGTTCTACCCTGGCTGTAGTCGTCAGCTTTCTTCCCAGGGTGCTCTCTGACCCAAGCTGCAAACTGTTCTTGTATTTAAAGTCCAATAAGGTGCAGCCCATGTGACTCTGGTTACCTCAGCAATCAAACCATTACTCTGAAAGACATTTATCAAACAAATCATTCCATTGGATGGCTGTTTAGGTTTCATCGAGTATCCTCTTCCTGTTTCGTTGGAGCTACGAGGAATCTGTGAGTCAGAACATTTAAAAGGTCTCTTATCGGTGTGAACAAGCTGATGTTCAGTGAGGTGCGATGACCGAGTGAATCCCTTCCCACGCTCAGAGCAAATGAACGGTCTCTCCCCAGTGTGAACTCGCTGATGTGTCAGAACATCAGATGTAAGCGGTTTTGATCCTAGCCCAATTGCTAGACGCACGGTTCGAATCGCCCTGCCTTATGAACGTTCGAGACCCGGGAATTATTATTCAGAGTGTAAATGAAATGAGTCATGGACAGGAAGGCTCCGGTGAAAAATCGTACTTAGATTTATTTGGTCTAACATATACTGGCTAAAACATGCACTACTAAACGAAAATCACTGTCTCGGTGGCGAATACAGTACAAAACTGAGGACCTGTAACATGCAGTAATTCCCTGCTGGATTCTAACTCCACCCCTACCAACCAATTACCCAGTCGAAGCTACCTTCCCAGAATAGCCCTAAAAAGCTTCACTTCTGAGCCTGAGCCCTTAGTCTCACCCAGTTCGCCTGGGATCTCTGGTTACTGGCTTGGGACACTCGCGATCATGCTCACCACTACACACACAGTTGGTTTCCTCGCTCAGCTCAGCTCAGCTGTGGGAAGTCACTGCCTGGTTTTCAGTCTCGGCGGCTTCTTCTGCGGAACTGTGGCTTTCTCCTGGTACATCGATCTTGGTGGAGAGAGAACTCTCTCTAGATACAAGCTGCCAGCTCCAAGCTACAAGCTAAAAATAAAGTGGAAAGAACCTGTCTTTATGGGAGTGCTACCCCCTATCTTTCCTGCCAATCTTTAAAATCCTTTTGTTTCTAAGCACGGGTACTTAGTCAGTGATGGGCCGTCCAACCCATGTGTATTGGGCTGATGGCCCTGAATCTGGGCATCTCTCTGAGTCTTTGTGTTGGGAAAGACCTGGCTCCTCTTTGGCTGGCCAGGCTAGTGGGTTCATTGTTCTGCTTTCCTTCTGAGGTGGAGGCGAAAAGTTCTTTTGCATATTAGAGTGGCTCTGTTAATGACCCCCCTTCCTGGCTGACAGCTCTTTTGTCAATGACCCCCCTTCCTGGCCAAAAGCTCTTTTGTCAATGACCCCCCTTCCTGGCCAAAAGCTCTTTTGTCAATGGATGACTGACAGTTCTTTTGTCATATCTAACTGTCATGCGGTCTCTGGAGTTTTAACAAAACCAGCTTTTTCACTTATCTGCACAGGGTGACCCCAGCACAGGGAAAATACCCTCAAAAAAATAAAATCCACAAAATATTCTCAACTAAGTCCATTCTTTAAACAGAAACTTTGCGATCTCTTCACAGATGAATTAGTGAATCCCTTCCCACACACACAACAGGTAAACGGCCTCTCCCCAGTGTGAACTCGCTGGTGTCTCAGAAGCTCGGCTGAATGAGTGAATCGCTTCACACAAACAGGCAAAAGGCAGAGAGAGAATCCACTAAAACACAAAGGCAGGTTGTGAAATTGAACATATGGTCATTTGTGGGGCCGGCACTAGAAAAAAGTGACTAGAAAAAGCTAACAGATTGTCGTAAAAACCCAAACGGTTCCTTAATGTCCTTCAGGGAAGGGAACCCACCTCCCCTGACAGTCCCAAAACAGTTCCTAAAACAGGATTTTTGACATAGTGCGGACAGGGTGTGTTTAACAATCTAATCTCCCCCAGAACCCGCCTCCCTTGACAGTCCAACACAACCAATTGTTGGTCACACTGGGCCCAGCAGTACTTGGGTGAAACCCAGCAGCTTCTCCTCCATCCCACTACAGCTTTACTCTGTATATAACCCTGTGCTGTACCTGCCCTGGGAGTGTTTGATGGGAGTGCAGAGGGAGCTTTACTCTGTATCTAACTCTCGCTGTACCTGCCCTGGGCATGTATTGTGGGATAATGAAGAATAGTTTGATGAGACATGTGCTGCTCACCTCGATGATCACAACATTTCACCCAAAGCCAAAGGTGATGCGTTTATCTTCTATCAGGATTAAATTTGCTGACAATGGACTTTTGAACCTGCTAATAGGACAAGTCTCCTAAGTCTCTCTGTTCCTCTACTTTCAAAGTTTTACCGTTCATGTACATTTCCGACGTTTTTCTTCCTCCTAAAATCTATCACCTCGACTCTGAATCTGCATTAACCTACTGTGTGTTCCTGCCCTTTCCCCAGCTTCCTCTCCACGCTGCCCCACTCCCTTTCATACCGTGAGCCTGAATCTGATCAACACCTGGCACCTTCTCAAACACCGTTTGACAATCCATCTCCAGCACATGCCCTGCATTTCCTTTCTCCCCGCCCCGCCCCTCACACACTCCCATTGGTTGGAGGACCAACTGTCCACTCGGTCCTCCAGCCCCGCCCCCGCTCTCCCTATTGGTGGGGAGCTGCCGTCAGTCACCCGGGCAGTGTGAGCTGAGCATGCGCGGTGGGGCGGGGCCGTGGGTGAGGGATGGGCGGAGGGAGCGGGTTAATAAACCCCGGGGGGACGCGGGTTTCACACACACCAAGTGCGGCCTCCGGCCTTTGCCCCGAGCGGGTCCCCGGGGGAGGGGTAGCTGCGGGGCTTTCTCCTGGTGACAGGCCCGGGGAGCGGCCGCCATCTTGCTGGGGCAGCAGGGCGCATGCGCGGCCATTCCCTGGTCCAGGAACCAGGAGGAGAGAATGTTGTGAGTTTCTATCCTGGGCTCACAGTCAGGGCTTTTGTCAACTCTTCTTCCAGGCTGTGAGAGAAGGGGGGCAGCATTTACAGGCCGCAAACTCACAGCCTTCACATCCACATCACACACACTCCATTCAGCAGGATCTGAGAGAGCATAGGAAAGAAAATAAGGAAGGCAATGAATAAATAGAGTTATAGAACAGGAGTCTAAAAAGATGGTTAAACATAAAGTGAGAGGAAATCCTCTTAAAAATGAGTTGAACTGTCTGTACAGCAATGCACGCCGTGTCCGTGATAAAAAGGGGGGCCGGAGGCAATCTGCGCTGTGAGGAACCAAACGTAGAGGGGATTACTGAGACATGGTTACAGAAAACTCCGGACTGGAAATTGAACATTGCAAGTTATAACATATTTAGAAAAGATAGAGAGGGAAAAGGGTAGTTGGAGTAGCTGTACTTCGCACATTACAACAGTGACTACACTCCAAAAATACTTCATTGGCTGTAAAGTGCTTTGAGACGTCCGGTAGTTGTGAAAGGGCTATATAAATGTAAGTTTTTCTTTCTTTCACTTATTAGTGATAAAATAATGGCAGTAGAAAAAAATGACGTGGCTATCAGCAAGATAAAAATAGGATCCATATGGATAGAGATAAAAGATAGTAAAGGATCAATCACACTAATAGATGTAGTCTGCAGACCACCTAATAGTGGAAGGAAGGGGGAGGAAGTATATAGAGAAATTAGGGAAATGAGCAAAAAGTATAGAATAATAATCAATTGGGATTTCAACTACCCCGATATTAATTGGACAGAGGAGGTGGGTAAAGGGGATAAGGGAATGGAGTTCCTACAATGTGTACAGGACTCCTTTCTAACCCAATATGTAAAAAGCCCAACAAGGGAGGATTCGCTATTGGATCTAGTAATGGGGAATGGACCAGAGCAGATAAGAGAATAGTAGGGGAACATCTAGGCAATAGTGATCATAATATAATACGCTTTAAGATGATCATTGGGAAGGACATAAGCATGACAAAGATCAGGGTAATAGATTGGAGAAAAGTTGATTTTGAGGGGCTGAGAATAGAACTTGGGAAAACAAAATGGGCAACAATATTGGGAAAACACGATGTAGGGCAGCAATGGGAAACATTTAAAACGGTGTTCAACAGAGTTCAGGAACAATATATTCTGCTAAAAGGAAAGGACAAACTAAACACTAATGAGACTCCATGGATGAATAAAGCCATAAGGGAACAATTGAGGGTAAGGAAAGAGGCCTACATTAAGTACATAGACAGCAGGGGAGTGCATGACAAAGGGGAATATGAACAATATCGGACAGGTCCATCCAGCCTGACCCACACAATCCCGCTACCTTGTGTATCACAACATATACACTCCACCTCACCCCAATCCTCTCCTGGGAGAGGCAGAAAAACAGATGAAAAACCAAGGCCATTTTCGCCACAGCCAGAAACAAATCCAGTTTTATGAAGAGAAAAGAATAGGAGAAGTCAAAAAAAAAACAATTGGGAAAGCAAAGAGGAACTATGAAATGAAATTATCAGGGAACATAAAACAAAATAGTAAAATATTTTATGGGCATATCAATAAAAAAGGAAAGTTGGGATGGGAATAGGCCATTAAGGGATAGACAGGATAATACCACAGGTAACGCTAGAGAAATGGCACAAATACTAAATCATTATTTTGTATCAGTATTTACAGTAGGGAGATAGAACAGTTGGACATGACATTGGATGATGAGATTAGTGATGAGAAAAATACATTTCAAATAAAAAGAAGGGTTATATTAACTAAACTAATCAAACTCAAAGAGGATAAAACCCCTGGTCCGGATGGATTGCATCCACACATTTTAAAAGAAGCCAGGGAAGAGATAGAGCCCTTACTACACATATTTAAAAATACGTCAGAAAAAGGTGTAGTGCCAGAGGAGCTAACATCATACCGATATTAAAAAAGGAGGATAGAACATGTCCAGGGAATTATAGACCTGTCAGCTTAACATCGGTGGTTGGAAAAAGAATGGAATCCCTACTAAAGGCGAAAATAGAAGAACATCTAGAAACCAAAAATATACTAACGAATAGTCAGCATGGATTTCAAAAGAGAAAGTCTTGCTTGACCAACCTCATTGCATTTTTTGAAGAGGTAACAGACTAGACAATGATAATGTAGTAGATGTAATTTATCTAGATTTTCAAAAGGCCATCGATAAGGTCGTCGTCTTCTTAGGCAGTCCCTCGGAGTCGAGGATGACTTGCTTCCACGCTAATATGAGTTCTCGGGTGACTGATGAGACAATGCGGGACCTACAGTCTCTGTCACAGGTGGGGCAGACGGTGGTCGAAGGGACGGGAGGGTGGGGGGCTTGAGTTGTCGTGCGCTCCTTCCGCTGTTTGCGCTTGGCTTCCGCGTGCTCCTGGTGAAGAGACTCGAGGTGTTCAGCGCCTTCCCAGATGCTTCTCCACTTTGAGCGGTCTTGGGCCAGGGATTCCCAGGTATCAATGGGGATGTTACACTTTTTCCAGGAGGTTTTCAGGGTGTCCTTGAAGTGTTTCCTCTTCCCACCTGGGGCTCGCTTCCCATGTTGGAGCTCAGAGTAGATGCTTGTTTTGGGAGTCTAGTATCGGAGATGCGGACGATGTGCCCCTTCCATCGGAGATGATCGAGTGTGGTCAATGCTTCGATGCTGGGGATATTGGCCTGAGCGAGGACACTGATGTTGGTGCGCCTATCCTGCCAATGGATTTGCAAGAACATAAGAACTAGGAGCAGGAGTAGGCCCCTCGAGCCTGCTCCGCCATTTAATAAAATCATGGCTGATCTGATCATGGGCTCAGCTCCACTTCCCTGCCCGCTCACCATAACTCTTTATTCCCTTATTGCTCAAAAATCTGTCTATCTCCAGTTTAAATATATTCAATGATCCAGCCTCCACAGCTCTCTGGGGCAGAGAACCCTCTGAGAGAAGACATTCCTCCTCATCTCAGTTTTAAATGGGCGGCCCCTTATTCTGAGACTATGTACCCTGGTTTTAGTTTCCACTATTAGTGGAAATATCCTCTCTGTATCCACCTTGTCGAGCCCCCTCATTATCTTATATGTTTCAATAAGATCACCTCTCATTCTTCTGAACTCCAATGAGTGTAGGTCCAACCTACCTTCATAAGTCAACCCCCTCATCTGCGGCATCAACTTAGTGAACCTTTTCTGAACTGCCTCCAATGCAAGTATATCTTTCCTTAAATACGGAGACCAAAACGGTACGCAATACTCCAGGTGTGGCCTCACCAATACCCTATACAGTTGTAGCAGGACTTCTCTGCTTTTATACTCTATCCCCCTTGCAATAAAGGCCAACATTCCGTTTGCCTTCCTGATTACTTGCTGTACCTACATACTAACTTTTTGTGTTTCATGCACAAGGACCCCATGGTCCCTCTGCACCGCAGCACTTCGCAATTTTTCTCCATTTAAATTATAATTTGCTTTTCTATTTTTTCTGCCAAAGTGGATAACCTCACATTTTCTCACATTATACTCCTATCTGCTAAATTTTTTGCCCACTCACTTAGCCTGTCTATATCCCTTTGAAGATTTTTTGTGTCCTCACAATTTGCTTTCCCAACCATCTTTGTATCATCAGCAAACTTGGCTACATGACACTCGGTCTCTTCATCCAAGTCATTAATATAGATTGTAAATAGTTGAGGACCCAGCACCGATCCCTGCGGCACCCCACTTGTCACTGTTTGCCAACTGGAAAATTACCCATTTATCCCAGCTCTCTGTTTTCTGTTAGTTAGCCAATCCTCTATCCATGCTAATATATTACCCCCAACCCCGTGAACTTTTATCTTGTGCAGTAACCTTTTATGTGGCACCTTATCGAATGTCTTCTGGAAATCCAAATACACCACATCCACTGGTTTCCCCTTATCCACCCTGCTCATTACATTCTCAAAGAGCTCCAGCCAATTTGTCAAACATGATTTCCATTTCATAAAACCATGCTGGATCTGCTTGATTGAATTATGCTTTTCCAAATGTCCTGCTACTGCTTCCTGAATAATGGACTCCAGTATTTTCCCAACGTCAGTCGTTAGGCTAACTGGTCTATAGTTTCCTGCTTTCTGTCTGCCTCTTGTTAAATACTGGTGTTACATTTGTGGTTTTCCAATCCGCTGGGACCTCCCCAGAATCCAGGGAATTTTGGTAAAATTTTGTAACATATGCATCCACTATCTCTGCAGCCATTTCCTTTAAGACCCTTCAGATGCAAGCCATCATGTGAAGGAGCCTTGTCCGCCTTTAGTCCCATTATTTTACCGAGTACTACTTCATTAGTGACAGTGATTGTATTAAGTTCCTCTCTCTCTGTAGTCCCTTGATTATCCACTATTGGGATGTTTTTAGTGTCTTCTACCGTGAAGCCCGATACAAAATATTTGTTCAATGTCTCTGCCATTTCCCTGTTCCCCAATATTACTTCTCCAGTCTCACCCTCTAGGTGACCAACATTTACTTTAGCCACTCTTTTCCTTTTTATCTACCTGTGGAAACTCTTACTATCTGTTTTTATATTCCGTGCTCGTTTACTTTCATAATCTATCTTCCCCCTCTCTATTTTTTTTTAGTTGTTCTTTCCTGGCTTGTAAAAGTTTACCAATCCTCTAGCCTCTCATTAGTCATTGTTCATAGGTTCATATGTAACCTTTAGGGCTGCTGACCAAGGGCTGTGCAGCTCTTTGTCGGCCGGCGTGGACACGATAGTCAAAATAGCCTCCTTCTACGCTGTAAATTTGTATGTTTCTATGTTTCTAGTCTTGGCCACATTGTATGCCCTTGTTTTCAATTTGATACCCTCCCTTATTTGCTTAGTTAGCCATGTGCTTTGAGGTGCTTGCTGTACTTACTCCATGACTCTGAAGCATATAGGAGGGCGGGTATCACTACTGCTCTGGAGACCATGAGCTTGGTGCTGGGTTTGAGGTCCTGGTCTTCAAACACTCTCTTCCTCATAATAGACTGATGAAAAAGGTCAGAGTGAGGGGACAAGTAGCATAATGGATAGTCAGCTTACTTCAAGACAGAAAGCAGAGAGTGGCAGAAGGTGGTTTGTGGTGTTCCACAAGGATCAGTGCTGGGACCACTGTTGTTCACAACTTACATTAACGATTTAGACTTTGGAATCAAAAACACAATTTCTAAATTTGTGGATGACACCAAATTAAGAGCGATAATCAATATTGAGGAGGACTGCAACAAATTACAGGGGGACATAATAAACTTGCAGATTGGGCATATAATTGGCAAATGGAGTTCAACACAGATAAATGTGAGGTATTACATTTCGGTGGAAGAATAGGGAGGTCACTTATTACTTGGAGGGTGCGGGTCTGGGTGGGAGAGGAACAAAGGGATCTCGGATACAAATACACAAATTGCTAAAAGTAGCGACACGGATTAGTGAGGATATAAAAAGGCAAACCAAACACTAAGGATAATTTCTAGAGCTATAGAATTGAAAAGTAGGGAAGTTATGTTAAACCTGTATCGAACCTTGGTTAGACCGATCGTAGAATACTGCGTACAGTTCTGGTCGCCATATTATAAAAAGGATAAAGAGGCACTGGAGAGGGTGCAGAGAAGATTTACAGAGATGGTACCAGAAATGCGAGAGTATACATATCAGAAAAGGATGAAGTAGGTTTAGTTTTTTCAAGAAGGCTGAGGGATGACCTAATAGAAGTCTTTAAAATGATGAAAGGTTTTGAGAGAGTGGATACAGAGAGAATGTTCCCCTTGGGGGAAGAGCATAACTAGAGGCCATCAATATAAGATAGTCTCCAAGTAATCCAATGGGGAATTCAGAAGAACATTCTTTACCCAGAGAGTGGTGAGAATGTGGAACTCACTACCACAGGGAGGGGTTGAGGCGAATAGTATCGATGCATTTAAGGGGAGGCTGGACAAGTATATGAGGGAGAAGGGAATAGAGGGTTATGGTGATAGATTTAGATGAGGAAAGACGGGAGGAGGCTCGAGTGCAGCATAAATGCCGGCATGGACTGGTTGGGCCAAACGGCCTGTTCCTGTGCTATATATCCCATATAATCCGAGGTAATATCATTGGCCTTTCAATGTGGAAGGAGAGTCCATCCCCCGCCTGCACGCTGGGCCCGTGACAGGGATAGGGAGGATCCCGGAGCATTCTGTGCAATTCTCCCCACCATTGAAGGTCATTCATGATGGCAGTGAAATGGAGGCGGAGCAGGAATGAATCAAATGGACAGGAAGACAGGAGTCTGCGGCCATTACTGATCAGAATCAAGGAGAGTGAGTTGTCTCCCCCTCCTTCCCACCCCTAGGGACAGTAGGGGCATTGTCTCTGTGTAGTTGGCAATTAAAGGGACCCCCACAGCTTCACCCTTCTCTGTGCTGTGTTTATTGGTAGTTAAAGGCACAGTGCCTCTGCTTGCCTGCGGTAGTGAGGTGGATGTTTAAAGCGATGCGCCTGCCGCCATTTTTACACCGGTGTTTTTTGAGCCTTGCGAGTGTTCCGACTTTCCCCTGTGCAATTGGGAGCCGGATATAATTGAACAGGGCTGGAGAAACCCAGCAGTGAAATGCAGGCTCCAGAAGCTGTCTGTTTTCACACTCCCTGTGGGCCAGGAGCAGGAGTTCCCCAGGCACCTCCAGGAAGCCTTCAGCCTCCCTTCTGCCCTTTCCTCTGTAAGGTGCTTGTTTTTACTCTCTTAATTCTTTAGGATAATCAGAGGTGAAATCAAATAACCTTTGAACTTTTCTAACTGCTGGTTTTTATTAACATTAACACAGTACAAGTTTACAGGTCGAGATGCAGGCAGTTTTAAATCAGTAATGCAATTCAAGCCTTAGAATGGCTGATTCTTCTGCTTAATCCCCTGCCCACATCCTGCATGGTCAGAGGTTAATAATCCACCCACTTCGTGCATCCCCTTCTTCTGTTCTGACTCACGGACCAGACCCTGGGCGGGCTGGGGGACCGGACCCTGGACAGGCTGGGGGACTGGACCCTGGGGGACCGGACCCTGGGCAGGCTGGGGGACTGGACCCTGGGCGGGCTGGGGGACCGGACACTGGGGGACTGGACCCTGGGCAGGATGGGGCACCGGACCCTGGGGGACTGGACCCTGGGCGGGCTGGGGGACTGGACCCTGGGGGACTGGACCATGGGCGGGCTGGGGGACTGGACCCTGGGCAGGCTGGGGGACTGGATACTGGGTGGGCTGGGGGACTGGACACTGGGTGGGCTGGGGGACTGGACAGGCTGGGGGACTGGACCCTGGGCGGGCTGGGGGACTGGACCCTGGGTGGGCTGGGGGACCGGACACTGGTGGACAGGACCCTGGGCAGGCTGGGGGACTGGACACTGGGTGGGCTGGGGGACTGGACACTGGGGGACTGGACCTTGGGTGGGCTGGGGGACCGGACACTGGGGGACTGGACCCTGGGTGGGCTGGGGGACCGGACACTGGGGGACTGGACCCTGGGTGGGCTGGGGGACTGGACACTGGGTGGGCTGGGGGACCGGACACTGGGGGACTGGACTCTGGGCGGGCTGGGGGACTGGACCCTGGGTGGGCTGGGGGACTGGACACTGGGGGACTGGACCCTGGGTGGGCTGGGGGACTGGACACTGGGTGGGCTGGGGGACCGGACACTGGGGGACTGGACACTGGGCGGGCTGGGGGACTGGACCCTGGGTGGGCTGGGGGACTGGACACTGGGGGACTGGACCCTGGGTGGGCTGGGGGACTGGACATTGGGTGGGCTGGGGGACCGGACACTGGGGGACTGGACTCTGGGCGGGCTGGGGGACTGGACCCTGGGTGGGCTGGGGGACCGGACACTGGGGGACTGGACACTGGGCGGGCTGGGGGACTGGACACTGGGGGACTGGACCCTGGGTGGGCTGGGGGACTGGACATTGGGTGGGCTGGGGGACTGGACACTGGGCGGGCTGGGGGACTGGACACTGGGCGGGCTGGGGGACTGGACACTGGGGCACCGGACCCTGGGTGACCAGACCCTGGGGGGACTCGGGGACTGTCTCTTGTACCATTCTTGCTGACAGTAATAACCGCTCAGTAATTGCCAATTCTCTCCTTCCCTTGGTTATACAGACTGATGCTACCAAACAGCAGCGAGTGTTTCCCATGGTTACCCACAGTCTCTCAAGACCTCCTTGTCTGTAGCCTTCCAGATGTCTGCAAAACACTTCGAGTTTGGTCAAGCTCTCTCCATGCCTCTTCAACCGTCATTAACAGTTCTTTTAACCAAACTCCGCTCCTTTAGCAGGTAATCCATCCAGGTAAAGGCCAAAATTCCTTAGTTGTATGTGGTCTCCTTAGTCATCCTACCAAAATGCACCACCTCACACTTAACCATTTTGAAATTCATTTACAACTTAAACGCCCATTCTGCAAGTTAATTAACATCTTCTTGTATTTTGTCGCAGTCTTCCTCTGTATTAACGATACCCACAATTTGGTGTCACCTGGAAGTTTTGAAATTGTCTCCAAACCGTCCATGTAAATGTGGTCGCACCCATCCCTGTGGAACACCATTTCTCACCTGTTGCCAGTCTGAGTCGCTGCCTTAAGCCCATCTCTCTGTTTTCTGTTCCGTAGCCAGCTTACTTTCCATTCTGCTCCCTGACCCCTGACCCCTGACCCCATATACTCTGACCTTAATCATGAGTCTACCTGTAGAAGGCCTTTGAAAGTCCAAATAGATTATCCAGTGTTACCCTGGTCCATTCTATAACTTCTTCAAAGAATTCAAGCTTGGCTAAGCTGTTCTATCTCCTTGTGTAATGTTTTTTCCAGTTTACCTTCTCTCGATCCATTCTCATCCAATCAAAATTAGTTTTTTCCCAACTGATTACTTTGGTAAGACAATCATTATTTTAAAGGTTATGATAAGTTTCAATTGCAGAAGGGACCAGAGTCGGATGTTATAAATCGGTGTGATTACTTTAAGAGTAATTCCTTCGATAGTTGCCATGTTAACAGCTTTGAACAGCCCGTACATCACATAGCTCAACGTCTACTTGTGGTCACCAACATTCAGAGCTTACACAGCCCTGTCCTCAAGTTACACAACTCACTGTCTGCTGTCCATATCGAGCTGGAGGACCTGGTCATCATTTGTTCAATACATTTGCTGAATGGATTTATAAGTAAAACGAGGTTTGCAGGCGTGATGGTCTATTCACACCTCGATGGTGAGAGAGGGGATCAATATATTACAAACAAACCCCCAACTTCCAGAATGAAGAGATTCAGTCCCAATCTCTGTAGCCCCAGCCCTATGAGCCTCCGAGATCTCTGCACGCCTCCAATTCTACCCTTTTGCACGTGCGTGATTTCCATCGCCTCATCATTGGCGCTAGGCCCCAAGCTCTGGATTTCCCTCCCAGAACATGCAGGTACAGCAAGAAAGTTAACATTTTTAATTCAATTTTAATTCATTGGATGTGGGTGTCTCTGGCAAGGCCAGCATTTATTTCCCATTCCTAATTGCCCTCGAGAAGGTGGTGGTGAAGGCAACTGAGCAGCTTGCTAGACCATTTCAGAGGGCAGGTAAGAGTCAACCACATTGACTGGGTCACATTATCGGCCAGACCAGATAAGGATGGTAGATTCCCTTCCCCAAACGGTTTTAGTGAACCCGATGGGTTTTTCCGATAGTGACATGGTTAACATTACTGATCCTAGATTTTTATTCCATATTTTTTTAATGAACTGAATTTAAATTCCACAGCTGCCATGGTGGGATTTTAACTCGTGTTTCCGATTATTAGACCAGTAACATTACCACAATTATACCGTTCCCATGCAGGTACAGCAAGCAATTATGAAAGGAAATGGTATGTTAGGCTCTATTGAAATGGGGGGTGGGGTTGGAGTTAAGGAAGTCTTGCTGCAATTATACAGGGCTTTGGTGAGACCACACCTAAAGTACTGGGCACACTCTGGGTAACCTTACCTAAGGAAGGATATACTTGCCTTAGAGGGAGTGCAACAAAGATTCACTCGATTGATTCCTGTGATGAGGGCTGTCCCAGTTGAGTAGAATGGGCCTAAACTCTCTGGAGTTTAGAAGAATGAAAGACGATCTGATTGAAATAAATTAAATGCTTACCGGGATTGACAGGGGAGATGCTGAGATTGTTTCCCCTGGCTGGAGAGTCTAGAACAAGGGGTCATCATCATCATCATCATAGGCAGTGCTCGGGGTCGAGGATGACTTGTTTCCACACTCCGGACTGACTACTACGGTGACTGATGAACTCATTTTAAATGGTGGAAGATGCCTGTGCGTGAATTCCTTTAACGTGAGGTGGCCGTTGCACACCAGCCACTGCACGAGTTTGATGGAGCAAGGGTCTTGGTCCAGTGACAAGGGGATCAGTCTCAGGATAAGCGGTTGGCCATTTGGGACAGAGGTGAAGAGAAATTTCTTCACAGAGGGTTATAATCTTTGGAATTCTCTACGTAAGAGGGCTGTGAATGTTGTCATTGAGTATATGCAAAACTGAGATCGATAGCTTGTTAGGCACTAAGTCACTGTTCCTAGTTCTTGTATTCCCAAAGCTCTCCGACTCTCTGCCTCTCCATCCTTCCTTCAGATGCTGCTTAAAACCAAGCTTTTGGTCACCTGTCCTAATATCTCCTTATGTGGCTGTAAGTGTTCTCCTATCAGATTAATTCTGCAGTATGCATGTTTAATAAAGTGCCTGAAGCACATCAGGAAAGGTGGTGAACCAGCTCAACACCGAGCCCCATAGGGAGATATTAAGGCAATGACTGAAAGCTCTGTTAAAGAGAGAGGTTTTAAAGAGCAGCTAAAGAGGCGGAGAGGGTTAGGGAGGGAGTTCCAGAGCTGAGGACCGAGGCTGCAGCGATTACATCGGATATACGACGCAGAAACAGGCCATTTGGCCCAATCAGCTCAAGCCTCCTATCTATCCTCATTTCAATCTATCAGCATAACACTTAAAATTGAGGATGCACAAGAATTGGAGGTGCGCAGATATCTCGTAGGGTTGTGGGGCTTGTTGTGGTAAAAAGACTTCTCCTCTTCAAGGTGGACACCCGCCCGTATAGTGACTACGGAATCACACAGATGAAACCTCAGTTCAACCGATCTTTATTCAAGCATGCAGGGGAAGAGTTCAGGAACGAACCTTAGAAATACAAGGGTTTGTACATGCACAGTTATACAGTTTTCCGAGGTGTGTGACCCTCCTACAAATCTTCTATGACCACCGATTGGCCGACAGCGTCATTGATTCGTAGACCCTTATCAGACTGGCTGCTGGTTTCCCAACCTGTCCACCTCCCATCACATGTCACCCTTCTGGAACGTGTTGTTCTACAGTGTCAACTTTGCCTCAGTTTCTCATGACGTGTTGGTTGACCTTGTTTCCCAGGATTTGATATGAACCTGGTTTCTTATCAGCCAATATTATCCCTTTCCCAAGAGCTCCAAGCAAAACTCTCGTTCCCATGAATGCAGCTGCTGCTACAATCTAGGTTTCCAGACAGCCCACTCCCCACTGTCTTTGGTAGGTGGTGTTCTGTTCTAAATATGTAAGTTTCCATGTTCTATCAGTCTGTACTAAAGTTTCTATACCGCAGAGAGTTGTTGAGGTCAGTTCGTTGGATATATTCAAGAGGGAGTTAGATTTGGCCCTTATGGCTAAAGAGATCAAGGGGTATGGAGAGAAGCAGGAAAGGGGTACCGAGGTGAATGATCAGCCATGATCTTATTGAATGGCTGTGCAGGCTTGAAGGGCTGAGTGGCCTACTCCTGCACCTATTTTCTATGTTTCTATGTTTCAACACATTTGTTGGTTCATTTACCATCAAGCTTTGCTTCTTAGCCTTTCTCCAAAAACCCATTTATAAGCGAGTTTTATAAGTGAGCTTTACATACATAAGCGAGTTTTACATGCAATCTGTCAATAAGCGATATATTACAATCCCGACCTTGAGGTGGAGCAACTCCCGACTCCTCACAACCTCCGACTACTGATAAGCCCTTTAATCTGGACCATTTTATGTGTCCGAACAATTCACGACCTTCAGTATCTACTTTAGTGACATCTGTCTACATCCACTTGGGTGACAATACTTGATCCCCTTACAGGCTGGAGGAGGTTACAGAGGTAGGGAGGCGTGAGGCCATGGAGGAAATTTGAAAACAAGGCTGAGAATTTTAAAATCGAGACATTATTCAACTGGGAGCCAATGTAGGTCAGCAAGCACAGGGGTGATGGGTGAGCGGGGCAAGCTGAGTTAAAGGAGCTATATAAATGCAAGCTGGTGGATGCGATTAACAGCAGAATCCAAGCCCTGCAGTCACTTGTGAACTTGCTGGTGTGCCCGCAGATGGGATGGACGAGTGAATCGCTTCTCACAGAAGGAACAGTTGAATGGCCTCTCCCCAGTGTGAGTGCGTTGGTGTTTGAGCAGACTATTTGTGCTTTTAAATCTCTTCTCACAGTTAGAACATTTAAAAGGTCTGTTATCAGAGTGAACAAGTTGGTGTGCAATGAGGTGGGATGAACAAATGTATCCCTTCCCACACACCGAGCAGGTGAATGGCCTCTCCCCAGTGTGAGTGCGTTGGTGTGTCAAAAGGTGGGATGAACGGATGAATCCCGTCCCACACACGGAGCAGGTGAACGGCCTCTCCTCAGTGTGAATAGCCTGGTGTATCAAATGGTTGGCTGAGGAAATGAATCCTTTCCCACACACAGAGCAGATGAATGGCCTCTCCCCAGTGTGAGCTCGCGTGTGAATAGTGAGGTGGGAAAAAGAAATGAATCCCTTCCCACACACGGTGCAGGTGAACGGCCTCTCCCCAGTGTGAACACGTTTGTGCCCAATGAGGGCGGCTGACTGCCTGAATTTCTTCCCGCACTGAGAGCAACTGAACGGTCTCTCATCAGTGTGAATTCGCTGGTGTGATTGGAGGACGGATGCCCAACTGAATCCCTTCCCACACACGGGACAGATGAACGGTCTCTCCCCGGTGTGACTGCGTCGATGAATTTCCAACCGAGACGGGAACTTGTATCCCTTCCCACAGTCCTCACATTCCCACGGTTTCTCCGTGGTGCGGGTGTCCTTGTGTCTCTCCAGGTTGGACGATCAGTCGAAGCCACGTCCACACACACAACACGTGTACGGTTTCTCCCCGCTGTGAATGGTGATGTTTTCAGGCTGTGTAACTGGTTAAAGCTCTTTCCACAGTCAGTGCACTGGAACACTCTCACTCGGGTGTGTGTGTCTCGGGCCTTCTCCAGTCACACTGATGTCTGAAATCCACAGACAGAACAGACAAACATTTCTCCTTCCACATTGAAAGCCTGATGATATTCCCTGTAAAGCAGTTTACAAAAGTCATCACGGTAAGTTCAGGATTGAAATTCAGAACAGATAATTCTAGTTTTATTTGAACATTCTTTCCTCACTTGTTACATAGAATTACATAGATTGTACAGCACAGAAACAGGCCATTCAGTCCAAATGCCGCTGGTTATGCTCCATACGAGCCCCCACTTCATCTCCCCCTATCAGCATATCCTTCTATTCCTTTCTCCCATGTGCTTTGCCAGCTTCCCCTTAAATACATCCATTCTATTCGCCGCAACTACTCCCTGTGGCAGCAAGTTCCACATTCATACCGCTCTTTGGGTGAAGGAGTTTAATGTAAATCGTTCTTTCCTGGGCAGCCACTGAGCACTGCTGCCTCTTTTCTGCATTTCCTGGCGAGGTTAAATAGTTGACATTTTCTGATCAGAAAGAGCTGAGCTCAGCAGCATTACTCCTGTTGTGCATCCTTTGGAGACCAGGTGTACGAGGAGAGTGAGCGCAACCTCCGTATCAATCGCAATAACATGGTTACAGTTCCTAAGGAACTTTATGTAGGTGCAATGCACCACAAACAAAGTATGTGTCAATTCTTGTCTGGGACGCGACTGTGAAGCGCCTTGGGACATTTTATTGTAAGTTGTTAGTGTATAGTGCACTCTGTTTACATTTAGTGAAATAATCGATAACCAAGGAAAATTATTTTTTGGTTTGGTTCTGTTAGTGTTCATTGAATCATAGAAACACACAGCACAGGAGGCCATTGGGCCCATAGTGCCTGTGCTGCCTCAATAGTGGTGCTCAGTCCCACATCCCGGCTTGTCGTCCATAACCCTGTCCCTGTAAGATCCATCCTCAAGGACCTGTCCATCTCACTTGTAAAATCATTGGTGGAATCAGCTCCCAGCACGTGTTCAGGTAGTGTTCCAGATCCAGATTTATTCAGTTGTTCCCAAAGTTGCTTTCTGTGAAGGTTTGCTTGTGTTATTTTGACCATATTTATAGATTGAGTGCCAGCTGTGGGTGGCACTGTCGCCTCTCAGTCACAAGGTCCTGGGCTCCAGGATGGCGGCCAGTGACCCCGTTGACCCGGGCGGCCGGGCCTTTTACCGCGGAGCAAACACGAGCCTCAGGCCTACACCGGGTGTTTATGAAGCTTCCCCGCCCACCCGCCGGTCTAATTCTTCTGCTGCTCCCACAAACTCTTACCGCCGTCCAGAAGCGTCTCCTCCGCGTCAGCTTGTCGCTGCAATTCGCACTGCGCATGCTCAAACTACACACCCAATCCAGCTGCACCTGTGCGCTGGGCTCCTGTCGTCATTGATAGGGCACATTTCGCCGCGCGGGGCACTGCGGGTAAACACACCGCC
Source organism: Pristiophorus japonicus (assembly GCF_044704955.1). NCBI lineage: Eukaryota > Metazoa > Chordata > Chondrichthyes > Pristiophoridae > Pristiophorus > Pristiophorus japonicus. The sequence goes on along the minus strand of NC_091988.1, from coordinate 107,966,843 downwards.
ATTTTAGAGCCCCAATTTTCGAACAGATCATTTTTTATCATCCGATCGAGATTGTGGCCGATGGGATAATAAACAAAATGAATTAGTACATTGTACACAATCTCAAAACTCCCTCTGCCATCGTGCGAAGTTCGCTGGCCGCCACATTTCAGTTACTCTTCTTCTTAGACAGTCTCTCGGAGTCCAGGATGATTTGTTTCCACACTAATACGAATTCTCAGGTGACTGACTCGTCCAATGCAGAACCTACAGCCTCTGTCGCAGGTGGGGCAGACGGTGGTTGCAGGGATGGGTGGGTTGGGTGCTTGGGTTGTCGTGCGTTCCTTCCGCTGTTTGCACTTGGCTTCCGCGTGTTCCTGGCAAAGAGACTCGAGGTGTTCGGTGCTTTCCCGGATGCCACTCCTCCATTTTGAGCGGTCTTGGGCCAGGGATGTTCCACTTTTTCAAGGAGGCTTTGAGGGTGTCCGTGATGCATTTCCTCTGCCCACCTCGGCTCGCTTGCCATGTTGGAGCACTGAGTCGAGTGCTTGTTTTGGGAGTATAGTATCAGGCATGCGGATGATGTGGCCTGTCCATCGGAGCTGATCGAGTGTGGTCAATGCTTCGATGCAGGGGATGTTGGCCTGAGCAAGAACACTGACGTTAGCGCACCTATCCTATCAATGGATTTGCAGGATCTTGCGGAGGCAGAGTTAGTACTTCTCCAGTGCTTTCAGGTGCCTGCTATACATAGTCTTGTCTCTGAAGCATATAGGAGGGCGGGTACCACTACTGCTCTGTAGACCATGAGTTTGGTGCTAGGTTTGAGATCTTGGTCTTCAAACACTCTTTTCCCCAGGCAACCAAAGGGTGCACTGGCACACTGAATGCGGTGTTGGATTTCATCATCGATGTCTGCCCTTGTTGACATTAGCCTCCCGAGGTATGAAAAATGGTTCACGTTGGTCAATGCTTTGTCATGGATCTTGATAATTAGGGGGCAGTATTGTGTGGTGGGGGCAGGTTGGTAGAGAACCTTTGACTTATGAATATTTAGTGTAAGGCTCACACTCTCATATGCTTCAGTGAAGGTGTTGACGATGGTTTGGAGTTCGACATCTGAGAGTGCACCAATGCAAGCATCGTCTCCATACTGTAATTCAGTAACAGAGGATGGGACGACCTTGGCTCTGGACTGGAGGCGACGGAGGTTGAACAATTTCCCGTTTGTCCTGTAATTTAGCTCCACTCCAGCGGGGAGCTTGCTGAGGGTGAGATGGAGCATTGCAGCAAGGAAGATCGAAAAGAGCTTGACCCCAGTCCGCACGTGTATTGGGTCTGTGGTGGATCCGTTGGTCTGGATCACGGCGTGCATGTCATTGTGAAGCAGGCATGAAGCAAACTTTTGAAGGCAGCCGAATTTGAGGAGGATAATCCCTCCCAGTTGACGTGGATAAGAGGTTACAACTTCATATCTCAGGCCCCGTCCTGTCGGGCTTAATTGCTAAATGTTTACTCAATGTGTTTTCTAACTTCAGTGCAGACCTGTTATTCAGACGGAATCTTACGAGGCACCATTTTTGTGTGTCCTACCTGAGAAGCTGTTCATGGCTTTAATAAACTGGCAGCAGTCCCAGCCCCCTGCCCCCCAAGGTGAAAAATGCTACTAACAGTATCTCAAAACACACGGGCCACAAGGCAGCACACTTGCTACAATGTTGATCCCCTCCATCACTTATGCATTGTCTCTGCAGTATGTATAATCTACAAGATGACCAAGGTCAGAATGTGTGGGGTCAAGGGTCAGGTAACAAAATGGTTGAAAAGATGGCTACAAAACACAATTCAGAGTGCAGGAGTTAAGTGAAGTTTCTCCGGTGTGGATTCATGCTCGGGCCTTACCCAGGGATGGATTAATGCTCGGGCCTATGGACCTTCCGCCGGGGTGGATTAATACTCGGGCCAATAAGGCTCCGCAAGGGATGGAATAACACTTTAGTTTACGGGGCCACAAGCATGGATTAATGCTCTAGTTTACGGGACCACAGGGGTGGATTAATGCTCTAGTTTATGGGACCACAGGGTTGGATTAATGCTCTAGTTTATGGGACCACAGGGGTGGATTAATGCTCTAGTTTATGGGACCACAGGGATGGATTAATGCTCTAGTTTACGGGACCACAGGGGTGGATTAATGCTCTAGTTTACGGGACCACAGAGGTGGATTAATGCTCTAGTTTACGGGAGCACAGGGGTGGATTAATGCTCTAGTTAAGGGACCACAGGGGTGGATTAATGCTCTAGTTTACGGGACCACAGGGGTGGATTAATGCTCTAGTTTACGGGACCACAGGGCTGGATTAATGCTCTAGTTTACGGGAGCACAGGGGTGGATTAATGCTCTAGTTTATGGGACCACAGGGGTGGATTAATGCTCTAGTTTATGGGACCACAGGGGTGGATTAATGCTCTAGTTTACGGGACCACAGGGCTGGATTAATGCTCTAGTTTACGGGAGCACAGGGGTGGATTAATGCTCTAGTTTATGGGACCACAGGGGTGGATTAATGCTCTAGTTTACGGGACCACAGGGGTGGATTAATGCTCTAGTTTACGGGACCACAGGGGTGGATTAATGCTCTAGTTTATGGGACCACAGGGGTGGATTAATGCTCGGGCTGATGGGGTCCCCACTACAATCATCATTCCACAGTGACCACCTCCATCTTCCTCCCTCGCCATTGTCTGAGGCAGAAACAGCCTGTTTACAATCTCAATGGCCTAAATGACCCTGAGCTCCTCTTTGACCCAAAGGCCTCATTCCACCTGTGTAATCACCTGTCTCTGCCCCTGTCTGAGCCTATCTGCTGCTGAAACTCCAGATCACATGCGGTCGATGAAGTCTCCCTGGTTCACAAACCGAGACCTGTATAAACTCCTATTCTGTGATTATTAAAGATGAAATAGCAGCACATTTGGAAAAGCAGAAACAGGATCGGTCCAAGTCAGCATGGATTTATGAAAGGGAAATCATGTTTGACAAATCTTCTGGAATTTTTTGAGGATGTAACAAGTAGAGTGGACCAGGGAGAACCAGTGGATGTGGTGTATTTGGACTTTCAAAAGACTTTTGACAAGGTCCCACACAAGAGATTAGTGTTCAAAATCAAAGCGCATGGTATTGGGGGTAATGTACTGACGTGGATAGAGAACTGGTTGGCAGACAGGAAGCAGAGAGTTGGGATAAACGGATCCTTTTCAGAATGGGAGGCAGTGACTAAGTGAGGTGCTGCAGGGCTCAGTGCTGGGACACAGCTATTTACAATATACATTAATGAACAAGATGAAGGAATTGAGTGTAATATCTCCAAATTTGCAGATGACACTAAACTGGGTCGCAGTGTGAGCTGTGAGGAGGATGCTAAGAGGCTGCAGGGTGACTTGGACAGGTTAGGTGAGTGGGCAAATGCATGGCTGATGCAGTATAATGTGGATAAATATGAGGTTATCCATTTTGGTGGCAAAAACACAAAGGCAGAATATTATCTGAATGGCGGCAGATTAGGAAAAGGGGAAGTGCAACAAGACCTGGTACATCAGTCATTGAAGGTTGGCATGCAGGTGTAGCAGGCTGTGAAGATGGCAAATGGCATGTTGGCCTTCATAGCTAGGGGATTTGAGTATAGGAGTAGGGAGGTCTTACTGCAGTTGTACAGGGCCTTGGTGAGGCCTCACCTGGAATATTGTGTTCAGTTTTGGTTTCCTAATCTGAGGAAGAACATTCTTGCTATTGAGTGAGTGCAGCGAAGGTTCACTAGACTGATTCCCGGGATGGCAGGACTGACAGATGAGGAGAGACTGGATCAACTGGGCCTGTATTCACTGGAGTTTAGAAGAATGAGGGGATCTCATAGAAACATATATAATTCTGACGGGACTGGACAGGTTAGATGCAGAAAGAATGCTCCCGATGTTGGGGGAGTCCAGAACCAGGGGTCACAGTCTAAGGATAAGGAGTAAGCCATTTAGGACTGAGATGAGGAGAAACTTCTTCACAGAGAGTTGTTAACCTGTGGAATTCTCTTCCACAGAGAGTTGTTGATGCCAGTTCGTTAGATATATTAAAGAGGGAGTTGGCTATGGCCCTTACAGCTAAAGCGATCAAGGGTTATGGAGAGAAAGCAGGAAAGGGGTACTGAGGTGAATGATCAGCCATGATCTTATTGAATGGTGGTGCAGGCTCGAAGGGCCAAATGTCCTATTCCTGCACCCATTTTTCTATGTTTCTATCCCACTTCTGATACACTGTAAGGTTTAAATCACAGCTCACACACACATTAACAGAAGAGCACAAGAAATAGGAACAGGAGTAGGCCATTTGGCCCCTCGAGCCTGCTCCGCCATTTAATGAGATCCTGGCTGATCTGATCATGGACTCAGCTCCACTTCCCTGCCCTCTCCCTTTATTCCCTTATCACTAAAAAATCTGTCTATCTCCGCCTTAAATATATTCAAAGACCCAGCCTCCACAGCTCTCTGGGGCAGTGAATTGCACAAATTTACAACCCTCTGAGAGAAGAAATTCCTCCTCATCTCAGTTTTAAATGGGTGGCCCCTTATTCTGAGACTATGTCCCCTAGTTTTAGTTTCCCCGATGAGTGGAAATATCCTCTCTGCTTCCACCCTATTGAGCCCCCTCATTATCTTTTATGTTTTGGTAAGATCACCTCTCATTCTCTGAACTCCAATGTGTATAGACCCAACCTACTCAACCTATCTTCATAAGTCAACCCTCTCATCTGTGGAATCAAGCCAGTGAACCTTCTCTAAACAGCCTCCAATGCAAGTATATCCTTTTTTAAATAAGGAGACCAAAACTGTACACAGTACTCCAAGTATGGCCTCATCAATACCCTGTACAGTTGTAGCAGGACTTCTCTGCTTTTATACTCTAACCCCCTTGCAATAAAGGCCAACGTTCCGTTTTCCTTCCTGATTATTTGCTGTACCTGCATGCTAACGTTTCATGTTTCATGCACAAGGACCCCCAGGTCCCTCTGTACTGCAGCACTTTGTAATTTTTTTCCATTTAAATTATAATCTGCTTTTCTATTTTTTCTGCTAAAGTGGATATCCTCACATTTTCCCACATTATACTGCATCTGCCAAAATTTTGCCCATTCACTTAGCCTGTCTATATCCCTTTGCAGATTTTTTGTGCCCTCCTCACAATTTGCTTTCCCACCCATCTTTGTGTCATCAGCAAACTTGATTACATTACACTCGGTCCCTTCATCCAAGTCAGTAATATAGATTGTAAATAATTGAGGACCCAGCACCGATCCCTGCGGCACCCAACTACATACTGTTTGCCAACTGGAAAATGACCCATTTATCTTGACTCTCTGTTTTCTGTTAGTTAGCCAATCCTCAATCCATGGTATTATGTTACCCCCAACCCCAGGAAATTTTATCTGGTGCAGTAACCGAATGTATTCAACCAGCATTGTAACCCATGTATAATCTGACCTAAGTTGTACACTGTGAGAACAATGACCACTAGGTGGGAGACACTCCTAACCTGGACCTTCAGTTATAAAAGGGGACGCTCCACCCACCTTCATCACTTGAGTGCTAAGGAATAAAGGACAGGTCACAGACTGACCTTCTCTCAAGCATGGGCCTCGTGTGCATTTATACTGTATAGTAAGGACGTATCAATGGCGATGAGAAACTGGGATTTAAACCACGCGAGCATGGCCACTAGCAGAACAGACGAGAGGTACTGTGTTAAGGAATGGTTGGGATAGAGATTCAACATTGTTAAAGCAGCACACAGTTCTCCAGGCAGACAAGGGCAATCGGGCATGCCCCAACATGTAGTCGAACCCAGAGGGGGAGTTCGACAGAGACAATGGCAAGCTGAACGGCAATTCATGCCATTGCAAGGGACAATGCGGCCAGTAATGGGGCCATCAACACCTGTTAATGACGCACTCAAGGGCAATCACAGGGGCAGTCAGGGACGATCGACTGGCAAGGGACCTTTTGTTTCCAACAACAGCTCATGTTGGAGGCATGGAGGCACACACTCAGCCGGAGTTTGCAGAGATGAGCAAAATACCTGCAGAAATTGCAGAAGTGAACGCTGGGGGAAATCACTGGAAGCTGAAGTTCAGCGAGTTCATGTGGAGCACGTATACAGTTCATACACCAGGGAAAAATGTTTTTGGTTGTAGTAGACGCCTACTCCAAATGGATCGAGTGTCACCTTATTGAATGTCTTCTGGAAATCCCAATATATCACATACACTGCTTCCCCTTTATTGACCCTGCTCGTTACATCCTCAAAGAACTCCAGCACATTTATAAATATGATTTCCCTTTCATAAAACCATGCTGACTCTGCTTGATTGAATCCAAATGTCCTCCTCCTGGTTCTTCAATAATGGAATCCAGCATTTTCCCAATGACGGATGTGAGGCTAACTGGCCTATAGTTCTCTGCTTTTTGTCTGCCTCCTTTTTTAAATAGGGGCGTTACATTTGTGGTTTTCCAATCCGCTGGTACCTCCCCAGAATCCAGGGAATTTTAGTAGATTACAACCAATGCATCCACTATCTCTGCAACCACTTCCTTTAAGACCCCAGGATGCAGGCCATCAGGTCCAGGGGACTTGTCCACCTTTAGTCCCATTATTTTACCGGTACTACTTCTTTAGCCCCTTGATTATCCATTGTTGGGATGTTTTTAGTGTCTTCTACCATGAAGACTGATACAAAATACTAGCTCAGCATCTCTTCCATTATTAATTCCCCAGTCTCATCCTCTAGGAGACCAACATTAACTTTAGCCAGCCTTTTCCTTTTTATGTAATGGGGAAACTCTTACTGTCTGTTTTTATATTTCATGCTAGTTTACTTTCATAAGCTATCTCCTCTATTATTTTTTTAGTCGTTCTTTGCTGGCTTTTAAAAGTTTCCCAAGCCTCTGGCCTCTCATTCATCTTGGCCACATTGTATGCTCTTGTTTTCAATTTGACACTCTCCCTTATTTCCTTAGTTAGCCACAGATGCTTATCCAGTGCTTTGAGGTGCTAGCTGTACATACTCCATGACTCTGAAGCATATCGGAGGGCGGGTATCAGTACTATTCTGTAGACCATGAGCTTGGTGCTGGGTTTGAGGTCCTGGTCTTCAAACACCCTCTTCCTCATAATAGACTGATGGACAAGTTCAGAGAATGTGGAGTCAGAGGACGAGTAGCATAATGGATAGTCAACCTGCTTCATGACAGAAAGCAGAGCGATGGGGTAAAATGTAACAGTTCGCAGTGGCAGAAGGTGGTTTATGATGTTCCCAATTTATATTAATGATTTAGACTTTGTAGTCAAAAACACAGTTTCTAAATTTGTCCACCTTTAGTCTCATGAATCTATTAAAAAAGGAAAATACTGGTGTCTCAGTGTAAGTGGTCCCAAAAGTTGGTGTCACACTCCAAGTGGTCCCTGGATTTGGTATCCCAGTGTAAGTGGTCCTTGGGATTGGTGTCACATTATAAGTGGTCCCTGGACTTGGTGTCACAGTTTAAATGGTCTCTGGATTTGGTGTCACAGGGCAAATAGTCCCTGGATTCGGTGTCACAATGTAAGTGGTCCGAGGATTTGGTGTCAGTGTATGTGGTCCCTGGATCTGCATGACTGAATAGTGATTACCATCTTCTATTTACAATAGAAGGTCGGTGATTGCAGCGCGGGCAGATACAGCAGGAGCGGCGAGGTCGGGGCGAAGGAGCGGCGAGAGACTGTAGAGGGATGTGATCGGGACCCAGGAGAAGTGTGACTTCGGGGCCCAGGAAAGTCGAGGGCCCAGGGGCAGCACGGCCCAGCCCACACTGCGATATGTGTGCACACTAGGTCCGTGCAGCAGAGCTGGTCTCCAGTCGTCCTGGTTAATCCTTGATACTGGACCAAGACCTCGCTCTGTCAAGCCCGTGTGGTGGCTGGTGTGCAACGGTCACCACACATTAAAAAATCCACGCACCGGATGTAGTTCGGGATCTGGAATTTTAGGTCCTTCATTGAAACACCTGTGAACTTCTTGATGTGGAAACAAGTCATCTTCGATTTGAGGAACTGCCGATGATGATGACGATGGTCCCTGGAAATGCTGTCTCAGTCGAAGTGGTCCATGGATTTGTTGTCACATTGTAAATGGTCCCTGGAGTCGGTGTCACAATATAAATGGTGCTGGATTTTGTGTCAGAATCTAAATGGTCCAAAGATTTGGTACTCAGTGTAAGTGTTCCCATGATTTGGTGTCACCGTGTAAGTAGTTCTTGAACTTTCCCAGGATTTGGTGTCACAATGTAAATGTTCCCAGGATTTGCTGTCACACTGCAAGTTTTCCCTGGATTTCGTGTCATGGTGTAAGTGGTCCCTGGATTTGCTGTCTCTGTGTAATTGATTCCTGGATTTTGTGTCACAGTGTAAGGGGTCCCTGGACTTGGTGTCTCCGTGCAAGTGCTCCCTGGAAATGGTGTCATAGTGTAAGTGGTCCCTGGACTTGGTGTCTCATAAGAACATAAGAAATAGGAGCAGGAGTAGGCCATATGGCCCCTCGAGCCTGCTCCACCATTCAATAAGATCATGGCTGATCTGATCATGGACTCAGCTCCACTTCCCCGCTCACTCCTCATAACCCCTTATTCCCTTATCGGTTAAGAAACTGTCTATCTCTGTCTTAAATTTATTCAATGTCCCGACTTCCACAGCTCTCTGAGGCAGCGAATTTCTCAGATTTACAACCCTCAAAGAAGAAATTCCTCCTTTTCCCAGTTTTAAATGGGTGCCCCCTTATTCTAAGATTATGCCCCCTACTTCTAGTCTTCTCTATCAGTGGAAAGATCCTCTCTGCATTCACCTTGTCAAGCCCCTCATAATCTTATACATTTTGATAAGATCACCTCTCATTCTTCTGAATTCCTGAGCGGCTGCAGAGCATTCTGGAGAGGGAGGGTGAACAGCCAGTTGTCGTGGTACATGTAGGTACCAACGATATCGGTAAGAAGCGGGAAGCTGAATTTAGGGAGCTAGGAATTAAATTTAAAAGTAGGACCTCAAAGGTAGTAATCTCTGGATTGCTACCAGTGCCACGTGCTAATCAGAGTAGAGGGAGCAGGATAGTTAGAATAAATACGTGGCTTGAGCAGTGGTGCAAGAGGGAGGGATTCAAATTCCTGGGACATTGGAACCAGTTCTGGGGGAAGTGGGACCTGTACAAAAGGGACGGTCTGCACTTGGGCAGGACTGGAACTGATGTCCTAGGGGTAACATTTGCTGATGCAGTTCAGGAGTGTTTAAACTAATATGGCAGGGGGATGGGAACCTATGCAGCGAGATAGGGCGAAGTAATATGGAGTCAGAAACAGAGGGTAGAAAGGTAAAAAGCAATAGTGGAAGGCCGAGTAATCAAAGGCAAGAAACAAAAGGGGCCACACTACATCATAATTCTAAAAGGACAAAGGGTGTTAAAATAACAAGCCTGAAGACTTTGTGTCTTAATGCAAGGAGTATCCGTAATAAGGTGGATGAATTAACTGCAAATAGATGTTAACAGATATGGTGTGATTGGGATTACAGAGACGTGGCTCCAGGATGATCAGGGCTGGGAATGCAACATCCAGGGGTATTCAACATTCAGGAAGGATAGAATAAAAGGAAAAGGAGGTGGGGTAGCATTGCTGGTTATAGAAGAGATTAATGCAATAGTTAGGAAGGACATTAGCTTGGATGATGTGGAATCTATATGGGTAGAGCTGCAGAACACCAAAGGGCAAAAAACATTAGTGGGAGTTGTGTACAGACCTCCAAACAGTAGTAGTGATGCTGGGGAGGGCATCAAACAGGAAATTAGGGGTGCATGCAATAAAGGTGCAGCAGTTATCATGGGTGACTTTAATATGCATATAGATTGTGCTAACCAAACTGGAAGCAATACGGTGGAGGAGGATTTCCTGAAGTGCATAAGGGATGGTTTTCTAGACCAATGTGTTGAGGAACCAACTAGGGTGGAGGCCATCTTAGACTGGGTGTTGTGTAATGAGAGAGGATTAATTAGCAATCTTGTTGTGCGAGGCCCCTTGGGAAAGAGTGACCATAATATGGTGGAATTCTACATTAGGATGGAGAATGAAACAGTTAATTCAGAGACCATGGTCCAGAACTTAAAGAAGGGTAACTTTGAAAGTATGAGGTGTGAATTGGCTAGGATAGATTGGCGAATGATACTTAAGGGGTTGATTGTGGATGGGCAATGGCATCACCGCACTGTCGGAGGGGCAGTACTGAGGGAGCACCGCACTGTCGGAGGGACAGTACCGAGGGAGTGCTGCACTGTCGGAGGGGCGGTACCGAGGGAGTGCTGCACTGTCGCAGGTGCCGTACTTCGGATGTGACGTTAAACCGAGGCCCCGTCTGCTCTCTCAGGTCCCATGGCACTATTTCAAAGAAGAGCAGGGAAGTTATCCCCGATGTCCTGGATTATATTTATCTCTCAATCAACATAACAAAAACAGATTATCTGGTCATTATCACATTGCTGTTTGTGGGAGCTTGCTGTGTGAAAGTTGGCTGTTGCGTTTCCCACATTACAACAGTGACTACACTCCAAAAGTACTTAATTGGCTGTAAAGTGCTTTGAGACGGCGGTGGTCGTGAAAGGCGCTATATAAATGCAAGTCTTTCTTCTACAATCACTGATAAATTTGTTGACACAAAACCTCTCCAAAATATGGAGCCATTTCCCCTAATTTACAGACGCTCCCTGACCAGTCACCATTTACAGACGCTCCCTGACCCGTCACCATTTAATAGAATCATAGAAAACTTACGACACAGGCTATTCGACCCAAATTGTCCATGCCATTTGAAGATGTTCCCTGCCCAGTGATGTAGGGGGTATGATTTGTGGTTGACAATGACGAAGAAAGCAATAGACTGCAGAAAGATATCAATGAACTGGTCAGGTGGGCAGAATTAGATTCAATCTGGAGAAGTGTGAGGTAATGCATTTGGGGAGGGCTAACAAGGCAAGGGAATACACATTAAATGGTAGGGCACTGGGAAGTGTAGAGGAACAAAGGGACCTGGGAGTGCAGGTCCACAGATCCCTGAAGGGAGCAGGCCAGGTAGATAAGGTGTTTAAGAAGGCATACGGAATATTTGTCTTTATTAGCCGAGGCATAGAATACAAGAGCGGGGAGGTTATGCTTGAACTGTATAAAACACTAGTTAGGCCACAGCCTCCTCTGTTCCAAAGAAAACAACCCCAGCCTATCTAATCTTTCCTCATAGCTAAAATTCTCCATTCCCGGCAACATCCTCATAAATCTCCTCTGTGCCCTCTCCAGTGCAATCACATCTTTCCTGTAATGTGGTGACCAGAACTGCACACAGTGCTGCAACTGTGGCCTAATTAGTGTTTTATACAGTTCAAGCATAACCTCCCTGCTCTTGTATTCTATGCCTCGACTAATAAAGGCACATATTCTGTATGCCTTCTTAAACACCTTATCTTCCTGGCCTGCTACCTTCAGGGATCTGTGGACCTGCACTCCAAGGTCCCTTTGTTCCTCTATACTTCTCAGTGTCCTACCATTTAATGTGTATCCATTGCCTTGTTAGACCTCCCCAAATGCATTACCTCACACTTCTCCAGATTGAATTCCATTGCCACTGTTCTGCCCACCTGACCAGTTCATGCCTTCTCTCCAACCCCTCTCTCACCTCCATCTCTGCTTTCACTCCTACCCTGTAAACCCTCTTTCAACCAAGTGGATTAAATTGAAACCAGGTTTGCAGGCATGAACATGTCGAAGGTGAGAGAGATGCTGTGGGGCACACGCTAAGTCCAGCCGCTGAAAGTGATTAATAGACTGGGTTTTGTGTTTAGTGATCCTGGGCGTGTTACCAGGACCTTCGCTGATCCCAAGGCTGGGGGAGGCACTCTGGGAGGTATGGGGAGCTGGGACTTGTCCATGAGAGTAACCGAAGGTATGAGAACTGAAATCATCTCGAGTTAGAGAAGAGAAAAGGCTCAAAACTGGAACAGTGGGTAACAGGGCACCAATTAGTCTCCTCTTATCTTGGAGACATCAAGGACGCGACACACTGTGTTTAAAACAAAGCTGATTTATTTGACATTTTTCCAGAATATTAAACTCCAGCCCAGTTATTGGACTTATTAACATCAGCAGAAACAAACCCCAACTGACAGAATGAACATGAATGTGATTAACATCAAGAACAGAATCCAACCCCTGCAGTCACTAGTGAACTCGCTGGTGTCTCAGTAGGGTGCATGAATGAGAAAATCCCTTTCCACACATGGAGCAGGGGAATGGCCTCTACCTAGTGTGAACTCGCTGGTGTGCCAGGAGCTCGGATGACTGCCTGAACATCTCCCCACACTGAGAGCAACAGAACGGTGTATCAATGTGAATGAGCTTGTGTGTAAGCATTTCCTCAGAGCTTTTAAAGCTGTTCCCACAGTCAGAACATTGAAAAGGTGTGAACTCGCTGGTGTCTGGGCCGGCTGGATGTCTGAGTGAATCTCTTCCCACAGTCTCCACATTTCCACGGTTTCTCCGTGGTGTGGGTGCCCTTGTGTCTCTCCAGGTTGGATGATCAGTCAAAGCCTCGTCCACACACACAACACGTGTACGGTTTCTCCCCGCTGTGAATGGTGATGTTTTCAGGCTGTGTAACTGGTTAAAGCTCTTTCCACAGTCAGTGCACTGGAACACTCTCACTCGGGTGTGTGTGTCTCGGGCCTTCTCCAGTCACACTGATGTTACAAATCTTTCCCCACAGACAGAACAGACAAACATTTCTCTTACAAAAGCAAAATACTGCGGTGCTGGAAATCGGAAAGAAAAACAGAAAGTCATCACAGTAAGTACAGGATGGAAATTCGTAACAGACAATTCTAGTTTCTGGGAACATTCTTTCCTCTATAGTTCCCCCAAAGCTGTAAAGCCACCCCCTCCCCCCGCCCTCACACACTCTTCCCCCCTCCCCGTCCAACACGCTCCCTGACTGGTCACCACCGATAAACGCTCCCTGAGATCACCGTTGACAGATGCTCCCTGACTGGTCACCATTGACAGACGCTCCCTGAGATCACCATTGACAGACGCTCCCCGACCAGTCAACATTGACAGACGCTCCCTGACCGGTCACCATTGACAGACGCTCCCTGACCGGTCACCATTGACAGACGCTCCCCGACCGGTCACCATTGATAGACACTCCCTGAGGTCACCATTGATAGACACTCCCTGACTGTTGGGGATTTGCCGGAGTTTGGGCCTTAACCTGCCGGCCCCACGCATGCTCAGCTCACACTGCTGCATTATCCTATTGTGATTGGGATTACGGCTTCTGACTCGGACCAAACTTCTCCTTCCCATAATTCGCAAGGTCGGAGTACTGGGATATTCCCCAGGGGGTGGGTGAGGCCCCTTCCCCAGGGGGTGGGTGAGGCCCCTTCCCCTTCCCCAGGGGGTGGGTGAGGGCCCTTCCCCTTCCCCAGGGGGTGGGTGAGGGCCCTTCCCCTTCCCCAGGGGGTGGGTGAGGCCCCTTCCCCTTCCCCAGGGGGTGGGTGAGGGCCCTTCCCCTTCCCCAGGGGGTGGGTGAGGCCCCTTCCCCTTCCCCAGGGGGTGGGTGAGGCCCCTTCCCCTTCCCCAGGGGGTGGGTGAGGCCCCTTCCCCAGGGGGTGGGTGAGGCCCCTTCCCCTTCCCCAGGGGGTGGGTGAGGGCCCTTCCCCTTCCCCAGGGGGTGGGTGAGGCCCCTTCCCCTTCCCCAGGGGGTGGGTGAGGGCCCTTCCCCTTCCCCAGGGGGTGGGTGAAGCCCCTTCCCCTTCCCCAGGGGGTGGGTGAAGCCCCTTCCCCTTCCCCAGGGGGTGGGTGAGGCCCCTTCCCCTTCCCCAGGGGGTGGGTGAGGGCCCTTCCCCTTCCCCAGGGGGTGGGTGAGGGCCCTTCCCCTTCCCCAGGGGGTGGGTGAGGGCCCTTCCCCTTCCCCAGGGGGTGGGTGAGGTCCCTTCCCCAGCAGGTGGAGATGAACCACCCATGGCTAACAAGTTAATTAAGGATGGTATCAAATTGAAAGAAAAGGCATACAATGTTGCAAAAACTAGTGGTAGGCCATGTTATAATCATAATAAATGGTCAGAACGAGTATTGTGAGCAAGTGTGACCGTAGCTCCTTTATTCTAGTTCGAGAGTGCAGCTCATCATAGGCAGTCCCTCGGGATCGAGGAAGACTTGCTTCCACTCTTAACATGAGTCCTTAGGTGGCTGAACAGTCCAATACGAGAGCCACAGTTCCTGTCACAGGTGGGACAGACAGTGGTTGACGGAAAGGGTGGATGGGACAGGTTTGCCGCACGCTCCTTCCGCTGCCTCCGCTTGATTTCTGCATGCTCTCGGCAACGAGACTCGAGGTGCTCAGCGCCTTCCCGGATGCACTTCCTCCACTTAGGGCTGTCTTTGGCCAGGGACTCCCAGGTATCGGTGGGTATGTTGCACTTTATCAGGGAGGCTTTCAGGGTGTCCTTGTAACGTTTCCGCTGCCCACCTTTGGTTCGTTTGCAGCGGGCGAGTTCCGAGTAGAGCACTTGCTTTGGGATTCTTGTGTCTGGCATGCAGACAATGTGCCTGCCCAGCGGAGCTGATTAAGTGTGGTCAGTGCTTCAATGCTGGGGATGTTGGCCTGGGCGAGGACGCTAATGTTGGTGCGTCTGTCCTCACAGGGGATTTGCAGGATCTTGCGGAGACATTGCTGGTGGTATTTCTCAGAGTGCAGGTACCTTGTGGGTGGCCTGCTTATATACTGTGCTCCCAAGGGATGCTGGATCCCTTGGGACTCCAACAGGTGGGACCTCTGGTGGTCAGGTGTCATGCAGGGTACAAGGGGTTAAATACATAACATCACTCTTCCGTGAAGTCAACAGTACACTTATTTACAAGGTGAGACGATCTGGGGCTTTACACTCGCTTGTCGATCGTCTCAGTACAAATGGGGGTGAGGGTGGGTTGGTCAGTTCTTCACTGGGCTGTTGGGCAGCCGGCCTTCCCGGGCTACTGGGGACGGTGAGTTTGGCTTCGTGGTCAACTGTGATGTCAGTTGCCACTTGTGTGTGTGTTGGAGGGTCAAAGTTTGTGGTGTCCTCTTCCGATTGTACGTAGCTGTTGGTGAACCGCAGTTTAATTTGATCCAAGTGTTTTCTGTGCGTTTGTCCATTGGTTAGTTTGACCTGAAACACCTTACACCCCTCTTTGGTTGTGACCCTGCCATTTGGGACGATGTGTGCAGTGTAGTTCGTGAGGCAGCGTGGAGAGGCCTATAACGGCCCAGCAAGAGTCGGAGAGGCCCAGCAGGAGTCGGAGAGGCCCAGCAGGAGTCGGAGAGGCATGGCTGGTGCAGATGCAACAGGGTGAAAAGGCAAAAAAGAAGTAGAAAGAAATCGAAAGGTGACATCACAGCCAAGAGGGTAAGTGATTGGCTGGTGATTGGTAAGTAGTTTTTCTTTTTCTTTTCTTTATCAGTAAATAAACTTTTAGCATTGTTGTTGCCAAATTAAGTTAATCTAAGGGTTAAGTCATGGCAGGAGAGCTCGGACACGTGTTATGCTCCTCCTGTACCATGTGGGAACTCAGAGACGCTTCCGGTGTCCCTGACGACTACGTGTGCGGGAAGTGCATCTGCCTCCAGCTCCTGACAGACAGCACTGCGGCACTGGAGCTGCGGGTGGATTCACTCTGGAGCATCCACGATGCTGAGAATGACATGAATAGCACGTTTAGTGAGTTGGTCTTACTGCAGGTAAAGGGTACACAACCAGATAAGGAATGGATGACCAACAGGAAGAGCAGTGCAAGGAAGGTAGTGCAGGGGTCCCCTGCGGTCATCCCCCTACAAAACAGATACACCGCTTAGGGTACTGTTGGGGGGAATGACTCATCAGGGGAGGGCAGCAGCAGCCAAGTTCATGGCACCATGGGTGGCTCTGCTGCACAGGAGGGCAGGAAAAAGAGTGGGAGAGCTATAGTGATAGGGGATTCAATTGTAAGGGGAATAGATAGACATTTTTGCGGCCGCAACCGAGACTCCAGGATGGTATGTTGCCTCCCTGGTGCAAGGGTCAAGGATGTCTCGGAGCGGGTGCAGGACATTCTGAAAGCCAGTTGAACAGCCAGTTGTTGTGGTGCACATAGGTACCAATGATATAGATAAAAAAACGGGATGAGGTCCTAGGAGCTAAATTAAAAAGTAGGACCTCAAAAGTAGTAATCTCAGGATTGCTACCAGTGTCATGTGCTAGTCAGAGTAGGAATCGCAGGATAGCTCAGATGAATATGTGGCTTGAGGAGTGGTGCAGAAGGGAGGGATTCAAATTCCTGGGGCATGGGAACTGGTTCTGAGGGAGATGGGATCAGTACAAACTTGAGGGTCTGCACCTGGGCAGGACCGGAGCCAATGTCCTAGGGGGAGTGTTTGCTAGTGCTGTTGGGGAGGAGTTAAACTAATATGGCAGGGGGATGGGAACCTATGCAGGGAGACAGAGGGAAGTAGAATGGGGCAGAAGCAAAAGATAAAAAGAAGAAAAGTAAAAGCGGAGGGCAGAGAAACCGAAGGTAAAAAGCAAAAAGGGCCACATTACAGCCAAATTCTAAACATAGAAACATAGAAAATAGGTGCAGGAGTAGGCCATTCGGCCCTTCGAGCCTGCATTGGCATTCAATGAGTTTATGGCTGAACATGCAACTTCAGTACCCCATTCCTGCTTTCTCGCCATACCCCTTGATCCCCCTAGTAGTAAGGACTACATCTAATTCCTTTTTGAATATATTTAGTGAATTGGCCTCAACAACTTTCTGTGGTAGAGAATTCCACAGGTTCACCACTCTCTGGGTGAAGAAGTTTCTCCTCATCTCGGTCCTAAATGGCTTACCCCTCATCCTTAGACTGTGACCCCTGGTTCTGGACTTCCCCAACATTGGGGACAAAGTGTGTTAAAAAGACAAGCCTGAAGGCTCTGTGCCTCAATGCGAGGAGTATTCGGAATAAGGTGGACGAATTAACTGTGCAGATAGCAGTTAATGGATATGATGTGATTGGCATCACGGAGACATGGCTCCATGGTGACCAGGGCTGGGAACTCAACATCCAGGGGTATTCAACATTTAGGAAGGATAGACAGAAAGGAAAAGGAGGCAGGGTGGCATTGCTGGTTAAAGAGGAAATTAATGCAATAGTAAGGAGGGACATTAGCTTGGATGATGTGGAATCGGTATGGGTGGAGCTACGGAATACCAAGGGGCAGAAAACGCTCGTGGGAGTTGTGTACAGACCACTAAACAGTAGTGGTAAGGTTGGGGACAGCATCAAACAAGAAATAAGGGATGCAAACAATAAAGGTACATTAGTTATCATGGGTGACTTTAATCTACATATTGATTAGGCTAACCAAACCGGTAGCAATGCGGTGGAGGAGGATTTCCTGGAGTGTATTAGGGATGGTTTTCTAGACCAATATGTCGAGGAACCAACTCGGGAGCTGGCCATCCTAGACTGGGTGATGTGTAATGAGAACGTGACTAATTAGCAATCTTGTGCGAGGCCCTCTGGGGAAGAGTGACCATAACATGCAGAATTCTTTCTTAAGATGGAGAGTGACACAGTTAATTCAGTGACTAGGGTCCTGAACTTAAGGAAAGGTAACTTCAATGGTATGAGACGTGAATTGGCTAGAATAGACTGGCAAATGATACTTAAAGGGTTGACGGTGGATAGGCAATGGCAAAGATTTAAAGATCACATGGATGAACTTCAGCAATTGTACATCCCTGTCTGGAGTAAAATTAAAATGGGGAAGGTGGCTCAACTGTGGCTAACAAGGGAAATTAAGGATCGTGTTAAATCCAAGGAAGAGGCATGTAATTGGCCAGAAAAAGCAGCAAACCAGAGGACTGGGAGAAATTTAGAATTCAGCAGAGGAGGACAAAGGGTTTAATTAGGAGGGGGAAAATAGAGTATGAGAGGAAGCTTGCAGGGAACATAAAAACTGACTGTAAAAGCTTCTATAGATATGTGAAGAGAAAAAGATCAGTGAAGACAAACGTAGGTCCCTTGCAGTCGGATTCAGGTGAATTTCTAATGGGGAACAAAGAAATGGCAGACCAATTGAACAAATACTTTGGTTCTGTCTTCATGAAGGAAGACACAAATAACCTTCCGGAAGTACTAGGGGATCGAGGGTCTAGTGAAAAGGAGGAACTGAAGGATATCCTTAATAGGCGGGAAATTGTGTTAGGGAAATTGATGGGATTGAAGGCCGATAAATCCCCGGGGCCTGATAGTCTGCATCCCAGAGTACTTACAGAAGTGGCCCTAGAAATAGTGGATGCATTGTTGATCATTTTCCAACAGTCTATCGACTCTGGATCAGTTCCTATGGACTGGAGGGTAGCTAATGTAACACCACTTTTTAAAAAGGGAGGGAGAGAGAAAGCAGGTAATTATAGACCAGTTAGCCTGACATCAGTAGTGGGGAAAACATTGGAATCAATTATTAAAGATGAAATAGCAGCGCATTTGGAAAGCAGTGACAGGATTGGTCCAAGTCAGCATGGATTTATGAAGGGGAAATCATGCTTGACAAATCTTCTAGAATTTTTTGAGGATGTAACTAGTAGAGTGGACAAGGGAGAACCAGTGGATGTGGTGTATTTGGACTTTCAAAAGGCTTTTGACAAGGTCCCACACAAGAGATTGGTGTGCAAAATTAAAGCACATGGTATTGGGGGTAATGTACTGACGTGGATAGAGAACTGGTTGGCAGACAGGAAACAGAGAGTCGGGATAAACGGGTCCTTTTCAGAATGGCAGGCAGTGACTAGTCGAGTGCCACAGGGCTCAGTGCTGGGACCCCAGTTCTTTACAATATACATCAATGATTTGGATGAAGGAATTGAGTGTAATATCTCCAAATTTGCAGATGACACTAAACTGGGTGACAGTGTGAGCTGTGGGGGGGACGCTAAGAGGCTGCAGGGTGACTTGGACAGGTTAGGTGAGTGGGCAAATGCATGGCAGATGCAGTATAATGTGGATAAATGTGAGATTATCCACTTCGGGGGCAAAAACGCGAAGACAGAATATTATCTGAATGGCGGCAGATTAGGAAAATGGGAGGTGCAATGAGACCTGGGTGTCATGGTTCATCAGTCATTGAAAGTTGGCATGCAGGTACAGGAGGCGGTGAAGAAGGCAAATGGTATGTTGGCCTTCATAGCTAGGGGATTTGAATATAGGAGCAGGGAAGTCTTACTGGCATTGTACAGGGCCTTGGTGAGGCCTCACCTGGAATATTGTGTTCAGTTTTGGTCTCCTAATCTGAGGAAGGACGTTCTTGCTATTGAGGGAGTGCAGCGAAGGTTCACCAGACTGACTCCCGGGATGGCTGGACTGACATATGAGGAGAGACTGGATGAACTGGGCCTGTATTCACTGGAGTTTAGAAGGATGAGAGGGGATCTCATAGAAACATATAAGATTCTGAAGGGATGGGACAGGTTAGATGCGAGTAGAATGTTCCTGATGTTGGGGAAGTCCAGAACCAGGGGACACAGTCTAAGGATAAGGGGTAGGCCATTTAGGACTGAGATGAGGAGAAACCTCTTCACTCAGAGAGTTGTTAACCTGTGGAATTCCCTGCCGCAGAGAGTTGTTGATGCCAGTTCATTGGATATATTCAAGAGGGAGTTAGATATGGCCCTTACGGCTAAAGGGATCAAGGGTAATGGAGAGAAAGCAGGTAAAAGGTACTGAGGGAATGATCAGCCATGATCTTATTGAATGGTGGTGCAGGCTCGAGGGGCTGAATTGACTACACCTGCATCTATTTTCTATGTTTCTATGTCTATGTCCATAATTGAGCACAAACACAGGATCATTGATTTCAATATCACGTGACAAGTTTGCACGGTCATGGTACACACTTTGTTGATGCTGCTTGCCTCCATGTGATCATGTAGATCAGGGTGGACCAGAGAGAGCCTTGTTTTAAGCGCCCTTTTCATGAGCAGCTCGGCTGGGGGAATCCCGGTGAGTGAGTGGGGTCTGGTGCGGTAGCTGAGCAGCACTCGGGACAGCCGGGTCTCCAGGGAGCCTTCCGGCACGCGTTTCAAGCTTTGCTTGATGGTCTGAACTGCCTGTTCTGCCTGGCCGTTGGATGCGGGCTTGAACGGAGCAGATGTGACGTGTTTGATCCCGTTGCGGGTCATGAATTTCTTGAATTCAGCACTGGTGAAGCACGGCCCATTGTCGCTGACTAGGACATCAGGCAGGCCGTGCGTGGCAAACATGGCTCGTAGACTTTCAATGGTGGCCGTGGACGTGCTTACAGACATTATTACACATTCAATCCACTTTGAGTAAGCGTCCACGACAACCAAAAACATGTTGCCTAGAAATGGGCCCGCATAGTCTACATGGATCCTCAACCACGGTTTGGATGGCCAGGATCACAGACTTAGCGGTGCCTCTCTGGGTGCATTGCTCAACAGCGAGCAAGTGTTGCACTGGCACACACATGACTCTAAATCTGAGTCGATGCCGGGCCACTATCTGTGGGATTTGGCTATGGCTTTCATCATCACGATACCTGGGTGAGTGCTGTGCAATTCGCAAATGAATGTGTCTCTGCCTTTCTTGGGCAAGACTATGCGATTACCCCACAAGAGACAGTCCGCTTGCAGGGACAGCTCATTTTTGCGTCTGTGGAACAGGTTAATCGCCTCCTGCATCTCCACTGGGACACTGGACCAGCTCCCATGGAGGACACAGTTTTTTTACCAGGGATAGTGAAGGATCCTAGCTGGTCCAGGTCCTGATCTGGCAGGCCGTAATGGGTGATTTCTTGTTCTCGAATGACTCTATGATCATGAGGAAGTCTGCTGGCTGTGCCCATTTCCACCCAGTGGTGGGCAATGGCAGCTGACTGAGAGCATCTGCACAGTTCTCTGTGCCCGGTCTGTGGCTGATTACATAGTTGTATGCCGACAGCATGAGCGCCCATCTTTGGATGCGGGTGAGGCATTGATGTTAATCCATTTGCTCTCCGAGAACAGCGATATGAGCGGCTTGTGGTCAGTTTCAAGCTCGAACTTGAGGCTAAATAAGTACTGGTGCATTTTTTTTAACCCCGTAAACGCACGCCAGAGCCTCTTTTTCGACCATGCTGTAGGCCCTTTCGGCCTTGGACAAACTCCTGGATGCATACGCAACTGGCTGCAAAATCCCCGATTCATTAGCCTGTTGTAATACACACACCCGACCCCGTATGACAACGCATTACAAGCTAACGCTAATCGTTTATATGGGTTATACAGAACAAGCAGTTTGTTAGAACACAATAAATTTCTGGCTTTCTTAAAGGCAGCCTCTTGTGAATTCCCCCATACCCAGTCATCTCCCTTGCACAGTAGCACATATAAGGGTTCTAGCAGGGTGCTAAACCCAGGTAGGAAATTATCAAAGTAGTTAAGGAGTCCCAGGAACGACCGCAGCTCCATCACGTTCTGTGGTCGTGGTGCGTTCTTGATGGCCTCCGTCTTGGTGTTGGTGGGTCTGATGCTGCCTGCTGCAATTCTCCTTCCTAAGAATTCGACGTCCTGTGCCAGGAAACCACACTTCGAGTGTTTCAACCTGAGCCCCACGCAATCCAACCAACTAAGAACCTCCTCAAGATTCTTCAGGTGCTCCATGGTGTCCCGACCTGTAACCAATATATTGTCCTGGAAGACCACTGTGCAAGGAACCGACTTTAGCAGGCTTTCCATGTTCCGCTGGAAGATCGCTGTGGCCGACCGAATCCCGAACGGGCACCGGTTGTAGATAAACAGACCTTTGTGCGTGTTGATGCAGGTGAGGCCTTTCGAAGATTCCTCCAGCTCCTGCATCATGTAGGCCGAGGTCAGGTCCAGCTTGGTGAATGACTTCCCTCCAGCCAGGGTCGCAAATAGGTCGTCTGCCTTGGGTAGTGGGTACTGGTCCTGCAGCGAAAAACAGTTAATCGTTACTTTATAGTCCCCACAAATTCTAACCGTGCCGTCCTCCTTGAGCACCGGAACAATTGGACTGGCCCAGTCATTGAATTCCACCGGCGCGATGATGCCTTCACGTTGCAGCCTGTCCAGCTCGATTTCCACTCTTTCATGCATCATGCACGGTACTGCCCGAGCCTTGTGGTGGATGGGTCCCGTACCGGGAACCAAATGGATCTGCACTTTCGCCCCCGAGAAGCTTCCAATGCCTGGCTAGAATACAGAAGGGAATTTGCTTAGAACCTGGACACATGAGGTGTCGTCGACGGAAGAAAGATCTCGGATGTCGTCCCAGTTCCAGCGGATTTTCCCCAGCCAGCTTCTGCCAAACAACGTGGGGCCATCTCCTGGCACGATCCACAGCAGGAGTTCGTCCACTGCTCCGTCATAGGAGACTTTGACTTCAGCACTGCCAATTACAGGCATTAGTTCCTTGGTGTAAGTCCTTAGTTTGGTGTGAATGGGGCTGAGCTTGGGCCTGTGTGCCTTTTTGACCCACAGCTTGTCAGAAGGCCTTTTTACTCATTATGGACTGACTTGCCCCTGTGTCCAGCTCCATAGACACAGAAATACTGTTCAGTTCAACGTTCAACATTATTGGTGGGCATTTCGTAGTGAATGTGTGTACCCCGTACACCACTGCCTCCTCAGTCCAAGTTTCTAATTCCGTCTGATTCACTGTGGACTGATCTTCCTCTGAACGTGGTGGTTTGCAGGGTTTGCAGGGTTTGCAGCTCGCCTGCACATTCGTTGGAGGTGTCCCATTGTTCTGCAACCATTGCACGCATAGTGCTTAAAGCGGCATTGATGGGGCCAATGATCACCCCCGCAGCGCCAACAGGGTGTTAACTGCCTCACATTAATGATTGATGGCGGACCCTGGGTTATCTGAGGTCGGGCCGCAGCAGCCGGCGTGTACGTTCTGCCATGTACATTTCTGCTCGAGACCGACGTTACTTTATGCTCAGTACTGACTGAAACTTTTTTATTCTGCAAAATCTGCTTGGTATTGTCGCTGGTGGACATAAATGCCTGGCATATCGTTATGACTTTACTCAGATTCGGAGTTCCTGCAGTCAATAGTTTGCGCAGGGTTGTCTCATGTCCAATGCCCAGTACAAAAAAGTCTCTGAGCATTTGTTCTAGGAATCCCTCAAACTCACAATGTCCTGTGAGGCACCTTAGTTCGGCGACATAGCTCGCCACTTCCTGGCCCTCCGATCGTTGACACGTGTAGAACCGATATCTCGCCATCAAAACGCTTTCCTTAGGATTTAGGTGCTTCCGGACCAGTGTATACAATTCTTCGTAGGATTTCTCTTTTGGTTTAGTCGGGGCCAGGAGATTCTTCATGAGGACATAGATTGTTGCCCCACAGACAGTTAGGAGGATCGCATTTCGTTTGGTAGCATTCTCGTCCCCTTTCAGCTCGTTGGCCACAAAGTATTGGTTGAGTCTCTCCACAAAGGCCTCCCAATCATCCCTTCTGAGAACTTCTCCAGGATACTGACTGTTCTTTGCATTTTTGCGCAGTTGTTCGTTACCTCGTCGCCAATTGTTATACTCATAATAAATGGCCAGACTGAGTACTGTGTGGAATGAGCAAGTGTGATCTTAGCTCCTTTATTCTAGTTCCAGAGTGCAGGTATCTCGTGGGTGGCCTGCTTATATACTGTGCTCCCAAGGAATGCT
The DNA here is from genome assembly GCF_044704955.1 of Pristiophorus japonicus. Taxonomy (NCBI): domain Eukaryota; kingdom Metazoa; phylum Chordata; class Chondrichthyes; family Pristiophoridae; genus Pristiophorus; species Pristiophorus japonicus. Next base: position 107,943,005 of record NC_091988.1, on the reverse strand, counting down.
GGGATCCCTTGGGACTCCAACAGGTCGGCCCTCTGGTGGTCAGGTGACATGCAAGTTACAAGGAGTTAAATACATAACAGGCCAGAAGATTGCGAACATTTTATAAACCAGCAAAAGATGAATAGAAAAAATTTTACAAATGATACAAAGATGGGTGGGAAAGCAAGTTGTGAGGCGAACAGAAACCGTCTGCAATGGGAAATAAACAGGCTACGTGAGTGGGCAAAAATTTGGCAGATGGAGTAAACTGTGGGAAAATGTGAGGTTATCCATTTTGGCAGGAAGAATAGAAAAGCAAAATATTTAAATGAAGAGAGACTACAGAGCACTGCAGTACAGAGGGACCTGGGGGTCCTTGTGCATGAAACACAAAAAGTTAGTATGCAGGTACAGCAAGTAATCAGGAAGGCAAATGGAATGTTGGCCTTTACTGCAAGGGGGATAGAGTATAAAAGCAGAGAAGTCCTGCTACAACTGTACATCATCATCATCATAGATGGTCCCTCGAACGAGGATAGAAACATAGAAATATAGAAAATAGGTGCAGGAGCAGGCCATTCAGCCCTTCTAGCCTGCACCACCATTCAATGAGTTCATGGCTGAACATGAAACTTCAGTACCCCCTTCCTGCCATACCCCTTGATCCCCCGAGTAGTAAGGACTTCATCTAACTCCCTTTTGAATATATTTAGTGAATTGGCCCCAACCACTTTCTGTGGCAGAGAATTCCACAGGTTCACCACTCTCTGGGTGGGGAAGTCTCTCCTCATCTCGGTCCTAAATGGCTTACCCCTTATCCTTAGACTGTGACCCCTGGTTCTGGACTTCCCCAACATTGGGAACATTCTTCCCGCATCTAACCTGTCTAAATGTTTCTATGAGGTCCCCTCTCATTCTTCTGAACTCCAGTGAATACAAGCCCAGTTGATCCAGTCTTTCTTGATAGGTCAGTCCCACCATCCCGGGAATCAGTCTGGTGAATCTTCGCTGCACTCCCTCAATAGCAAGAATGTCCTTCCTCAAGTTAGGAGACCAAAATTGTACACAATACTCCAGGTGTGGCCTCAAATCCCCTCGCTATGAAGGCCAACATGCCAATTGCTTTCTTAACCGCCTGCTGTACCTGCATGCCAACCTTCAATGACTGATGTACCATGACACCCAGGTCTCGTTGCACCTTCCCTTTTCCTAATCTGTCACCATTCAGATAATAGTCTGTCTCTCTGTTTTTACCACCAAAGTGGATAACCTCACATTTATCCACATTATACTTCATCTGCCATGCATTTGCCCACTCACCTAACCTATCCAAGTCACTCTGCAGCCTCATAGCATCCTCCTCGCAGCTCACACTGCCACCCAACTTAGTGTCATCCGCAAATTTGGAGATACTACATTTAATCCCCTCGTCTAAATCATTAATGTACAATGTAAACAGCTGGGGCCCCAGCACAGAACCTTGCAGTACCCCACTAGTCACTGCCTGCCATTCTGAAAAGTACCCATTTACTCCTACTCTTTGCTTCCTGTCTGACAACCAGTTCTCAATCCACGTCAGCACACTACCCCCAATCCCATGTGCTTTAACTTTGCACATTAATCTCTTGTGTGGGACCTTGTCGAAAGCCTTCTGAAAGTCCAAATATACCACATCAACTGGTTCTCCTTTGTCCACTTTACTGGAAACATCCTCAAAAAATTCCAGAAGATTTGTCAAGCATGATTTCCCTTTCACAAATCCATGCTGACTTGGACCTATCATGTCACCTCTTTCCAAATGCGCTGCTATGACATCCTTAATAATTGAGGATGACTTGCTTCCACATGAGTTCACAGATGTTTCAATGAAGGCCCCGATGTTCCAGTCCTGAACTCCAGTTGAGGGGGTGGACGATGCCTGTGCGTGGATTTTTTTAACGTGGGGTGGCCGTTGCACACCAGCCACCACAAGGACTTGACAGAGCTAGGTCTTTATCCAGTGATGAGGGTTAACCAGGACAACTGGAGACAGGACGACTGCTGCACGGACCTCGTGCGCACACATATCGCAGTGTGGGCTGGCCCGTGCTGCCCCTGGCCCCTCGGCTCTTCTGGGCCCCGAACCCCATTTGCCGCACCTCCGCATCGATCTCTCACCGCTCCTCTGCCACAAACATTTGCCGCACCTCTGCCTCGATCTCTCGCCGCTCCTCTGCCACAAACATTTGCTGCACCTCCGCATCGATCTCTCACCGCTTCTCCGCCTCAATCATTCGTCACACCTCCACCATGATCGTTCAACGCTCATGTGACCTGACCTTCCTGCTCCTCTGATTTACCAGGGCCCTGCCGATGCTCCTGCCCACGCTCCGAACTGTGACCTGGGTTTTGATGACGTCACCCAGTTGCCCTCCTCGACGCTGTCGCACACTCGGAGCAGCTGACATTGGAAGTTGTAGTGGTTTGCTCCAGCTCTTACACACCTGACCTGTGGTGGTGTCCTCTCGCAGGTCGGGGTAGCCCAACTGTACGGGGTGTTGGTGAGACTGCACATAAAGCTTCCTTGAACAGTACGTTGCGGAACCAACCAGGGAGCAGGCTATCTTAGACCTGGTACTGTGTAATGAGACAGGATTTATCAATGATCTCCCAGTAAAGGATCCTCTAGGAAAGAGTGAAAGAAAAGCACGGTTGAATTTCAAAGTCAGTTTGAGGGCGAGAAAGTTGGATCTCAAACCAGTGTCCTGATCTTAAATAAAGGCAATTACAAAGGTATGAAGGCAGAGTTGGCTAAAGTGGACTGGGAAAATAGAGTATAAGACAGTTGATAAACAGTGGCAGATATTTAAGGAGATATTTCATAACTTTCAACAAAAATATCCCAGTGAGAAGGAAAGACTGTAAGAGAAGGGATAACCATCCATGACTAACTAAGGAAATAAGGGAGGCTATCAAATTGAAAACAAAGGCATACAATGTGGCCAAGAATAGTGGGAGGCCGGAGGATTAGGAATTTTTTTAAACCAGCAAAGAACGACTAAAAAATAATAAAGAGAGGGAAGATAGATTATGAAAGTAAACTACCACAAAATATAACAACAGACAGTAAGAGTTTCTACAGGTATATAAAAAGGAAGAGAGTAATTAAAGTAAATGTTGGTCCCCTGGAGGATGAGACTGGGGAATTAATAATGGGGAACAGGGAAATGGCAGAGACTTTGAACAAATATTTTGTGTCCGTCTTCACGGTAGAAAGCACTAAAATCATCCCAATAATAGATAATCAAGGGGCTATACTAAAGAAGAAGTACTTGGTAAAATAATGGGACTAAAGGTGGACAAGTCCCCTGGACCTGATGGCCTGCATCCTGGGATCTTAAAATAAGTGTCTGCAGAGATAGTGGGTGCATTGGTTGTAATCTACCAAAATTTCTTGGATTCTGGAGAGGTCCCAGCGGATTGGAAAACCGCAAATGTAATACGACTGCTGGACGAACCACCACCTAATCCAGTCCATCATCGACATCAACATAGCCCCAAAGCGGAGGTGGCAGCAGACGCAGTGCCTCAAGAAAGTCAATGCCGGAGCACTTAAAGGCCCAGCTAAGAGAGCCCTATACAGCAGCGCCTCACAGCTAACCTGGCGTGCCTTGATGACCCAGAGATGCATAATGCCCACAGCGCTTGGTCTGCCCTCCAGGCCTCCATAACCAATGCCTGCAAAGAGACGCTCGGTCACTCAACCAGGAAACACCAGGACTGGTTTGATGAGAATGATCAGGAGATCCAAGAGCTAATAGATTGCAAGCACAGGGCATTTCTGAGCCTTAAACAACAACCCAACTCGGGAGCAGCAAGGCAGCATTACAGACGGCTTAAGGCTGAAGTCCAACAAAAAACTCGGGACCTAAAGAACAGGTGGTGGATGGAGAAAGCACAGGAGATACAGCAGCTGGCCGACAGCCATGATGTGCGAGGATTTTTCATCGCAGTCAAGGCCACCTACAGTCCAAACTCCCAAGGCTCCCCCCACTCCTGGCCAAGAATGGGGAAGCACTCATCAAGGACACCGAGGCTGTCAGGACCCGCTGGAAGGAGCACTTCGAAGATCTCCTCAATCGAGACTCTGCCTTTGACTTGAGCGTTCTCGACTCCATCCAGCAGCATGCTACCCGCCACCAACTCAGTGAGATCCCAACACTGCGCGAGGCAGGAAAAGCCATAAGACAGCTTAAAAAACAACAAGGTTACGGGTGTGTATGGAATCCCTGCTGAGGCACTGAAGTAAGGCGGAGAGGTGCTGTTGGCACGAATACACGACCTCATCTCTCTCAGCTGGAGGGAGGAGAACATGCTGGGAGATCTCAAAGATGCAGTGATCTTTAAAAAAGGGACAAGTCCGACTGCAGCAACTACAGAGGAATCTCCCTGCTATCAGCCACTGGGAAAGTCGTCGCTAGAGTCCTCCTCAATCGTCTTCTCCCTGTGGCCGAGGAGTTCCTCCCGGAGTCACAGTACGGATTTCGTCCCTATAGGGTAGAACGGACATCATTTTTGCAGCGCGACAGCTGCAGGAAAAATGCAGGGAGCAGCGCCAGCCCTTATACATGGCCTTCGACCTTACAAAGGCCTTTGACACTGTTAACCGCGAGGGTCTATGGAGCGTCCTCCTCCATTTCGGATGCCCCCAAAAGTACGTCACCATCCTCCGCCTGCTCCACGACAACATGCAGGTCGTGATCCTTACCAATGGATCCATCACAGACCCAATCCTCATCCGTACCGGGATCAACCCTCTTCTCAATCTTCCTCACTGCCATGCTCCACCTTGATACGTCCCTACTATACAGTATAAATGCACACGAGGCCCATGCTTGAGAGAAGGTCAGTCTGTGACCTGTCCTTTATTCCTTAGCACTCAAGTGATGAAGGTGGGTGGAGCTTCCCCTTTTATACCTGAAGGTCCAGGTTAGGAGTGTCTCCCACTTAGTGGTCAGTGTTCTCACGGTGTACAACTTAGGTCAGTTTATACATGGGTTACAATGCTGGTTGAATACATGACATCACCTCCCCCCCAAAGTCTTATTGGGATCACAGGTCGAGTCTCTCTGGTGGTTTACGCTCCCTTGTAGAGCGCCTGAGTTGGGGCTCCGGTTATTGGGCGCTGGCCTGAGTGTCTGCTGTTTGCAGTGCCTCAGGCCTGTCCGGACTGCCCACAGTGACTGGGCTCTCCTCCCTTTGGTTCCGGTGTTCGGTCACCTGTGGTGGAGTGAACTCTATATCGTGTTCTTCCTCTGCTTCTTCTATGGGGTTGCTGAACCTCCTTTTTGTTTGATCCACATGTTTGCGGCAGATTTGTCCATTGGTAAGTTTAACTACCAGAATCCTATTTCCCTCTTTGGCAACCACAGTGCCTGCGAGCCATTTGGGCCCTGCAGCGAAGTTGAGGACAAAAACAGGGTAATTGACATCAATACATCGCACCCTCGCATTCCTGTCATGGTAGTCATATTGTGACTGGTGCCTGCTCTCGACAATTTCTTTCATGGTGGGGTGTATAAGAGATAATCGGGTTTTGAGCGTCCTTTTCATTAGTAGCTCTGCGGGTGGAACCCCTGTGAGCAAGTGTGGTCGGGATCTATAAACCAACAGGAGGCGTGATAAGCGGGTTTGTAGGGAACCCCCTTGAAATCTGAGCATCCCCTGTTTGATTATCTGCACTGCTCGTTCTGCCTGGCCATTTGAGGCCGGCTTGAACGGTGCCGTTCTAACATGGTTAATTCTATTGCCTGTCAAGAAGTCCTGGAATTCAGTGCTTGTGAAGCACGGGCCATTGTCGCTGACCAAGACGTCCGGTAGACCGTGGGCGGCGAACATTGCCCGTAGACTTTCTACCGTGGCAGAGGATGTGCTTGAATTTAAAATGTCACACTCGATCCATTTGGAGTAGCGTCTACTACAACCAAAAACATTTTCCCCATGAAAGGACCTGCGTAGTCCACATGGATGCGTGACCAAGGTTTGGCGGGCCATGGCCAGGGGCTAAGGGGAGCTTCCCTGGGCGCATGGCCCAGCTGGGCACACGTGTTGCACCTGCGAACACAAAGTTCCAGATCTGCGTCTATCCCTGGCCACCAAACGTGTGATCTGGCAATTGCCTTCATCGTGACAATGCCCGGGTGCCCATTGTGGAGTTCTCTGATGAACACCTCTCTGCCCATCTGGGGCATGACTACGCGGTTTCCCCACAGTAGGCAATCGGCCTGAATCGAGAGTTCATCCCTGCGCCTGTGAAATGGTTTAAATTTCTCAGGGCATGCCCTGTACATGGCTGCCCAGTCCCCATTCAGGACACATTTCTTGACTAGAGACAATAGCGGGTCTCTATTTGTCCAGACTTTAATTTGACGGGCTGTCACGGGTGAGCCTTCGCTTCCGAAAGCTTCAACAGCCATGACCATCTCAGCACCATGCTCGGTAGCCCCCTCAGTGGTGGCTAGTGGGAGCCTGCTGAGTGCATCGGCGCAGTTTTCGGTGCCCGGTCTGTGCCGAATTGTGTAGTCATAGGCAGCTAACGTGAGTGCCCACCTCTGTATGCGGGCCGATGCGTTTGCATTTATGGCCTTGCTGTCGGCCAAAAGGGACGTTAGGGGTTTGTGATCTGTCTCCAGCTCAAATTTCCTGCCAAACAGGTACTGGTGCATTTTCTTTACCGCATATACACATGCGAGCGCCTCCTTTTCTACCATCCCGTAGCCCCTTTCTGCCTGGGACAGACTCCTGGAGGCATAAGCTACCGGCTGTAACTGACCCTTGGCATTGACATGCTGCAACACACACCCGACACCATAGGACGACGCATCGCACGTTAACACAAGTTTCTTACATGGGTCATATAGTGTTAACAGATTGTTGGAACATAACAAATTGCGTGCTCTATTAAAAGCCCTTTCCTGGCTGTCCCCCCAGACCCATTCGCGACCTTTGCGTAGAAGCACATGTAGCGACTCTAGCAGCGTGCTCAATTTGGGAAGAAAGTTACCAAAATAGTTCAGGAGCCCCAGGAACGAACACAGCTCCGTCGTGTTACGGGGTCTGGGTGCTCTCTGGATCGCTTCTGTCTTGGACGCAGTAGGGCTGCTACCCTCATCCCCAGGAATTCTACCTCTGGAGCTAGGAAGACACACTTCGCCTTTTTCAGTCGCAGACCTACCCGGTCCAGTCTGCGTAGCACCTCCTCCAGGTTGTGGAGGTGTTCTTCAGTATCATAACCTGTAATGAGGATGTTGTCCTGAAAAACCACCGTCCCTGGAATCGACTTGAGGAGGCTTTCCATATTTCGTTGGAAGATCGCGGCGGCCGAGCGAATCCCGAACGGACATCTGTTGTACTCAAACAGCCCCTTGTGTGTCGTGATGGTGGTCAGCTTCTTCAACTCACTCTCCAGCTCCTGGGTCATGTAAGCTGAGGTCAGGTCCAATTTTGAAAAAAGTTTGCCACCGGATAGCGTCGCAAAGAGGTCCTCCGCTCTCGGTAGCGGGTACTGGTCTTGGAGTGACACCCGATTGATGGTGGCCTTGTGATCGCCACATATCCTGACCGACCCATCCGCCTTGAGCACCAGCACAATCGGGCTCGCCCAGTCACTGAATTCGACTGGCGAGATGATGCCTTCCCTCAGCAGGTGGTCCAATTCGCCTTCTGTCTTTTCCCGCATCACGTACGGCACCGCTCTGGCCTTGTGGTGTACTGGCCTGGCGTCCGGGTTTATGTGAATCACTACCCCATGAAAGTGCCAATGCCGGGTTGAAATAATGAGTCAAATTTGTCCAGGATCTGTGAGCATGATACTCGCTCCACAGAGGAAATTGCATTGATATCGCTCCATTTCCAGTTCATGACAGCAAGCCAACTCCTCCCCAGTAGTGTGGGACCATCCCCTGGGACAATCCAGAGTGGCAACCTGTTCTCCGAATCTTTGTGGGTCACGACTACCGTGGCGCTGCCAAGCACCGGAATGATCTGCTTTGTGTAAATCCGTAGCTGTGCGTCAATCGGCGATAATTTTGGCCTCCTGGCCTTGGATGCCCACAACTTTTCGAACTGTTTGATACCCATCAGGGACTGGCTGGCACCCGTGTCTAACTCCATTGATACTGGGATGCCATTGAGGAGCACTTTCATCATTATCGGTGGCGTCCTGGTGTATGAACTGTATACGTGCTCCACATGAACTCGCTGAACTTCAGCTTCCAGCGATTTCCCCCAGTGTCCATTTCTGCAATTTCTGCAGGTATTTTGCTCATCTCTGCAAACTCCGGCTGAGTGTGTGCCTCCACGCCTCCAGCATGAGTTGCGGTTTGAAACAAAAGGTCCCTTGCCAGTCGATCGTCCCTGACTGCCCCTGTTATTGTCCTTGAGTGCACCATTAACAGGTGTTGATGGCCCCATTACTGGCCGCATTGTCCCTTGCAATGGTGTGAATCACTGTTCAGCTTGCCATTGTCTCTGTCGAACTCCCCCTCTGAGTTCGACTACATGTTGGGGCATGCCTGACTGCCCTTGTCTGCCTGGAGAACTGTGTGCTGCTTTAACAATGTTGAATCTCTGTCCCAACCATTCCTTAACACAGTACCTCTTGTCTGTTCTGCTAGTGGCCATGCTCGCGTGGTTTAAATCCCAGTTTCTTGTCGCCATTGATACGTCCTTACTATACAGTATAAATGCACACGAGGCCCATGCTTGAGAGAAGGTCAGTCTGTGACCTGTCCTTTATTCCTTAGCACTCAAGTGATGAAGGTGGGTGGAGCTTCTCCTTTTTATACCTGAAGGTCCAGGTTAGGAGTGTCTCCCACCTAGTGGTCAGTGTTCTCACGGTGTACAACTTAGGTCAGTTTATACATGGGTTACAATGCTGGTTGAATACGTGACACACCTCACAGTCAACAAGCTTCCCGCTGGAGTGGAACTAAACTACAGAACCAGTGGGAACCTGTTCAACCTTCGCCATCTCCAGGCCAGGTCCAAGACCACTCCAACCGCTGTCATCAAGCTACAGTATGCGGACGATGGAGGCTGAACTCCAGGACATAGTCAACGTATTTACCGAGGCATACGTAAACATGGGCCTTACGCTAAACATCAGTAAAACAAAGGTCCTCCACCAGCCTGTCCTCGCTGCACAGCACTGTCTCCCAATCATCAAGATCCACGGCACGGCCCTGGACAACGTGGACCATTTCCCATACTCGGGAGCCTCGTCAACAAGAGCAGGCATTGATGATGAGATTCAACACCGCCTCCAGTGCGCCAGTGTAGTCTTTGGCCGCCTGAGGAAAAAAGTGTTTTAAGACCAGGCCATCAAAACTGCCACCAAGCTCATGGTCTACAGGGCTGTAGTAATACCCGCCCTCCTATATGGCTCAGAGACATGGACCATGTAAAGTAGACACCTCAAGTTGCTGGAGAAATACCACCAATGATGTCGCCGCAAGATCCTACAAATCCCCTGGGAGGACAGATGCACCAACATTAACGACCTCGACCAGGCCAACATCCCCAGTATTGAAGCACTGACCACACTTGATCAGCTCCGCTGGGCAGGCCACATTGTCCGCATGCCAGACACGAGACTCCCAAAGCAAACGCTCTACTTGGAACTCCTTCACGGCAAACGAGCCAAAGGTGGGCAGAGGAAACGTTACAAGGACACCCTCAAAGCCTCCCTGATAAAATGCAACATCCCCACTGACACCTGGGAGTCCCTGGCCAAAGACCGCCATAAGTGGAGGAAGCGCATCCGGGAGGGCGCTGAGCACCTCGAGTCTCGTCGCCGAGAGCGTGCAGAAATCAAGCGTAAAGAGTGTGCGGCAAACCTGTCCCACCTTCCCCTTCCCTCAACGACTGTCTGTCCCACCTGTGACAGGGACTGTGGTTCTCGTATTGGACTGTTCAGCCACCTAAGGACTCATTGTTAGAGTGGAAGCAAATCTTCCTCGAGACTGAGATATTGCCAATGATGATGATGATGATGATTTAAAAAAGGAGGGAGACAGAAAGCAGGAAACTATAGACCAGTTAGCCTAATATCTGTCGTTGGGAAAATGCTGGAGCCCATTATTAAGGAAGCAGTTTCAGAACATTTGGAAAAGCATAATACAGTCAAGCAGAGTCAGCATGGTTTTGTGAAAGGGAAATCATGTTTGACAACTTTGATGGAGTTTTTTGAGGATGTAACGAGCAGGGTGGATAAGGGGGAACCAGTGGATGTGGTGTATTTGGATTTCCAGAAGGCATTTGACAAGGTGCCACATAAAAGATTACTGTACAAGATAAGAGCTCATGGGGTTGGGAGTAATATATTAGCATCGATAGAGGATTGGCTAACTAACAGAAAACAGAGAGTCGGGATAAATGGGTCATTTTCAGGTTGGCAAACGATAACTAGTGGGGTGCCGCTGGGGAGCGGTGCTGGGGCCTGATGCCGCAGGGATCGGTGCTGGGGCCTGATGCCGCTGGGATCGGTGCTGGGGCCTGATGCCGCAGGGATCGGTGCTGGGGCCTGATGCCGCTGTGGAGCGGTGCTGGGGCCTGATGCCGCTGGGATCGGTGCTGGGGCCTGATGCCGCAGGGATCGGTGCTGGGGCCTGATGCCGCTGTGGAGCGGTGCTGGGGCCTGATGCCGCTGGGATCGGTGCTGGGGCCTGATGCCGCAGGGATCGGTGCTGGGGCCTGATGCCGCAGGGATCGGTGCTGGGGCCTGATGCCGCTGTGGAGCGGTGCTGGGGCCTGATGCCGCTGGGATCGGTGCTGGGGCCTGATGCCGCTGTGGAGCGGTGCTGGGGCCTGATGCCGCAGGGAGCGGTGCTGGGGCCTGATGCCGCTGGGGAGCGGTGCTGGGGCCTGATGCCGCTGGGGAGCGGTGCTGGGGCCTGATGCCGCTGGGATCGGTGCTGGGGCCTGATGCCGCTGGGATCGGTGCTGGGGCCTGATGCCGCAGGGAGCGGTACTGGGGCCTGATGCCGCTGGGATCGGTGCTGGGGCCTGATGCCGCTGGGAGCGGTGCTGGGGCCTGATGCCGCTGGGGATCGGTGCTGGGGCCTGATGCCGCTCGGATCGGTGCTGGGGCCTGATGCCGCTGGGGAGCGGTGCTGGGGCCTGATGCCGCTGGGATCGGTGCTGGGGCCTGATGCCGCTGGGATCGGTGCTGGGGCCTGATGCCGCAGGGAGCGGTACTGGGGCCTGATGCCGCTGGGATCGGTGCTGGGGCCTGATGCCGCTGGGAGCGGTGCTGGGGCCTGATGCCGCTGGGGAGCGGTGCTGGAGCCTGATGCCGCTGGGATCGGTGCTGGGGCCTGATGCCGCAGGGATCGGTGCTGGGGCCTGATGCCGCTGGGATCGGTGCTGGGGCCTGATGCCGCAGGGATCGGTGCTGGGGCCTGATGCCGCAGGGATCGGTGCTGGGGCCTGATGCCGCTGGGATCGGTGCTGGGGCCTGATGCCGCTGGGGAGCGGTGCTGGGGCCTGATGCCGCAGGGATCGGTGCTGGGGCCTGATGCCGCTGGGGAGCGGTGCTGGGGCCTGATGCCGCAGGGATCGGTGCTGGGGCCTGATGCCGCTGGGGAGCGGTGCTGGGGCCTGATGCCGCAGGGATCGGTGCTGGGGCCTGATGCCGCTGGGATCGGTGCTGGGGCCTGATGCTGCTGGGGGAGCGGTGCTGGGGCCTGATGCCGCAGGGATCGGTGCTGGGGCCTGATGCCGCAGGGAGCGGTGCTGGGGCCTGATGCCGCAGGGATCGGTGCTGGGGCCTGATGCCGCAGGGATCGGTGCTGGGGCCTGATGCCGCTGGGATCGGTGCTGGGGCCTGATGCCGCTGGGATCGGTGCTGGGGCCTGATGCCGCAGGGAGCGGTGCTGGGGCCTGATGCCGCTGGGATCGGTGCTGGGGCCTGATGCCGCTGGGATCGGTGCTGGGGCCTGATGCCGCAGGGAGCGGTGCTGGGGCCTGATGCCGCTGTGGAGCGGTGCTGGGGCCTGATGCCGCAGGGAGCGGTGCTGGGGCCTGATGCCGCAGGGAGCGGTGCTGGGGCCTGATGCCGCAGGGATCGGTGCTGGGGCCTGATGCCGCTGGGATCGGTGCTGGGGCCTGATGCCGCAGGGAACGGTGCTGGGGCCTGATGCCGCAGGGATCGGTGCTGGGGCCTGATGCCGCAGGGATCGGTGCTGGGGCCTGATGCCGCAGGGATCAGTGCTGGGGCCTGATGCTGCTGGGATCGGTGCTGGGGCCTGATGCCGCAGGGATCGGTGCTGGGGCCTGATGCCGCAGGGATCGGTGCTGGGGCCTGATGCCGCTGGGATCAGTGCTGGGGCCTGATGCTGCTGGGATCGGTGCTGGGGCCTGATGCCGCAGGGATCGGTGCTGGGGCCTGATGCTGCTGGGGGAGCGGTGCTGGGGCCTGATGCCGCTGGGATCGGTGCTGGGGCCTGATGCCGCTGGGATCGGTGCTGGGGCCTGATGCCGCAGGGAGCGGTGCTGGGGCCTGATGCCGCAGGGAGCGGTGCTGGGGCCTGATGCCGCTGGGATCGGTGCTGGGGCCTGATGCCGCAGGGAGCGGTGCTGGGGCCTGATGCCGCAGGGAGCGGTGCTGGGGCCTGATGCCGCTGGGATCGGTGCTGGGGCCTGATGCCGCAGGGAGCGGTACTGGGGCCTGATGCCGCAGGGATCGGTGCTGGGGCCTGATGCCGCAGGGATCGGTGCTGGGGCCTGATGCCGCAGGGATCGGTGCTGGGGCCTGATGCCGCAGGGATCGGTGCTGGGGCCTGATGCCGCAGGGAGCGGTGCTGGGGCCTGATGCCGCAGGGATCGGTGCTGGGGCCTGATGCCGCTGGGATCGGTGCTGGGGCCTGATGCCGCAGGGAGCGGTGCTGGGGCCTGATGCCGCAGGGATCGGTGCTGGGGCCTGATGCCGCTGGGATCGGTGCTGGGGCCTGATGCCGCAGGGAGCGGTGCTGGGGCCTGATGCCGCTGGGATCGGTGCTGGGGCCTGATGCCGCTGTGGAGCGGTGCTGGGGCCTGATGCCGCAGGGATCGGTGCTGGGGCCTGATGCCGCAGGGATCGGTGCTGGGGCCTGATGCCGCAGGGATCGGTGCTGGGGCCTGATGCCGCAGGGATCGGTGCTGGGGCCTGATGCCGCTGTGGAGCGGTGCTGGGGCCTGATGCCGCAGGGAGCGGTGCTGGGGCCTGATGCCGCAGGGATCGGTGCTGGGGCCTGATGCCGCTGGGATCGGTGCTAGGGCCTGATGCCGCTGGGGAGCGGCCCCACGGTGTGCACCGCTGGGAAAACTGCTCCCGCCCGAGTTTGGTGGGAGCAGTGATCCATACTTCTGCAAAACAAAGGCCCTAGTCGGACCAGCCTTTTGATGGATGGTCAGTATGGAACCCGGCAAAAAAAGGTAAGTGAACGGTTTTTTAGTTCTTTTGCAGCGATTCAGTTAAAAAGGCTCCTTTGAATGTTTTCCGATGTTTTATTTATTTTTTGAAAAAGTATTTTGTGTGTTTTCCCCCCTCCCTGGGCCGACTCGAGCCTCGGACTTAATTTGACCAGGACTGCCGGCAATCCATGGCCAACACCTATCTTACCCACCAGGTGTTTTTTTTCTATTTTTTGATTAATTTTCCGCCGGCGTTAATTGCAGAATCTGAGCATTTTTTCGGCAGTAAATAGGCAGGGGCGACCTTTGATCCAATGAGCAGGAGAGGGGGGGTGACCTTTGATCCAATGAGCAGGGGCGGGGGGCGACCTTTGATCCAATGAGCAGGAGCCTTTGATCCAATGGGCGGGAGCCTTTGATCCATTTCGCCAATGAATTTTGTCCTGGATTATTGACTCAGTTTCCCCACCACTGATGTTGGGCTGATTGGCCCGAGCCTCCGCAATTTCCACCCTTACTTCCCTCAGTAACCCAGGATGCATCCCGTGGGGACTGGTGACTTTTCTACTTTGAGGACTGACAACTTTTTCAGTGCCTCCTCTATCTATTTTTATCTTATCCAATAGCACTGCTGCTTCCTCCTTTATTGCTACATTGGCAGCATGCTCTCTCCAGTGAGATGGATGTAAAGTAATTATTTAGTACGTCAGCCAAGCCCTCCTCCTCCACAACAACATCTCGGTCTCGGCCCCTAATCGGGGCCACCTTTCCTTTGATGACCTATTTACTATTAAGGTGTTTATAAAAGACTTTTGGGTTCCCTTTTATGTTAACTGCTGCCCCACTTATTCCATTCTTAGATTTCTGCACTTTCTGTAATAGCTTGATTTCCCCACTGAACCGTACAATTATCATAAACCACCCTTTTCTGTCTCATTTTAATCTCTACATCTTTAGTCATCCAGCGAGCTCCAGCTTTGGAGGCCTTTCCTTTCCCACTCACAGGAACGTGTCTACTCTGTACCCCAACCATCGCCTCTTTGAACACTCCCAGGGCAGGTACAGCACGGGGTTAGATACAGAGTAAAGCACCCTCCACACTGTCCCATCAAACACTCCCAGGGCAGGTACAGCACGGGGTTAGATACAGAGTAAAGCTCCCTCTACACTGTCCCATCAAACACTCCCAGGGCAGGTACAGCACAGGGTTAGATACAGAGTAAAGCTCCCACTACACTGTCCCATCAAACACTCCCAGGGCAGGTACAGCATGGGGTTAGATACAGAGTAAAGCTCCCACTACACTGTCCCATCAAACACTCCCAGGGCAGGTACAGGGGGTTAGATACAGAGTAAAACTCCCTCTATACTGTCTCATCAAACACTCACAGGGCAGGTACAGCACGGGGTTAGATACAGGATAAAGCTCCCTCCACACTGTCCCATCAAACACACCCAGAGTAGGTACAGCACAGGTTAGGTTTACATTACGTAGGATATACAACACAGAAACAGGCCATTTGGTCCAACTCGAGCCTCCTCCCGTCTTTCCTCATCTAAATCTATCAGCATAACCCTCTATTCCCTTCTCCCTCATATACTTGTCCAGCCTCCCCTTAAATGCATCGATACTATTCGCCTCAACTCCTCCCTGTGGCAGTGAGTTCCACATTCTCACCACTCTCTGGGTAAAGAATGTTCTTCTCAATTCCCGATTGGATTTCTTGGTGACTATCTTATATTGATGGCCTCTAGTTATGCTCTTCCCCACAAGTGGCAACACTCTCACTGTTTCCACTCTATCAAAACCTTTCACATGTGTCTATGTTTGATCCTGTTATGAGTCATGAATTCTTTGAACTCAGCACTGGTAAAGCATGGCGTGTTGTCGCTCACCAGGACATCGGGCAGGCTGTGCATGGCAAACATGGCTCGCAGGCTTTCAGTGGTGACAGCGGACGTGCTTGCCGACATAATCTCACATTCAATCCATTTGGAGTACGCATCTACAACCACAAGGAACATTTTACCCAAGAACGGGCCTACATAGTCGACATAGACCCTAGACCACGGCTTGGAGGGCCAAGACGATAAACTTAGTGGCGCCTCCCTGGGTACATTGCTTAACTGCGAGCATGTGTTACATCTGTGCACGCAGGACTTTAAGTCCGTATCGTTACTGGGCCACCACACGTGGGATCTGGCTATCGCTTTCAACATTACGATGACTGGACGGGTATTGTGGAGGTCACTGATGAAGGTGTCTCTGCCCTTCTTGGGAACCACTACCTGATTACCCCACAGAAGGCAGTCTGCCTGTATAGACATTTCATCTTTGCGCTGCTGGAACAGCTTTTTCTCTTCCTGCATTTCCACTGGGACACTGGACCAGCTCCCGTGATGCACACAGTTTTTGACTAGGGACAATAAGGGGTCCTGGCTCGATCAGGTTTTAATCTGCCGGGCAGTGACGAGTGATTGCTCACTCTCAAATGCCATAACCATGACTAAATTTGTGGGCTGCGCCATTTCCACCCCCGTGGTGGGCAATGGCAGCCTACTGAGAGCATCGGCACAGTTTTCTGTGCCTGGCCTGTGGCAGATGGCGTAGTTGTATGTGGACAACGTGAGCGCCCATCTCTGGATGCGGGCCGATGCGTTGGTATTTATCCCCTTACTCTCGGAAAACAGGGATATAAGTGGCTTATGGTCAGTTTCCAATTCGAATTTTAGCCCAAACAGATATTGATGCATTTTCTTTACCCCATAGACACATGCTAACGCTTCTTTTTCAATGCTGTAGGCTCTCTCAGCCTTAGACAGACTCCTGGATGCATAAGCAACCGGTTGCAATTTCCCAAAATCATTAGCTTGTTGCAATACACATCCAACGCCATATGACGATGCATCACATGCTCGTACCAAATGCATGGATCATACAACACAAGCAATTTGTTTGAGCATAACAATTTTCTTGCTTTTACAAAGGCATTTTCTTGGCTTTTGCCCCAAACCCATTCGTCCCCTTTACACAGTAAGGCGTGCAGTGGTTCTAACAGTGTGCTGAGACCCGGTAAGAAGTTACCAAAGTAGTTCAGGAGTCCTAGAAACGACCGCAGCTCCGTCACATTCTGAGGCCTCGGTGCGTTCTCGATTGCCTCCATCTTCGAATCAGTGGGCCCGCTGCCGTCTGTCACAATCCTCCTTCCCAGGAACTCCACTTCAGGTGCCAGGAAAATGCACTTCGAGCGTTTTAACCTGAGCCCCACGCGGTTGAGTTGACTAAGAACCTCCTCCAGGTTCTGCAGATGCTCGACTGTGTCCCAACCTGTGACCAAGATGTCGTCTTGGAAGACCACGGTGCGCGGGGCAGACATCAGTAAGTTTTCCATGTTTCTCTGGAATATCGCCGCCACTGATCGAATTCCAAACGGGCATAGATGAAGAGATATTTGTGCGTGTTGATGCAGGTGAGGCCCTTCGATGATTCCTCCAGCTCCTGTGTCATGTAGGCTGAAGTCAAATCCAGCTTCGTGAGCGTATTTCCTCCACCAGCGTTGCAAAAGAGGTCGTCGGCCTTTGGTAGTGGGTATTGGTCCTGCAGGGAGAAACGATTGATAGTTACTTTGTAATCACCGCAGATTCTGACAGTGCCATTTCCCTTGAGGACTGGGACAATTGGACTGGCCCACTTGTTGAAATCGATCGGTGAAATGATGCCCTCTCTTTGCAGCCGGTCTAGCTCGATTTCTACCCTTTCTCTTATCATGTACGGTACTGCTCTCGCCTTGTGATGGATGGGTCGCGCCCCCAGAATTAGGTGGATCTGCACTTTTGCTTCTTGGAATTTCCCGATGCCTGGTTTGAACAGCGAAGGGAACTTGTTTAAGACTTGGGCACACGAAGTGTTGTCAGCGGGCAATAGCGCTCGGATATCATCCCAGTTCCAGCATATCTTTCCCAGCCAGCTCCTGCTGAGTAGCATGGGACCATCGGCCGGTATCACCCAGCATGGTAGCTTGTGCACCGCTCCATCATAGGAGACCTTTACAACAGCACTGCCGATTACAGGAATCAGTTTCTTAGTATAAGTTCTTAGTTTCGTTCGATTTGGAGTTAAGACTGGCCTTGAGGTCTTGCTGCATCACAATTTTTCCTCGAAAGTCTTTTTGCTCATGATGGACTGGCTCGCGCCCGTGTGCAGCTCCACTGACACTGGGAGTCCATTTAGTTCAACGTTCAGCATTATCGAGGGACACTTTGTGGTAAATGTGTGCACCCCATGTACCTGTGCCTCCTCGGTCTGAGGCTCTGGTTCGTCATGATCCGCCGTGGATCTGTCCTCCTCTGCAACATGGTGGTTTGCAGGATTAACAGGATTTGCAGCTCACCTGCACACTCGTTGGAGGTGTCCCATTGTTCCACAGCCCTTGCAAACGTACCCTTTGAAGCGGCATGAATGGAAATGATGATCACCTCCGCAGCGCCAACAAGGTGTTAATGGCCTTGCATTCATCACCCTTGATGGTGGACTCTGTGACATCTGCAGATGTGTAGCTGCAGGCATGTGTGACCTGCCCTGTACGTTGCGATTTGAAAACAACATCACTTTGTTCACAGTACTTGTAGCAGCACTCGTGTGCTGAGAGATTTGCTTCGTATTGTCAAGGTTGGGGTCTCTACAGTCAAAACTTTGCAAAGTATAGTTTCGTGGCCAATGCCAAGCACGAAAAAGTCTCTGAGCATGTGCTCCAAATATCCAGCAAGGCGTCTTAGGTCGGCGACATAACTCGCCACTTCCTGGCCTTCAGACCTTTTGTTGGTGTAGTACCGGTACCTCACCATCAGAACGCTTTCCTTTGGGTTCAAATGCTCCCTGACCAGTGTGCACAAATCATCATATGATTTCTCCGTGGGTTTCGCTGGAGTGAGCAGATTTTTCATGAGGCCATATGTTGGTGCCCCGCAGACGGTGAGGAGGATCGCTCTTCGTTTGGCAGCGTTCTCTTCCCCATCTAGCTCATTAGCTACGAAGTATTGGTTGAGTCGCCCCACAAAGGTTTCCCAATCATCTCCCTCCGAGAATTTCTCCAGGATGCCCACTGTTCTCTGCATCTTTGGGTTCGTTATCTGTATCTCGTCGCCAGTTGTTATGTATGAAGAAAGTGTCAGACTGAATACTGTGAGCTCAAAGTAAAGTGTGACCTTAGTCTTTTATTGCAGGTCTCCAGAGTGCCTCTCCAACCTGTGAGGCCTCCTTAAATACCTGTGCTCCCAAGGGATTATGGGATCCCTTGGGACTCTAGGGGATGAGCCCTCTGGTGGCTGTACAGAGTATATACAAGTTTACATACATAACAGTTAACATGAATTTTGGGACCTGGAATGTCAGGACCCTCATGGACAATTCCAACAGCAACAGGCCGGAACGTCGCACCGCCCTAGTTGCCCGGGAACTTAGATGTATTGACATTGACATCGCCGCCCTAAGCGAGACCCGGCGGGCAGGGGAAGCCAGCTCAAGGAACATGGTGGAGGTTATACATTTTTCTGGAAAGGAAAACCAGAGGAAGAACGCCGCCTTCATGGAGTCAGTTTCGCTGTCAAAAATGAGCTGGTCGACTGCCTCAAAGACTCCCACTGCGGGGTTAACAGACGCCTCATGACTCTTCTGTCATGTATCTCACACTACTGTATATAACAGTATCTTACCATGCTTTACATGACTGTAACTAGATATGACCTGTAACCACAAGCATACTTTACCACCAGGGGTGCACTTGCAGGAGAAACTGCATACCCGTTCTACACAGGTATATAAAGGCAGGTCTCAGGCAAGTGTGGCACTCGAGAGCTGTGAAATAAAGGTGCAGGTCCAGAGTGACCTTGACTTCAGCATGTGCCTCGTGTAAGTCTGTACTGCAGGGTCAGGACTTTACAGTGGCAACGAGTTACGGGATCACAGAATCCACAGAATGGCTACCAACGGCTCAGATGAGAAATACAATGCTGGAGACAATTGGGAGGACTTTATAGAAAGGCTCCAGCAAAGCTTTGTAACCAAAGACTGGTTGGGCGGCGATAAGGCAGACAAGAGAAGAGCCCATCTTTTGACCAGCTGTGGCTCGGAAACATACGCCTTAATGAAGGACCTGCTGGCACCCGAGAAACCAACAAGCAAGTTGTTTGAGGAGTTGAGCACACTGGTGAGAGACCACCTGAAGCTAGTGAGCAGCCTACACATGGCCAGACACAGGTTCTACAACTACAGACGCTGTGTGGGCCAGAGCATACCCGACTTTGTGGCGGAACTTCAGAGGCTGGCTAGTTTATGTAAGTTCTCCAATGAACTAAGGAGAGAAGTACTGAGAGACTTTTTTATTGAAGGAATAGGCCACACAGGCATATTCCAAAAGCTTATAGAGACCAAGAACTTGACCCTAGAGGCAGCAGCATTGGTCGCACAGTTATTCTTGGCAGGAGAAGAAGAAACGAGGTTGATCTACACTGCGGGTACGACAACTAACGAAACATCGGAACAAGGGGTTCACAGCGTGAAACGAGCCGCTACTCCCACACACAGCCAAAGGCAGGAGAGCAGGCCTTCAACAGCAGGCAGTGGTGCCAGAAGCCATCAAGGGCCACATGAATGGCCGTTCACACCTCATCAACCCACAATACGAGCAATCAACTACAGACTGAGAGAAGCTCAAGAGAGATCAGCCAGACGCAGCTCATCCTTCGGAAACAATGGAAGTGGTCTGTGCTGGAGATATGGGGGAAGGCACTCAACAAGGGGGTGTCGATTTCAGCATGCTGTTTGCAGAAACTGCAACTATACAGGGCATCTGGCTCGCATGTGCAGAAAAACAGCAGCTCGGCTGGTATACGAATCGGAAGGGTCGGAAAGCGGACCAGAAGAGGTGGGGACAGTGCTCGGGACGCCGGGGTACAGCGGGTCAACACAATCAATGGCCACTGCTCTTATAACAAGACGCCTCCAATAATGATGAGCGTCCTACTCAACGGGATACCCGTCAACGTGGAACTGGACACGGGAGCTAGTCAATCTCTCATGAGCATCCAACAATTTGAACAGCTGTGGCCGCACAAAAGCAACAGACCAAAACTCACAAGGGTCGACACCAAACTAAGGACCTATACCAAAGAAATCATCCCAGTCCTTGGCAGCGCCATGCTCTCTGTCACACACAAAGGGACAGTGAACCGACTTCCCCTGTGGATTGTCCCCAGAGATCTCCCAGCACTGTTGGGGAGAAGCTGGCTGGCAAAACTAAATTGGAAATGGGATGATGTTCACGCCATGTCGTCAGAGGAACGGACCTCTTGCTCAACAGTTCTAAGTCGTTTTGAACATCTCTTTCAGCCAGGTGTGGGCACCTTCAAAGGGGCTAAAGTTAAAATCTACATCACACAGGATGCCAGACCGGTCCATCACAAGGCCAGAGCAGTGCCCTATGTGATGAGGGAAAAGATTGAACACGAACTGGACCGGCTTCTGCAGGAAGGCATTATCTCACCCATGGAATTTAGCGACTGGGCAGGTCCCATCGTCCCCGTCATGAAGCCTGATGGATCCGTACGAATCTGTGGAGACTACAAATCTACCATAAATAGAGTCTCCCTACAGTACCAATACCCGCTGCCCAGAGCGGAGGACCTATTTGCCACATTGGCTGGAGGAAAACTTTTCTCGAAACTAGATCTCACATCTGCGTATATGACGCAAGAACTGACTGAAGAGTCTAAGCTACTCACCACTATCAACACACATCGAGGCCTTTTTATGTACAATCGATGCCCATTCGGCATCAGGTCGGCAGCTGCTATATTCCAGCGTAACATGGAGAGTCTGCTCAAGTCCATCCCGGGGATGGTTGTGTTTCAAGATGACATACTCATCACGGGCAGGGACACCGACTCCCATCTCCGCAATTTGGAGGAAGTACTAAGTCGATTGGATCGGGTAGGCCTATGAGTTAAGAAATCCAAGTGTCTGTTTCTTGCGCCCGAGGTTGAATTTTTGGGCAGAAGGATTGCCGCTGATGGAATCTGCCCAACAGAATCCAAAACCAAAACAATTTGCCTGGCACCAAGGCCCCAGAATGTCTCAGAACTGCACGCCTTTCTCGGGCTACTCAATTACTTTGGGAACTTGATGAAGAAGTTGAGCACGCTGCTGGAGCCTCTCCACGTGCTACTCAGGAAGGGGTGCGATTGGTTTTGGGGGGATGCCCAAGAACGCGCCTTCAATAAGGCACGCAACCTTCTGTGTTCCAACAGTGTTTTAGCCTTTTTCGACCCAGGTAAAAAGTTAGTTCTTAAATGTGATGCGTCAGTGTACGGGGTCGGGTGCGTTTTACAGCATGTCAATGATGCTGGTAAATGACAACCCATTGCTTATGCCTCCAGGTCACTTTCGCGGGCGGAGCGCAGGTACAGTATGGTTGAGAAGGAGGCGCTCGTGTGCGTGTACGGTGTCAAAAAGATGCACCAATACCTTTTCGGGGCCAAGTTCGCGTTAGAAACCAACCACAAACCCCTCATGTCCCGACTATCCGAGAGCAAGACAATAAACGCCAACGCCTCGGCGCGAATTCAACGGTGGGCACTCATGCTGGCGTCTTACAACTACACAAGACACAGACCAGGGACAGACAACTGTGCCGACGCGCTTAGCAGGCTACCCCTGGCGACCACGGAAGGGTCCGACGAACAGGACTGTGAGATAGTCATGGCAATCAATGCCTTTGAATCCACAGGTTCGCCCATGAAGGCTCGCCAAATCAGAGCCTGGATGACCAGCGACCCCACGTTATCCTTAGTCAAAAGATGTGTTTTAACCGGTGACTGGGCAGAGGCTCGCGATGTCTGCCCCAGATCAAACCTAGGTGCATGCATAAACTATCACTACAGGCAGACTGCCTGATGTGGGGCAGCCGAGTAGTTATGCCCTTGCGAGGCAGAGAGGTGTTTGTCCGGGAGCACTACCACGAGCACCC
The DNA here is from genome assembly GCF_044704955.1 of Pristiophorus japonicus. NCBI lineage: Eukaryota > Metazoa > Chordata > Chondrichthyes > Pristiophoridae > Pristiophorus > Pristiophorus japonicus. The sequence continues at coordinate 107,920,572 of NC_091988.1, read as the reverse complement.
GGGGATCATCCTTATGAAGGCCATAGCCAGATCCCACGTCTGGTGGCCTGTCATTGACGCGGACTTGGCGCTCTGCGTCCGATGGTGCACCATCTGTGCCCAACTCAGCAATGCCCCCAGGGAGGCCCCCCCGAAGCCCCTGGCCCAGCAAACCATGGTCGCGGGTGCACGTAGACTATGCGGGCCCATTCATGGGCAAAATGTTCCTCGTAATCGTCGATGCATTTTCAAAGTGGATCAAGTGCACCATTTTAAACTCGAGCACCACCTCCACCGCTGCGGAGAGCCTTAGAACCATGTTTGCAACGCACGGAATTCCTGACATATTGGTCCGTGCTTCACCAGCGCAGAATTCCACGATTTTATAGTTGACCACGGCATAAATGACGTTAAGACGGCACCGTTCAAGCCGGCCTCCAATGGCCAGGCAGAGCGAGCAGTGCAAATCATTAAACAAGGCATGCTAAAAATCCAAGGTCACACCTGCAGAGCTGCCTGTCGCGACTGCTGCTGGCATACAGATCTCGTCCGCATTTGTTGACTGGGGTTCCCCCCGCACAACTATTGATGAAACGGACCTTAAAGACTAGGCTCCCGTTAATCCTCCCAGACATGCATGAAATTGTTGAGGCAAAGCACCGGAAGTTAACTGAGTTCCATGACTGAAATTCGAGGGGGAGATGGAATGAGATAGGGGACAAACTGGGGTCCCAAAATGGCTTGCAGGGACAGTAACGGGCAAGGAAGGAAACAGGCTACTGGTTGTACAAATGGACAATGGCCGAACCTACCGGAGGCATGTAGACCAAGTAAAAAGTAGATTCACCAACAACAGTGCGGAACCAGAAGCAGACTACAATGTGGAACTCACACCACATCTGGTGGACAGACAGAGGGAACAACCTGAGAAAAGGGCAGTCTCAACAGACAGCCCAGGCGAGATACCAACAATGATACTGAACGAAACAGACAGCCCAGGCGAGATACCAGCAATCACACCGAAAGAAAAAGAGACACCAAGGCAAACAACTGAACCACAACTAAGACGCTCCACGCGAGAGTGTAGACCACCTGAGAGACTGAATCTATAAAGACAATAAAACCTTGGGAGAGGGTGATGTCATGTATCTCACACTACTGTATATAACAGTATCTTACCATGCTATACATGACTGTAACTAGATATGACCTGTAACCACAAGCTTACCTTACCACCAGGGATGCACTTGCAAGAGACACTGCATACCCGTTCCACACAGGTATATAAAGGCAGGTCTCAGGCAAGTGTGGCATTCGAGAGCTGTGAAATAAAGGTGCAGGTCCTGAGTGACCTTGACTTCAGCATGTGCCTCGTGTGAGTCTGTACTGCAGGGTCAGGACTTTACATCTTCGATTCACCCTATCCCGGAATCAATACGCCAGTCATCAATGCAATGGATGAGACCAAAGAGGGTTTGCATTCCAACCTTGAAACATCCCTGTCCCGCGTTCCCACAGGCGACAAATTGATCCTCCTAAGTGACTTTAATGCCAGTGTCGGCAAAGACACAGCCCTCTGGGGAGGCGTGATTGGCAGAGAGGGGGTAGGGAAAGCCAACTCCAGGTGTACCCGACTCCTGACAAAATGTCTAGAGCATGAACTCCTCATCACCAACACCCTGTTCCGCCAGAGGGACAAATACAAGGCATCGTGGCAACACCCCCGCTCCAAACACTGGCATCTGCTCAACTACGTCTGAGCCAGGGATCGCAAGGATGTGCGCATCACCCGCACCATGACAGGAGCTGACGACTGCTGGACGGACCACTACCTAATCTGATCCATCATCAACATTAACATAGCCCCAAAGGAGAGGGGACAGCAGAAGCAGTGCCGCAAAAAAGTTAATGCCGGGGCACTTAAAGACCCAGCTAAGGGCCCTATACAGCCAGCGCCTCACAACTAACCCGGAGTCCCTTGATGACCCTGAGATGCTGAATGCCCACAAGGCTGTATGTCTTAAGCTTAAACTGTTGTGACCTTGGTCTCTTTATTGTAACTCCAGAGTGAGGAAGCAGCATGGTAGACTGCCTTTTATACCTGCTTGCCCAGGATGTGCCACAGGTGCGCCCCCTGGTGGCAAGTCTTACACATTGGTAATGTTTACATACATAACAGTAAGCGCAGAGCATTTTTGAGCCTCAAGCAACAACCCAACCCGGGAGCTGCAAAGCAACATTACAGGCGGCTCAAGGCTGAGGTCCAACAAAAAACTCGGGACCTAAAGAACAGGTGGTGGATGGAGGAAGCACAGGAGATACAACAACTGGCCGACAGCCATGATGTGCAAGGATTCTTCATCGCCATCAAGGCCACCTACGGTCCAAACACCCAAGGCCCCACCCCACTGCTGGGAAACACTCATCAAGGACACCGAGGCAGTCAGGGCCCGCTGGAAGGAGCACTTCGAAGATCTCCTCAATCGAGACTCTGCCTTTGACTCGAGTGTTAGCATGCGATCCGCCACCACCTCAGTGAAACTCCAACGGTGCAGGAAAAGCCATTAAACAGCTCAAGAACAAGGCTACGGGAGCGGATGGAATACCTGCTGAGGCGCTAAAGTATGACGGAGAGGCACTGTTGGCACGGATACATGACCTCATCTCTCTCATCTGGAGGGAGGAGAGCATGCTGGGATATGTCAGAGATGCAGTGATTGTGACCATCATTAAAAAGGGGGACAAGTCCGACTGTGGCAACTACAGAGGAATCTCCCTGCTATCAGCCACTGGGAAAGTTGTCGCTAGAGTTCTCCCTCAACCGTCTTCTCCCTGTGGCCGAGGAGCTCCTCCCGGAGTCACAATACGGATTTCGTCCCCTGCGGGGCACAACGGACATGATCTTTGCAACGCGGCAGCTGGAGGAAAAATGCAGGGAGCAGCACCAGCCCTTATACATGGCCTTCTTCGACCTTACAAAGATTGACACTGTCACCATGAGGGTCTATGGAGCCTCTTATCAACAAGAGCAGACATTGATGCGGAAATTCAACATCGCCTCCAGTGCGCCAGTGCAGCCTTTGGCCGCCTGCGGAAAAGAGTGTTCGAAAACCAGGCTCTCAAACCTACCACCAAGCTCATGGTCTATGAGTTGTAGTAATACCCGCCCTCATGTATGAATCAGAGGCATGGACGATGTACAGAAGACACCTCAAGTTGCTGGAGAAATATTACCAACGATGTCTCCGCAAGATCCTGCAAATCCCCTGGGAGGACAGACGCATCAACATCAGTGTCCGCGCCAGGCCAACATCCCCAGCACTCATTCCGCTTTGCCACATAGTTCACATGCCAGACACGAGACTCCCGAAGCAATTACTCTATGCGGAGCTCCTTCACGGCAAACGAGCCAAACGTGGGCAGTGGAAACGTTACAAAGACACCCTCAAAGCCTCCCCGATATAGTGCGACATCACCACTGACACCTGGGAGACCCTGGCCAAAGACCACCCGAGGTGGAGAAAGTGCATCCGGGAGGGCGGTGAGCTCTTCGAATCTCAACGCCGTGAGCATGAAGAGGTCAAGCGCAGGCAGCGGAAGGAGCGTGTGGTAAATCAGTCCCACCCCATCCCCCCCTTCTCCTGACGAATATCTGTCCCACCTGTGACAGGGTCTGTGGCTCTCATATTGGACTGTTCAGCCACCAAAGGACTCATTTTAGGAGTGAAGCAAGTCTTCTTCGATTCCGAGGGAATGCCTATGATGATGATGATGAAAGCTCCCTCTACACTGTCCCATTAAACACTCCCAGGGCAGGTACAGCACGTGGTTAGATACAGAGTAAAGCTCCCTCTACACTGTCCCATCAAACACTCCCAGGGCAGGTACAACACGGGTTATATACAGAGTAAAGCTCCCTCTACACTGTCCCATTAAACACTCCCAGGGCAGGTACAGCACGGGTTAGATACGGAGTAAAGCTCCCTCTACACTCTCCCATCAAACACTCCCAGGGCAGGTACAGCACGGGTTAGATAGAGTAAAGCTTCCTCTACACTGTCCCATTAAACACTCCCAGGGCAGGTACAGCATGGGGTTAGATACAGAGTAAAGCTCCCTCTGCACTGTCCCATCAAACACTCCCAGTGCAGGTACAGCACGGGTTAGATACAGAGTAAAGCTCCCTCTACACTGTCCCATCAAACACTCCCAGGGCAGGTACAGCACGGGGTTAGATACAGAGTAAAGCTCCCTCTACACTGTCCCATCAAACACTCCCAGGGCAGGTACTGCACGGGTTAGATACAGAATAAAGCTCCCTCTACACAGTCCCATTAAACACTCCCAGGGCAGGTACAGGGGGTTAGATACAGAGTAAATCTCCCTCTACACTGTCCCATCAAACACTCCCAGGGCAGGTACAGCACAGGTTAGATACAGAGTAAAGCTCCCTCTACACTGTCCCATTAAACACTCCCAGGGCAGGTACAGCACGGGTTAGCGTGTTGCATTAATTAAGCATACCCACATGACTTGTGCAGTTTCTGACGCTGACTGCTCTATCTCGCACTGAAGGTCCTGGGTTGCAGGTTGGATCTCGATTTTAAACCAATGGCCCAGAAATCCCTCTGGGAGTCTTCCCGCGGGCAATTGCCTCCTGGCTGGATATTTTTTACGAATTTACCTGGTGGTCTAGGAGGCGCCCCGATTTCCGATGGAGAGGCCTTCTCCTCCCAAGCTGCGAAGCGCGCTCCCATGCAGAGGGTCTCGGTGCAGAAGATGCATGTGTGACTGCTCAGCCAATGGGGTAAGTATTTCACAGGTTCCCAGTAATAGCACTGAGACTCACGTATCTACCAGCTCTCAGTGCTATTAATGGGAACAAAACCAATCACACAAAATAATAAAAAAATAAAAAATAGACCACCTATATTTAAAATTCATTGAAATAAATTATGTCTTATAAAAATAAAATATTTTCACGATTTTTAAAAAAGTTAAAAAAATTATGGTTAAAAATAAACTTACCATAGTGGGGAGGGTTTTTAACAATAAACTATGTGTTTATAAGTTAATTTTATCGTGTTTTTGTGTGTTTTAAAACACTTGCGCCTGTAACAGTAGGCTATGTGCAAGATTTTTGAGGACCATTGCTGGGCAAGATACGGGTAAATCCAACAATGGTGCCCGTACAAATGTTCTTGCTTCCGATCTGGCCACGATCTGTCCAGCTCCAGCTCCAGCTGGACAGATCGGAAAAGCTGGTTTTCAGCGTATGCACATTGCGATGCTTTCACGTGTCCGTACACACTCTGTACGGACCTGGGACATCGGAATTTCCAGGCCGTTGATTTCGGGCTGTGCAGCAAGCTGAGCCCTTCACGTGTTGAACATGACACGTGGCCGTTGTGGCCAATGACGCAGTAACGCTGTGCAGGCCGAGACCGAGGAATAACGGGAAAGGCAAAGACAAAAGAAATCCAATCAGGAAGCAAGACGTAAGGAAGTGCTTGACTTTAATAGTATAAACCTCTCTCAGGCAGGAGTACTTTGCAACAAAGCAGGATGCGACATTCAGAGACTGGGTGAAAGACACCTCCATGCATTGCCCCACTCTATTTACAAAAGGAATGCAGTCCCTTGCCATGATTAAAGACACTGGTTAGATATAAAATTCTCATTTTAAAAAGGAACATGCGATTATTTTCATGAAATTACATTTACAAAGCCGATTTCACAAAAAAAAGTTGACAAAGCAATAATGTAATGTCTGCCGACACAGCAGACAGAAACAGGCATCTAGAAAGTACAATAATTATTTGCTATGCAACAGTGGCCCACAGTCAGCCTATCACCAACATCCTGCCACTTAGGCAGAATGTCTCCAAACCCGCTCCTTCTCACCTCCAACTTCAGCTCGTGCCTAGGGGTAAAATTCACAACATCTTCTCTAAAGATTGTTTGTGAAATATCTGGAGTACATTTTTCAGTCTCATTTTAAACAGCAAAGCCAGGAATAAGTAACAAACAACTGATTGTCACGTTAGCTACAGAACAGACATGGATGGATGAGACACAGACAGGTCTTGGATACAAGAACTACACATTCAGTCAAATATAGAGAACGGGGAGTTTGCAACACATTGCGGAACAGCACTGTGTACAGTATACAGTGAGCAGTATACATTGTGCTGTGTACAGTATACAGTGAGCCGTGTACAGTGAGCAATATACAGTGAGCAATATACAGTATACAATGAGCAGTATACAGTGATCGGTATACAGTGATCGGTATACAGTGAGCAATATACAATGAGCAATATACAGTGAGCAGTATGCAGTGAGCAGTATGCAGTGAGCAGTATGCAGTGAGCAATATACAGTGATCAGTCTACAGTGAGCAGTGCACAGTGAGCAGTGCACAGTGAGCAGTGTACAGTGAGCAGTATAGTGAGCAGTATAGTGAGCAGTATAGTGAGCAGTATACAGTATACAACGAGCAGTGTGCAGTGTACAGTGAGCAGTGTACAGTGAGCAGGGTACAGCGTAGTGAGCAGTGTGTAGTGAGCAGTATACAGTGAGCAGTGGACAGTGAGCAGTGTACAGTGAGCAGTGTACAGTGAGCAGTGTAGGAGTAGTATACAGTGAGCAGTGTACAGTCAGCAGTGTACAGTCAGCAGTGTACAGTATAGTGAGCAGTGTACAGTGAACAGTGAGCAGTGAACAGTGAGCAGTGAGCAGTATTCAGTGAGCAGTATTCAGTATACAGTGAGTAGTATACAGTGTGCAGTATTCAGTGAGTAGTGTACAGTGAGCAGTGTACAGTATACAGTGAGCAGTGTACAGTATACAGTGAGTAGTATTCAGTGAGCAGTGTAGTGAGTAGTATACAGTGAGCAGTATACAGTGAGCAGTGTACATTGAGCAGTGTACATTGAGCAGTGAGCAGTGTACAGTGAGCAGTGTACAGTATATAGTGAGCAGTGTACAGTGAGCAGTGTACAGTATACAGTGAGCAGTGTACAGTATACAGTGAGCAGTGTACAGTGAGCAGTGTACAGTGAGCAGTATTCAGTGAGCAGCATTCAGTATACAGTGAGCAGTGTACAGTGAGCAGTGTACAGTGTGCAGTATTCAGTGAGTAGTGTACAGTGAGCAGTGTACAGTGAGCAGTGTACAGTGAGCAGTGTAGGAGTAGTATACAGTGAGCAGTGTACAGTCAGCAGTGTACAGTCAGCAGTGTACAGTGAGCAGTGTACATTGAGCAGTGTACAGTGAGCAGTGTACAGTGAGCAGTGAACAGTGAGCAGTATTCAGTATACAGTGAGTAGTATACAGTGTGCAGTATTCAGTGAGTAGTGTACAGTGAGCAGTGTACAGTATACAGTGAGCAGTGTACAGTATACAGTGAGTAGTATTCAGTGAGCAGTGTAGTGAGTAGTATACAGTGAGCAGTATACAGTGAGCAGTGTACATTGAGCAGTGTACATTGAGCAGTGAGCAGTGTACAGTGAGCAGTGTACAGTATATAGTGAGCAGTGTACAGTGAGCAGTGTACAGTGAGCAGTGTACAGTGAGCAGTGTACAGTATATAGTGAGCAGTGTACAGTGGTGAGCAGTGTACAGTATAGTGAGCAGTGTACAGTGAGCAGTGTACAGTGAGCAGTGTACAGTGAGCAGTGTACAGTATACAGTGAGCAGTGTACAGTGAGCAGTGTACAGTGAGTAGTATACAGTGTGCAGTATTCAGTGAGTAGTGTACAGTGAGCAGTGTACAGTGAGCAGTGTACAGTGAGTAGTATACAGTGAGCAGTATTCAGTGAGTAGTGTACAGTGAGTAGTGTACAGTGAGCAGTGTACAGTATTCAGTGAGCAGTATACAGTGAGCAGTGTAGTGAGTAGTATACAGTGAGCAGTGTACAGTATACAGTGAGCAGTGTACAGTGAGTAGTATACAGTGAGCAGTATACAGTGAGCAGTATACAGTGTACAGTGAGCAGTGTACAGTGAGCAGTGTGCAGTATACAGTGAGCAGTATTCAGTGAGCAGTATTCAGTGAGCAGTGTACAGTGAGCAGTATTCAGTGAGCAGTGTACAGTATACAGTGAGCAATGTACAGTGAATAGTATACAGTGTGCAGTGTACAGTGAGCAGTATAAAGTGCTATGGATCAGTTCCTATGGACTGGAGGGTAGCTAATGTAACACCACTTTTAAAAAAAGGAGGGAGAGAGAAAACGGGTAATTATAGAGCGGTTATCCTGACATCAGTAGTGGGGAAAATGTTGGAATCAATTATTAAGGATGAAATAGCAGCACATTTGGAAAGCAGTGACAGGATCGGTCCAAGTCAGCATGGATTTATGAAAGGGAAATTATGCTTGACAAATCTTCTGGAATTTTTTGAGGATGTAACTAGTAGAGTGGACAAGGGAGAACCAGTGGATGTGGTGTATTTGGACTTTCAAAAGGCTTTTGACAAGGTCTCACACAAGAGATTGGTGTGAAAAATTAAAGCACATGGTATTGGGGGTAATGTACTGACGTGGATAGAGAATTGGTTGGCAGACAGGAAGCAGTGAGTCGGGATAAACAGGTCTTTTTCAGAATGGGAGGCAGTGATTAGTGGGGTGCTGCAGGGCTCAGTGCTGGGACCCCAGCTATTTACAATATACATTAATGATTTAGATGAAAGAATTGAGTGTAATATCTCCAAGTTTGCAGATGACACTAAGCTGGGTGGCAGTGTGAACTGTGAGGAGGATGCTAAGAGGCTGCAGGGTGACTTGGACAGGTTAGGTGAGTGGGCAAATGCATGGCAGATGCAGTATAATGTGGATAAATGTGAGGTTATCCACTTTGGGGGCAAAAACACGAAAGCAGAATATTATCTGAATGGCGGCAGATTAGGAAAAGGGGAGGTGCAACGAGACCTGGGTGTCATGGTTCATCAGTCATTGAAAGTTGGCATGCAGGTACAGCAGGCGGTGAAGAAGGCAAATGGTATGTTGGCCTTCATAGCTAGGGGATTTGAGTATAGGAGCAGGGAGGTCTTACTGCAGTTGTACAGGGTCTTAGTGAGTCCTCACCTGGAATATTGTGTTCAGTTTTGGTCTCCTAATCTGAGGAAGGACGTTCTTGCTATTGAGGGAGTGCAGTGAAGGTTCACCAGACTGATTCCCGGGATGGTGGGACTGACATATGAGGAGAGACTGGATCGACTGGGCCTGTATTCACTGGAGTTTAGAAGGATGAGAGGGAATCTCATAGAAACGTATAAAATTCTGACGGGACTGGACAGGTTAGATGCAGGAAGAATGTTCCTGATGTTGGGGAAGTCCAGAACCAGAGGACACAGTCTAAGGATAAGGGGTAAGCCATTTAGGACTGAGATGAGGAGAAACTTCTTCACTCAGAGAGTTGTTAACTTGTGGAATTCTCTACCACAGAAAGTTGTTGAGGCCAGTCCGTTAGATATATTCAAGAGGGCGTTAGATATGGCCCTTACGGCTAAGGGGATCAAGGGATATGGAGATAAAGCAGGAAAGGGGTACTGAGGGAATGATCAGCCATGAACTCATTGAATGGCGGTGCAGGCTCGAAGGGCCGAATGGCCTACTCCTGCACCTATTTTCTATGTTTCTATACAGTGAGCAGTATACAGTGAGCGGTATACATTGAGCAGTGTACAGTGAGCAGTGTACAGTGAGCAGTGTACAGTGAGCAGTATACAGTGAGCAGTGTACAGTGAGCAGTGTACAGTGAGCAGCGTAGTGAGCAGTGTGCAGTGAGCAGTATACAGTGAGCAGTAGTGTACAGTGAGCAGTGTACAGTGAGCAGCATACAGTGAGCAGCGTGCAGTAGTGTACAGTGAGCAGTATACAGTATACATTGAGCAGTATACAGTGAGCAGTATACAGTGAGCAGTGTACAGTGAGCAGTGTACAGTGTAGTAAGCAGTATACAGTGAGCAGTGTACAGTATACAGTGAGCAGTATAAAGTGAGCAGTGTACAGTATACAGTGAACAGTGTACAGTGAGCAGTGTACAGTGAGCAGCATACAGTGAACAGTATATAGTGAACAGTGTACAGTATAGTAAGCAGTATACAGTGAGCAGTGAGCAGTGTACAGTGAGCAGTGTACAGTGAGCAGTGTACAGTGAGCAGTGTACAGTATACAGTGAAGTGTACAGTGAGCAGTGTACAGTGAGCAGTGTACAGTGAGCAGTATAAAGTGAGCAGTATAAAGTGAGCAGTGTACAGTGAGCAGTGTACAGTGAGCAGTGTACAGTATAGAGTGAGCAGTATACAGTGAGTAGTATACAGTGCGTAGTATACAGTGAGCAGTGTACAGTGAGCAGTGTACAGTGAGCAACGTAGTGAGCAGTGTGCAGTGAGCAGTATACAGAGCAGTATATAGTGAGCAGTGTGCAGAGAACAGTATACCATGAGCAGTATACAGCGAGCATTATACAGTGAGCAGTATACAGTGTGCAGAGGGCAGTATACCATGAGCAGTGTGCAGTATATAGTGAGCAGTGTGCAGTGAGCAGTATACAGTGAGCAGTGTACAGTATACAGTGTGCAGTGAGCAGTGTTCAGTATACAGTGAGCAGTTGTACAGTGAGCAATGTACAGTGAGCAGTGTACAGTGAGCAGTGTACAGTGGGGTTACGGTGGGGAATCCTCGCTCCTTTGCCGGTTCGGGAGAAGGCCGATGATCACGATGTTCCATGTGAGCCTGTGCGATGGGTTCAGGAGCCGGTGCTGTGGGGCATCATGCGGATGTACCAATGATCTGGCTGTTATATTCTGCAGTTTCCATTCGCAGGATGTAAGGGATGATACTGTCAATCTGAACATTTCCAATGAGGCCTGTGAAGAAGAGCTCCTCCGTGATACTGGAATTCATCAGTCTCAGGGCTGGCAGGCGGAGCAGGATTCGGGCCAATCTGTGGAGTTCATTCAATCACATTGTGTTAAGATGGAGTTGCTTTCGCACGTGCCCCTCACGCTGATGTTAATGCGGGAGCAATGGGCAGGCTCACCATGCAGGGCCCCAGTGAATGGGCAGGTTCACCATGCAGGGCCCCAGTGAATGGGCAGGTTCACCATGCAGGGTCCCAGTGAATGGGCAGGTTCACCATGCAGGGTCCCAGTGAATGGGCAGGTTCACCATGCAGGGTCCCAGTGAATGGGCAGGTTCACCATGCAGGGTCCCAGTGAATGGGCAGGTTCACCATGCAGGGTCCCAGTGAATGGGCAGGTTCACCATGCAGGGCCCCAGTGAATGGGCAGGTTCACCATGCAGGGTCCCAGTGAATGGGCAGGTTCACCATGCAGGGTCCCAGTGAATGGGCAGGTTCACCATGCAGGGCCCCAGTGAATGGGCAGGTTCACCATGCAGGGCCCCAGTGAATGGGCAGGTTCACCATGCAGGGCCCCAGTGAATGGGCAGGTTCACCATGCAGGGCCCCAGTGAATGGGCAGGTTCACCATGCAGGGCCCCAGTGAATGGGCAGGTTCACCATGCAGGGCCCCAGTGAATGAAGAGGCACATTCCTTCACGGCTCAATGACAGGTGCAGTTTAGTCCCATCCCAATATATTGGTGGTTACTTCAGCAACAAGCCCTTCCCATTACATATTTACATAGCGCTCACACTCCCACACCCTCCACTACCCACAATACCCCACAATATGTTTGCTCACTTGATAAGCAAAGCTCTCGCTAAGTGTAATCTCCTGCTGGACAATCGGCCCGTTCATAGGTGACTCCATCCCCATTTGGCTCCTGTACTCAGTCAAATCTCACCTCAGCTGATCCCCATCTGCTTGCATCTCTTTGTTTGAACACATCCATCTGATCTCTCCTTTAACTCTCTCATAGAGCCCATAAATGATAGATTAGGAACCATTGCTGCACTGACTGTAGATGTAATGACAGACGGGAGCATTTCTAGAGCTGTGTTGAGACTAGATCCGTGGAGAAGAATTATTCCTGGTACACTGTGCGTGGAGGTGAGAGATGTGGTTTAAGATTGACACCGATGCTGCTTGGTGTGAGAATGTGAAGGTGTGCAGTGCTATGATTGTAGCCTGGCCTACCTGTAGTTATCCTCGGGATATGTTGTTTGCACATAATCCTGTAACTCCATCTGTGCTTTGTCTTGAAACTTTGCAATCTGACTGGTATTATTGAGGCCCGGGTGATCTGAAGGAAAATGGTACAGGTTAAGTCAATAATATGGAAGAAACGCTTCGAATCTTGTGCAAAGGTTCTCTGCTTCACTCTTGAAATAGGACATTTGCCCGATGAAAAGGACATTAACAGTAACACAAGGCAGGACAAATGGCACGATTTTGAAAATTGTTGATGAGCAGAGAGACCTTGGTATCCATATCCATAAATCCTTCAAGGTGGAGTGCAGCTCCAACACTCAGGAAGCTCGACACCATCCAGGACAAAGCAGCCGCTTGATCGACACGCTACCCACCACCTTCAACATTCACTCCCTCCACCACCGGCGCACCGTGGCTGCAGTGTGTACCATCGACAAGATGCACTGCAGCAACTCGCCAAAGTTTCTTCGGCAGCACCTCCCAAACCCACGACCTCCACCACCGAGAAGGACAAGGGCAGCAGGCGCATGGGAACACCACCACCTCCACGTTCCCCTCCCAGTCACACACCGTCTTGACTTGGAAATATATCGGCCGTTCCTTCTTCGTCACTGGGTCACAATCCTGGAATTCCCTCCCTAACAGCACTGTGGGAGCACCTTCACCACACGGACTGCAGCGGTTCAAGAAGGCGCCTCACCACCACCTTCTCAAGGGGCAATTAGGGATGGGCAATAAATGCCGGCCTTGTCAACGACATTGACATCCCATGAACGAATAAAAAACAAATTGATAAGGTTGTTAAAAAGCATGTGGCTTCCTTGGGTTTATAAATTGAGGAATAGAATATAAAAACAAGGAGATCATGCTGGAACTTTATAAATCACTGGTTAGGCTTCAGATGGAGTATTGTGGACAATTCTGGGCACCACACTAGGAAAGATATAAACGCCTTAGAAATTGCAACTGTTACACCCTTTTTTGGTATAATGTTTGCAATTTTATTATGACTTATCTACTTTAAGTACAGCCAGCCTTTCCAGTACCTCCATTTTATCCATTTGTATCCCATCCAGTATCTCCTCTACCTCTTCCTTCACTATATCTATGTCAGCATCTTCTTCCTTGGTGAAGACAGATGCAAAGCATTCATTTAGCATCTCAACCATGCCCTCTACCTCCATGCGTGGGTCTCCTTTTTGGTTCCTAATCGGCCCCACCCTCCTCTTACTGCCCGGTTACTATTCATCTGTCTATAGAAGACTTTTGGATGACCTTTTAGCTGCCTACTCCTGTTCCTCAAGTGTGAGGTTATGCACTTTGGCAGAAAAAAATCAATGAGCAAGTTATTATTTAAATGGAGAAAGATTGCAAAGTACAGCGGGACCTGGGGGTACTTGTGCATGAAACACAAAAGGATAGTATGCAGGTACAGCAAGTGATCAGGAAGGCCAGTGGTATCTTGGTCTTTATTGCAAAGGGGATGGAGTATAAAAGCAGGGAAGTCTTGCTACAGTTGTACAGGGTATTGGTGAGGCCACACCTGGAATACTGCGTGCAGTTTTGGTTTCCATATTTATGAAAGGATATACTTGCTGTGGAGGCAGTTCAGAGAAGGTTCACTAGGTTGATTCCGGGGATGAGGAGGTTGACTTATGAGGAAAGGTCGAGTAGGTTGGGCCTCTACTCATTGGAATTCAGAAGAATGAGAGGTGATCTTATCGAAACGTATAAGATTATGAGAAGGTGGAGGCAGAGAGGATGTTTCCACTGATATGGGAGACTAGAACTAGAGGGCACGATCTTAGAATAAGAGGCCGCCCATTTAAAACTGAGATGAGGAGAAATTCCTTCCCTCAGAGGGTTGTAAATCGGTGGAATTCGCTGCCTCAGAGAGCTGTGGAAGCTGGGACATTGAATAAATTTAAGACAGAAATAGACAGTTTCTTAAACGATAAGGGATTAAGGGATTATGGGGAGCGGGTAGGGAAGTGGAGCTGAGTCCATGATCGGATCAGCCATGATCTTATTAAATGGCGGAGCAGGCTCGAGGGGTCGTATGGCCTACTCCTGCTCCTATTTCTGATGGTCTTATTCTCATACCCTCTCTGTGCCATTCTTATTTCCATTTTCACTTCTCGAGATTTAAATCAGTGGTAAAGGTTTAGAAGGGAGATGAGGAGAATTTTTTTCCGGGATCTGGAATGCTCTTCCTGAAAAGTTGGTGGAAGCTGAGTCTATCGATAATTTAAAAAATAAATAAGCCAGGTACTTGAGGATGAGGAGCTTGCAGGGTTGCCGACAAAAAGCGGGAATGTGGGACTAAGCACAACTGATCTTTCACTGAACCAGCACAGGCACGACGGGCCGAATGGCCTCCTTCTGTGCTGCATTTGAAGCATGGATTGAACAATGAGCTGTTCCACTGGTTGGACAGATTCACCAAAGGTGGAGCACTGTGATATACAGTCGGAGAGAGACTGGGCCCGGGTTACCACAATACTGACTCTGGACCCCATGAAGTCTCATGGCACCAGATCAAACAAGGTCAAGGAAACCTCCTGCTGATTATCACCTACCGCCCTCCCTCAGCTGATGAGTCAGTACTCCTCCATGTTGAACACCACTTGGAAGAAGCACTGAGGGTAGCACGGACACAGAATGTACTCTGGATGAATGGGGGCCTTCAATGTCCAGCATCAAGAGTGGCTCAGTTTTACCCCTACTGACTCAGCTGGCCAATGACTGAAGGACATAGCTGCCAGACCGGGCATACGTTAGCTGGTGAGACAACCAAAAGGAGGAAGTAATCTACTTGACCTGTTCCTCACTAAGCTACCTGTCACAGACATGACTATCCATGATAGCACTAAGCTACCCCGAGACGCAGAATGCCCACAACGCTTGGTCTGTCCTCCAGGCCTCCATAACCCGTGCCTGCAAAGAGACGCTCGGTCACTCAACCAGGAAACACCAGGACTGGTTTGATGAGAATGACCAGGAGATCCAAGAGCTAATAGATCGCAAGCACAGGGCATTTCTGAGCCTTAAACAACAACCCAACTCGGGAGCAGCAAGGCAGCATTACAGACGGCTAAAGGCTGAGGTCCAACAAAAAACTCGGGATCGAAAGAACAGTTGGTGGATGGAGGAAGTACAGGAGATACAGCAGCTGGCCGACAGCCATGATGTGCGAGGATTCTTCATCGCAGTCAAGGCCACCTACAGTCCAAACTCCCAAGGCCCCACCCCACTGCTGGCCAAGAACAGGGAAACACTCATCAAGGACACCGAGGCAGTCAGGGCCCACTGGAAGGAGCACTTTGAAGATCTCCTCAATCGAGACTCTGCTTTTGACTCGAGTGTTCTCAACTCCATCCCGCAGCATGCTACCCACCACCACCTCAGTAAAACCCCAATGTTGCACGAGGCAGGAAAAGCCATAAGACAGCTCAAGAACAACAAGGCTACGGGAGCGGATGGAATCCCTGCTGAGGCATTGAAGTATGGTGGAGAGGCGCTGTTGGCGCGGATACATGACCTCATCTCTCCCATCTGGAGGGTGGAGAACATGCTTGGAGATCTGAGAGATGCAGTGATCTTTAAAAAAAGGGACAAGTCCGACTGTGGCAACTACAGAGGAATCTCCCTGCTATCAGCCACTGGGAAAGTCGTCGCTAGAGTCCTCCTCAACCGTCTTGTCCCTGTGACCGAGGAGCTCCTCCCGGAGTCACAGTACGGATTTCATCCCCTATGGGGTACAACAGACATGATCTTTGCAGCGCGACAGCTGCAGGAAAATGCAGGGAACAGCGCCAGCCCTTATACATGGCCTTCGACCTTACAAAGGCCTTTGACACGGTCAACCGCGAGGGTCTATGGAGCGTCCTCCTCCGTTTCGTCACCATCCTCCGCCTGCTCCACGACGACATGCAGGCCGTTATCCTTACCAATGGATCCATCACAGACCCAATCCTCATCCGTACCGGGGTCAAACAGGGCTGCGTCATCGCCCCAACCCTCTTCTCAATCTTCCTCACTGCCATGCTCCACCTCACAGTCGACAAGCTCCCCGCTGGAGTGGAACTAAACTACAGAACCAGTGGGAACCTGTTCAACCTTCGCCGTCTCCAGGCCAGGTCCAAGACTACTCCAACCTCTGTCATCGAACTACAGTATGCGGACGATGTCTGCGTCTGTGCACACACAGAGGCTGAACTCCAGGATATAGTCGACGTATTCATTGAGGCGTACAAAAGCATGGGCCTTACGCTAAACATCCGTAAGACAAAGGTCCTCCACCAGCCTGTCCTCACCGCACAGCACTGCCCCCCAGTCATCAAGATCCACGGCGCGGCCCTGGACACCGTGGACCATTTCCCATAACCCGGGAGCCTCTTATTAACAAGGGCAGACATTGACGACGAGATCCAACACCACCTCCAATGCGCAATTGCAGCCTTCGGTCGCCTGAGGAAAAGAGTGTTTGAAGACCAGGCTCTCAAATCTGCCACCAAGCTCATGGTCTACAGGGCTGTAGTAATACCCGCCCTCCTGTATGGCTCAGAGACATCATCATCATCATCATCATCATAGGCAGTCCCTCAGAATCGAGGAAGACTTGCTTCCACTCCTGAAGTGAGTTCTTTGATGGCTGAACAGTCCAATACGAGAGCCACAGTCCCTGTCACAGGTGGGACAGACAGTTGTTGAGGGAAGGGTGGGTGGGACTGGTTTGCCGCAAGATCTTTCCGCTGCCTGCGCTTGATTTCTGCATGCTCTCGGCGACGAGACTCGAGGTGCTCAGCGCCCTCCCGGATGCACTTCCTCCACTTAGGGCGGTCTTTGGTCAGCGATTCCCAGGTGTCAGTGGGGATGTTGCATTTTATCAGGGAGGCTTTGAGGGTGTCCTTGTAACATTTCCTCTGCCCACCTCTGGCTCATTTGCCATGAAGGAGTTCCGAGTAGAGCACTTGCTTTGGGAGTCTCGTGTCAGGCATGTGGACAATGTGGCCTGCCCATGCACCATGTACAGCAGACACCTCAAGTCGCTGGACAAATACCACCAACGATCCTACAAATCCTGTGGGAGCACAGACGCATCAACATTAGCGTCCTCGACCAGGCCAACATCCCCAGCACTGAAGCACTGACCACACTTGATCAGCTCCACTGGGCGGGCCACATAGACATCCCCACTGACATCTGGGAGTCCCAGGCCCAAGACCGCCCTAAGTGGAGGAAGTGCATCCGGGAGGGCGCTGAGCACCTCAAGTCTCATTGCCGAGAGCATGCAGAAATCAAGCGCAGGCAGCGGAAAGATCGAGCGGCAAACCAGTCCCACCCACCCCTTCCTTCAACGACTATCTGTCCCACCTGTGACAGGGACTGTGGTTCTCGCATTGGACTGTTCAGCCACCTAACGACTCATTGTTAGAGTGGAAGCAAGTCTTCCTTGATTCCGAGGGACTGCCTATGATGATGATGAGGCTACCTGTCAGACAGCCTTTACTAATGGGGTGCCGGGAGGATTCAGCAAAGTGTAAATTTAAAAGCAGCAAGAGAAATGTTGAGGCTCTAGAGCAGAGCAGAGTTTGGGGTAAAAATTAGCAGAGTGGGTCAGGAAAGGACAGAGAGAGTAACAAAGGTAATAGGGCATCAGTGACTAAGGTGATCAGGGAAGAATAGAAAAAAGTCAAAGCTAAAGACACGATATCTGAATGCGCGAAGCAGTCGCAATAAAATAGATGAATTAATAGCGGAGATAGAAATTAATAGGTTTGATCTAATTGCCATTCCGGAGATGTGGTTGCAAAGTGACCAAGGTTGGGAACTAAATATTGCAGGATAGTTCACTTTTAGAAGAGATAGGCGAATGGAACAGGAGGACAGGTAGCCTTGATAATAAAGGATGGGATAAAGACAGGAGAGAGAAAGGATCTTATCTCAGACAATATCAAGAAGCAGAATCAGTTTGGGTGGAGCTAAGAAACAGCAAGGGGCGGAAAACATTGGTGGGAGTTGTTTCTAGGGCCCCAAACAGTATTGGTAATGTAGGGCACAGGATAAATCAGGAAATTAAAAGGTAATACATGGGGGACTTTAATCTACATATAGACTGGGCAAACCAAACATGCAGCAATACTGTAGAGGATGAATTCATGGAATGTATACAAGATGGTTTTCTAGGTCAGTATGTTAAGGAACCAGCTAGGGAACAGGCTATTTTAGATCTAGTATTGTGCAATGAGAAAAGGTTAATTAATAACCTTGCAGTAAAGGGGCCTTTAGGGAAGAATGACCATAATATGATAGAATTTTATATTGAGGTTGAAAGTGATTTCGTTAAATCCAAAACTAGGGTATTAAATCTAAACAAAGCAAACTATGCAGGTATGTGGGGCAAGTTGGCTAAGGTAGAATGGGAAACTACATTAAAGGTATGACGGTAGACACACAATGGATAGCATTTAAGGAATTAATACATAATTTACAACAAATATACATTCCTTTAAGGCACAAAAACCCCACAGAAAAGTGGTCCAACCGTGGCTAACGAGAGAAGTGAAAGATAGTATTAGATCAAAGGAAGAGGCTTATAATGTTGCCAAAAGAGTAGTAAACTTGAGGATTGGGAGATTTTAGAATTTAGCAAAGGAGGACCACAAAATTGATAAAGGGAAAATAGAATATGAGAGTAAACTAGCGAGAGACATAAAAACAAACTGTAAAAGCCTCTATAGATTTGTAAAAAGGAAAAAATTAGCAAAAGTAAATGTGGGTCCCTTACAGGCTGAGACAGGAGAAATTATAATGGGGAACTAGGAAATGGCAGAGAAATTAAACAAATATTTTGTGTTTGTCTTCACAGACAAAGACGCAAACAACCTTCCAGAAATACTGGAGAACCAAGGGTCTAACGAGAATAAAGAACTGAATTTATATTAGTAAAAATTTAGCACTGGGAAAATTAATGGGACTGAAAGCCGATAAATCCCCTGGACCTGATGGCCTACATCCTAGGGTTTTGAAAGAGGTAGCTATAGAGATAGTGGATGCATTGATTGTTATCTTCCAAAATTCCATAGATTCTAGAACGGTTCCCGCAGATTGGAAGGTAGCAAATGTAACCTCGTTATTTAAGAAAGGAGGGAGAGAGAAAACAGGGAACTACAGACCAGTTAGCCTGACATCAGTAGTAGGGAAAATGCTAGAATCTATTATTAAGGTCGTGGTAACAGGGCACTTAGAAATAATAGGATTGGGCAGAGTCAACATGGATTTATGAAAGGGAAATCATGTTGGACAAATCTGTTAAGAGTTTTTTGAGGTTGTAACTAGTAGAATAGCTAAGGGGGAACCAATGGATGTTGTGTATTTGGATTTTCAGAAGGCATTCGATAAGGTGCCACACAAGAGGTTATTAAACAAAATTAGTGCTCACGGGATTGGGGGTAATATACTAGCACGGATTGGGGATTGGTTAATGGACAGAAAACAGAGAGTAGGAATAAACGGGCCATTTACAGGTTGGCAGACTGTAACTAGTCGGGTACCACAAGGATCGGTGCTGGGACCCCAGCTATTCACAATCTGTATCAATGATTTGAATGAGGGACCAAATGTAATATATCCAAGTTTGCTGATGATACAAAGCTCGGTGGGAATGTGAGTTGTGAGGAGGATGCAAAGAGGCTTCAAGGGGATATAGACAGGCTGAGTGGGCAAGAACATGGCAAATGGAATATAATGTGGAGAAATGTGAAGTTATCCAGTTTGGTAGGAAAAATAGAAAATGGTGAGAGATTGTGAAATGTTGGTGTTCAGAGGGACCTGGGTGTCCTTGTACACCAATCACTGAAAGTTAACATGCAGGTACAGCAAGCAATTAAGAAAGCAAATGGTATGTTGGCCTTTATTACAGGAGGATTTGAGTATAAGAGTAAAGACGTCTTACTGCAATTATACAGGGCCCTGGTGAGACCGCACCTGGAGTATTGTGTACAGTGTTGGTCTCCTTACCTAAGGAAGGATATACTTGGCATAGAGGGAGTGTAACGAAGGTTCACCAGACTGATTCCTGGGATGGGGGGATTATCCTATGAGGAGAGATTGAGCAGACTAGGCCGAAATTCTCTAGAGTTTAGAAGAATGAGAGGTGATCTCATTGAAACATACAAAATTCTTACAGGGCTTGACAGGGTAGATGCAGGGAGGGTGTTTCCCCGGGCTGGGGAGTCTAGAACCAGGGGTCACAGTCTCAGAATAAGGGGTCGGCCATTTTGGACTGACATGAGGAGAAATTTCTTCACTCAGAGGGTGGTGAATCTCTGGAATTTTCTGCCCCAGAGGGCTGTGGGAGCTCAGTCGTTAGACAATTTAAGATACAGATCGCTAGATTTTTGGATATTAAGGGAATCAAGGGATATGGGGATCGGGTGGGAAAGTGGAGTTGAGGTAGAAGATCAGCCATGATCTTATTGAATGACGGAGCAGACTCGAGGGCCCGAATGTCTACTCCTGCTCCTAATTCTTATATTCTTATAGCACTAGGCCATATGTCAGACACATCTAGTCATGACAGCAGTCTGCGCACATACAGTGCACCTGAGGAAAAGAGTGTTTGAATACCAGGCCCTCAATTCTGACTCCAAACTCATGGTCTACAGGGCTGTAGTAATACCCGCCCTCCTGTATGGCTCAGAGACATGGACCATGTACAGTAGACACCTCAAGTCGTTGGAGAAATACCACCAATGATGTCTCCGTAAGATCCAACAAATCCCCTGGGAGGACAGATGCACCAATTTAGCGCCTCGACCAGGCCAACATCCCCAGCATTGAAGCACTGACCACACTCAACCAGCTCCGCTGGGCAGGCCACATTGTTCGCATGCCTGACATGAGACTCCCAAAGCAAGAGCTCGACTCGGAACTCCTTTACGGCAAACGAGCCAGAGGTGAGCAGAGGAAACATTACAAGGACACCCTCAAAGCCTGCCTGATAAAGTGCAACATCCCCACTGACACCTGGGAGTCCCTGGCCAAAGACCGCCCTAAGTGGAGGAAGTACATCCGGGAGGGCGTTGAGCACCACGAGTCTCGTCGCCGAGAGCATGCAGAAATCAAGCGCAGGCAGTGGAAGGAGCGTGCAGCAAATCTGACCCACCCTCCCCTTCCCTCAACTATCTGACCCACCTGTGACAGGGACTGTGATTCTCATATTGGACTGTTCAGCCACCTAAGGATTCATTTTTAGAGGGACTGCCTGTGATGATGATGATGATGATGATTAGTGATCAATGCACAGGCCATGAGATGACACCATGCTCCCCCCAGTGTACAGTGCCCCCCAGTGTACAGTGCCCTCCTCCCAGTGTACAGTGCAGCCCCCCCAGTGTACAGTGCCCTCCTCCCAGTGTACAGTGCAGCTCCCCCAGTGTACAGTGCCCCCCAGTGTACAGTGCCCTCCTCCCAGTGTACAGTGCCCTCCTCCCAGTGTACAGTGCAGCCCCCAGTGTACAGTGCCCCCCATTACTCAGTGCACCCCCAGTGTACAGTGCTCCCCCCATTGCTCAGTGCCCCCAGTGCACAGTGCCCCCCCAGTGTACAGTGTCCCCAGTGCACAGTGCCCCCCCAGTGTACAGTGCCCCCCAATGCTCAGTGACCCCCTCCCATTATAAAGTGTCCCCCCAGGATACAGTGTCCCCCAAGTGTACAGTGCCCCCCAAGTGTACAGTGCCCCCCAAGTGTACAGTGCCCCCCCCAGTGTACAGTGCCCCATTGCTCCGTGCCCCCCAGTGTACAGAGCCCCCCCCAGTGTACAGTGGCCCATTGCTCCGTGCCCCCCAGTGTACAGAGCCCCCCCCAGTGTACAGTGGCCCATTGCTCCGTGCCCCCTAGTGTACAGTGCCCCATTGCTCCGTGCCCCCCAGTGTACAGAGCCCCCCCAGTGTACAGTGCCCCATTGCTCCGTGCCCCCCAGTGTACAGTGTCCCGCAGTGTACAGTGCCTCCCAGTGTACAGTGTCCCGCAGTGTACAGTGCCCCCCCAGTGTACAGTGCCCCCCCAGTGTACAGTGCCCCCCCAGTGCTCAGTGCTGCCCCCATTGCTCAATGCCCCCAGTGTACAGTGCCCCATTGCTCCGTGCCCCCCAGTGTACAGTGTCCCCCAGTGTACAGAGCCCCCAATGCTCAATGCCCCCAGTGTACAGTGTCCCCCAGTGTACAGTGCCCCCCAGTGTACAGTGCCCCTCCTAGTGTACAGTGCCCCCCAGTGTACAGTGCCCTCCCAGTGTACAGTGCCCCCCAGTGTACAGTGCCCCCCAGTGTACAGTGTCCCCCAGTGTACAGTGCCCCCTCCCAGTGTTCAGTGCCCCTCAGTGTACAGTGCCCCCCATTGCTCAGTGCCCCCCCAGTGTACAGTGCTCCTCCAGTGTACAGTGCCCCCCAGTGTAGTGTCCCCCAGTGTGGGTGCCCCCATTGCGCAATGCCCCCCAGTGTACAGTGCCCCCCAGTGTACAGTGCCCCCCCAGTATACCGTGTCCCCCAGTGTGGGTGCCCCCCATTGCTCAATGCCCCCCAGTGTACAGTGCCCCCCATTGCTCAATGCCCCCCCAGTGTACAGTGTCCCCCAGTGTACAGTGCCCCCCCCCATTGCTCAGTGCCCCCCATTGCTCAGTGCCCCCCCTCCTCCTCACGTTGTACAGTGTGACCTGCCGCTGCGCTAAATGAGGCAAATGAAGGGCGGATTGCGAACCCCAGCATGTGTGAGAACTGTGGGCTGTCGCAGTACCATTATATCCCGGCACACCCAGCATGGTCACGGCCCGCCACATCTCGGTTACAAGCTCTGCCTCCCTCGCTGCAGCAGTGCTGGTCATTCTGCACGTGGTCCAATACCTTACATTTACAGCTGTGTCCATACCCCCCAATATCTAACGCTAAAATAACTCCACGGTCAAACAATAGTCCTTCCTTCCTTGTGATCGGAGTCGGATACTTGATTCTTCTCTCAGAGGATTGTATATCTTTGTAATTCTCTGCCCCAGAGAGCTGTGGAGGCTGGATCATTGAATATATTTAAGGCGGGGATAGACAGATTTTTGAGCGATGAGGGAGTAAAGGGTTATGGGGAGCGGGCGGGGAAGTAGAGCTGAGTCCATGATCAGATCAGCCATTATCTTATTGAATGGCGGAGCAGGCTCGAGGGGCCACATGGCCTACTCCTGCTCCTATTTCTTATGTTCTTTCCCACATGAGCTGGTAATTGGGATTAGACTGGATAACCTTTTGTTGGACGGCGCAGATATAATGGTAAGTACTGCAGGGATTAGAATACGGCCAGGGTGATCTCCTGGACTAGTTTCGATCGCCTGGATGGGTCGGAGAGGAATTTTCCCAGATTTTTTCTCCCTAAATTGGCCTGTGTTTTTATCTGGTTTTTGCCTCTCCCAGGAGATCACATGGCTCCGGTTGGGGTGGAGTGTAGAATGTTTCAGTATAAGGGGTGGACTGGTTGGGCTGGGTGCTCTTTGCCTTTCCCTCATTGTTCATAGGTTTATATGTAACCTTCAGGGCTGCTGACCGAGGGCCGTGTGGCTCTTTGTCGGCCGGCGCAGACACGATGGGCCGGAATGGCCTCCTCCTGCGCTGTAAATTTCTATGTTTCTATGAGCCCCTCCAATCCTTTGAAGGTGGACCAAGAAACTCCTGGTGAGAGGAGGCCAGATACAAATTGTTAAGCTGTTTTATTTCTCGGTCGACAGACTAGTTATAACCAGGCTTCCTTCATTCAATCAGTGCAACTTGTATTTGTGTAACAATACAAAATAATGAAATTCCTACACTTCCCCGTATCAGTGGTTGTCTTGATTGGCTTCAACAAAAAAACTCTAGGCCAACCAATAAAAACAACGTTAGAACATAGGAGCAGGAGTCGGCCATTCAGCCCCTCAGGCCTGTTCCGTCATCCAATCAGATCATGGCTGATCTGTATCACAACTTAATTTATACACCTTAGCTCCACACCTCCCAAAGATAGATTAGTCTCAGTCTTCAAATGTTCAACTGACCCCAGCACCCACAGCCTTTTGGGGAAGAGAGTTCCTGATGTGCACTACTTGTTGTGTGATAAATTACACCGATTGCACTCTGAAATGGCTTTGCGCTAATTTTAGAATGTGCCCTGTTCCCAGAGGAAAGAGTTTCTCTTTGTCTGCTATCGAATCCCTTTATCATTTTGAAGACCTCAATTAGATCGCCCCACGACCGTCTAAACTCGAGGAATGCAAGCTTAGTTTGTATCTACAGGCAATTAACATACATAAAATCTACTGTAAAGTTTAAAGATTGTCCTGCAGAATGTATTACTTGTGTTACAAACCAGGACATTAGATTCGATCGCCCTGGAAAGGGTTGCGGGGATCGTGATGCGCCTATTGCCAACTTGGGGCAGCCGGCTCAGTGAAATGGTTTTAGTGTGCAGCAGCGCTAACCACGCTGTTCAATGGCCGCACGTATCAGCAGGGGGCCAGCTAGTCTCAGGCACCTTGTGCCTTGCAGGGGAGGTGCATTGTGGCTGGAGCAGGTGCTGCAAGTCATTGACACATTCTCAGCTGGGACAGAGTGAATAATGGTGTAACAGGGGAGAGAGCGTGTTCTAAGGTCCTCGGACGCTGCACCGAAGGCCTTGGCGGAGGAGGTGCAGAGGAGGAGATATGTGCTCTATCCAAAGGGGGCCAGGAGGCCCTCCAGACAAACTTTCCGAAGGCAATGGGAGCAGATAGCCGAGACAGTCCATGCCAGGAGTCAAGCCCGAGGATCTGGATGCAGTGCCGCAAGAAGTTCAATGACCTCACGCGAGCGGTCAAGGTCAGTGAATGTATCTTCAAATCCCACCAACAGCACCTCGAGCCTCACACGGCTCAATGGACCACCCCCCCCCCCCCATCACCCCGCTACCGACAATCTTTCTCAATCGGCTCAGACCTTACCCTCACACAACGGGCACTGCTGCTAGTCCCACCCACACACCACAGCTCACACACACTCCCACAATTCAACCATCATCATCATAGGCAGTACCTCAAAACCAGGATGACTTGCTTCCAGGCCGAAAAGGGATGAGTTCACAGGTGTTTCAATGAAGGACCTAATATTCCATATCCTGAACAACATCCTGAAGGGTGGAAGATGCCTGTGCGTGGATTTTTTTAACACCAGCCACCACACGGGCTTGACAGAGCTACGTCTTGGTCCAGTGGCGAGGGTTAACCAAGACAACTGGAGACCAGTTCTGCTGCACGGACCTAGTGCGCACACATATCGCAGTGTGGGCTGGGCTGTGCTGCCCCTGGGCCCTGGGCTCTTCTGGGCCCCGGACTCTCGCTATTCAATCATGCCACGTCACCCAAACACAGTGAGCGCACGGTCTTCCCTCTGTCTCACAGCACAAGGAGCCGCACAGCCGGACCTAACCGGCGGGGTACCGGCACACCTCCATGGAGGGGACGGTGCTCGGCATCACTGGGCGACCATTGCTGAACCCTGAGAGATGCCGGTATCCTCATACCTAATCCTCCTTCCCACATCCTGCGACCCCCTCCCTCATCCCACCATCTCTCCTGATTTACAAGCTAGATGGTGTAAGCATGCACTTACTCTCCCCTCAGTACAACCCAACCCTGGGGCTTACTCCTCTCAGAGAGCCAAGGCCTGCAGCCTGGCCAGGCAGTGCTGGAAGAGCTGGAAGAACCCTCATTCGACCTGACACTCTCAGACACCAGATGCCTGAGGAGGATAGTTTAGAGGTGGGATCTGTATGTGATGAGACATAAGAACATAAGAAATAGGCCCTATGGCCCATCGAGCCACAGATCATGGCTGATCTTCGACCTCAACTCCACTTTCCTACCCGATCCCCATATCCCTTGATTCTCCCAGACTCCAAAAATCTATCTGTCTCAGCCTTGAATATATTCAGAGTCTCAGCCTCCACAGCCCTCTGGGGCAGAGAATTCCAAATATTCACAACCCCCGAGTGAAGAAACTCCTTATCATCTCTGCCTTAAATGGCCGACCCCTTATCCTGAAACTGTGACCCCTGGTTCTAGACTCCCCAGCCAGGGGAAACAACCTCTCAGCATCTACCCTGTCAATCCCCTTCAGGACCTTGTATGTTTCAATGAGATCACCTCTCATTCATCTAAACTCCAGAGAGTATCGGCCCATTCTACACAATCTCTCATCATAAGCCAGCCCTCTCATCCCAGGAATCAGTCTAGTGAACCTCCGTTGTACCGCCTCCAAGGCAAGTATATCCTTCCTTTGATAAGGAGACCCAGACTATGCACAGTACTCCAGGTGTGGTCTCACCAAGGCCCTGTACAATTGCAGCAAGACTCCCTTACTCTTATACTCCAACCCCCTTGCAATAAAGGACAACATGACATTTGCCTTCCTCATTGCTTGCTGTACCTGCACGCTAACTTTCTGTGTTTCTTGCACAAGGACACCCAAATCCCTGAACACCAACATTTCAAAGTTTCTCACCATTTAAAAAATATTCTGTTTTTCTACTCTTCCTACCAGAGAGTGACCGGGCAGGAGTGGGCTACAGCCAGGGCAGGGGGCAGGGTGCCAGGGCAGGGGGCAGGGTGCCAGGGCGGGGGACAGGGCGCCAGGGTGGGGTGGGGGGGGGGGGGGGCAGGGCAGTAGGGGGGCACAGGGCGGGGGAAGGGCGGGGGGCAGGGCGGGGGGCAGGGCGGGTTGGCCAAGGCAGGGGGTGGGGGGCTAGGGCGGGGGACAGCGGGGGGGGGGGGGGGGTGGTGCAGGGGCCAGGGCGGCGGGGGCCCGGGCGAGGGGGGGTGGGGGGCCAGGGCGGAGGACAGCAGGGGGGGGGGTGTGCAGGGGCCAGGGCGGCGGGGGCCCGGGCGAGGGGGGGTGGGGGGCCAGGGCGGAGGACAGCAGGGGGGGGGGTGTGCAGGGGCCAGGGCCCGGGAGAGGGGGGTGGGGGCGGGGGGCCAGGGCAGGGGGCCAGGGCAGGGCAGTGGGCCTGCTCCCCGGACGGTGTGCTCACACACGGGTTCTGTTACAGGCGGCTCAGACGAGCACGTTGATAGGGTGGGCTACAGGCAAGGGCTGATGGCTATGCACAATCCCTGGTGCACTGACAGGCCGGCCAGAAAGCCTGCATGCAATGTCAAGGAGCACAAAGGAGTCGGTACCAATGTGGCACAGGGCTTTACGCAGAGCTTGGAGCCCATCCACTTTGGTGGTAAAAACAGAGAGACAGACTATTATCTGAATGGTGACAGATTAGGAAAAGGAGAGGTGCAACGAGACCTGGGTGTCATGGTACATCAGTCATTGAAGGTTGGCATGCAGGTACAGCAGGCGGTTAAGAAAGCAAATGGCATGTTGGCCTTCATAGCGAGGGGATTTGAGTACAAGGGCAGGGAGGTGTTGCTACAATTGTACAGGGCCTTGGTGAGGCCACACCTGGAGTATTGTGTACAGTTTTGGTCTCCTAACCTGAGGAAGGACATTCTTGCTATTGAGGGAGTGCAGCGAAGGTTCACCAGACTGATTCCCGGGATGGCGGGACTGACCTATCAAGAAAGACTGGATCAACTGGGCTTGTATTCACTGGAGTTCAGAAGAATGAGAGGGGACCTCATAGAAACGTTTAAAATTCTGACGGGGTTAGACAGGTTAGATGCAGGAAAAATGTTCCCAATGTTGGGGAAGTCCAGAACCAGGGGACACAGTCTAAGGATAAGGGGGAAGCCATTTAGGACTGAGATGAGGAGAAATTTCTTCACCCAGAGAGTGGTGAACCAGTGGAATTCTCTACCACAGAAAGTTGTTGAGGCCAATTCACTAAATATATTCAAAAAGGAGTTAGATGAAGTCCTTACTACTAGGGGGATCAAGGGGTATGGTGAGAAAGCAGGAATGGGGTACTGAAGTTGCATGTTCAGCCATGAACTCATTGAATGGCGGTGCAGGCTAGAAGGGCCGAATGGCCTACTCCTGCACCTATTTTCTATGTTTCTATGTTTCTATGTCCTTTCCAGCAGGGAAGTGGTGGTCAACCCCATTTGAGCACTTGTGGACCCAACTACAGTGCAGCATCCAACGGGCGATCTCTCAGCTCCATCGCAGCACCTGCAGAAGCACCCAGTATCTGGGTGCTCAGACTCTCAGACTGCTGCCATGCAAGATCCTTCCCAAGGCAGCCCCCACCGCCCCATCGTTCTCCTGGCTGGTGATGTCCTCTCTGCCCCCCCTCCCAATTGCCCCCAGCCTCTGATGTTCTCTGCCACCACCCGGCCCCCACCTCATCTCTCCCTCCTGCTCGCTGCGGCCTAGTGTCACAGGCCTACCCGCCCACAGCCAGCCCGCCAACGTCTCCATCAGGCCGAGAGGTACCAAAGCCACGGGTGAGGGTTACAGCAGCAGATGAGCTGGGGTAGGGGCGGAGGCGGGTGACGTTCCAGAGGTACAAATAGGTGGTCTCAGTGATGGCGATGATATGGGGTCAGAAGCTCATTCCAGGGTCAAATACCATACCAAGGTTGCAAACAGTCTGGTTCAGATGGCCAGGGAGAGGGATGAAGTTGGTGGTTAGGGAACGCCTTCCCAATATATAGTTGGAGGACAGTATTATCAACCGTGTCAAAGGTTGCCGACAGGTCGAGAAGGACGAGGAGGGATAGTCTGCCTTTGTCACAGTCACAAAGGATGTCAATTGTGACTTCAATTGTGCCTGATTGGAGGGATTCAAACCCGTTCTGGCAAAGATGGGCTCGGATTTGGGAGGTGACAACACGTTCAAGTACTTTGGAGAAGAAAGGGAGATTGGAGATGGGGCGGTAGTTTACAATGACGGGGAGGTCAAAGGTTGGTTTTTAATGAGAGGAGTGATGACGGCAGATTTGAAGCAGAGGGGGACAGTACCTGAGGAGTTTGGTGGAGAGTTCGGGGTAAAGGGGGGCTGCAAGCTGGGGGCGAGTTTGGAGCAAGTTCTGGCTAGTTTGGGGCCAGGTTCTGGGTGAGGTCAGGGGTGCGGTTGGAGGCGGGGTCGGAGGGCGAGGTCGGAAGCGAGGTCGAGGGCGAGGTCGGGAGGCGAGGTCGGAGGGCGAGGTCGGGGGGCGAGGTCGGGGGTGCGGTTGGAGGCGAGGTCGGAGGGCGAGGTCGGGGGTGAGGTCGGAGGGCGAGGTCGGGGGCAAGGACGGAGGCGAGGTCGGGGGGGCGAGGCCGGGGGGCGAGGCCGGAGGGCGAGGTCGGAGGGTGAGGTCGGGGCGAGGTCGAAGGCGAGGTCAGGGGTCACTACAGTGCATCACTCAGTTTGAAGGTCCAAGTAGTGCCAAAGCTTACCAGGACTGAAGAGAACGATAGCCTTGAGGTAAGCGTACTCGAAGCCATCGGTGCCCAGCCTGCCCATGCTGTTACAGAACTCCTGCAACTTCCAGATGTGTTCCATCACCACTTTCACTCTGTCTGCGGAAAGAGAAACGGCCACATTCAGGTGCTTCCAGCACAAATACAGAGCGTGAGAGATGAGCTGAGCGCGGGTCAGGCAGAGCATACGTTAACCGCTCCCCACAACTGGAACTCAATTACACACCCAGCTGCAAACACAGTAATTATGACGCAGGGAAATTTGGAAAATACTAAAGTGGCTTATCGAGAATTATGGAATTTGTAACATGCGAAAAAAGAGAGAGACAGTGAGGAGATGGAGAGAGGAGACACGGGGAAGGGAGGAAGATAAGAAAACAATTAAAGGGTGCAGGTGGCAGCCCTTATTTGGGCTTTGTGGGGACGAAGAGGTGTCCATTAGTGACGATGATGATGGGGACCCCGTCATCCCATCGACCCTTGAGGGGTCCCCATTATCATCATCTCTAACGGACTCCTCTTCATCCCCACAATGCCCAAAAATACGGCGGTGGGGGTCGGGGGTAGGGGGGAACATCCTGTAATGCCAGAGCTCCTTAGCAATCTCCAGCGAGGAGAGCGTGTCTCAGATGGTACTATGTCTAACACAATAATACAAAGTGCTTCCCCCATAGCAACTCCAAGGTTAAAAACCTCTGGGCAGCAAGACACCTTGGGAAAGGTAATTGACACTGATGAGGATCGGCAGGTCAGTGGGGATTTGACTCAATGAGTTGTGCCAAATTCGTGGCCAATTGGCAAAGTATGAGTGTGTGGGAGACCCCACAGTTATTGAACAAGGTACAAGCATAACAGCTGACCTGTGGAATGGTCTGACTAACAGGTTAACACAAGGTGGGTTGCCACATCAGATCATTCTGCACAGAAATGATCGAGACTAACAATCAGGGTACAACCACCAATCCCCAAATCCTGTGCAGAAGGATTGACTGGAATGGGTCTCAGTAGCCCCAATATGATGCAGAGGGCAGACTTGTGTGCCAGTCTTGGGCAGAGGCTGGCGAGACAATTTTCTAGTGGACACAGGGCTTCCTGTTCCACAAGGATTGCCCCTCTAGTGGGCACTGTCTGCGGGTATCAGGAGTACAAGGGAGAGACATCTCACGGAGAAGACTGTTCCTCGCCAATTGGAAACTGGCAGTTTATCAAATTTGAATCCCACTGTGCATGGCGTCCATGAGAGGTCAATTATAGGATCCAGCGATTAGGAAAGGTAGATTAATTATTGATGATGCAAACCTTATGGTTTGGCAAGGACCTAATCCACCCTATCACATGCATGTGCCAACCACAATGCACTCAACCTTGATAGGGACGGGGGGCTGTGATGTTCCCCAATTATTACAGACGTCTCTCACAGATACTGGAAACATCAAAAGGACAGGCACAATATCAGCATGATTGTGGGAGGGTGACACATATGGTGGCAGCAGTAAGTGGTGAGGACCCACCACCTCAGAAGCAGTAGCCGCTTCCAAAGGAAGCAGAACAAGCAACTGAGGAAGTTAATTAAATCCCAATTAGATCAAGGGATATTACGGGAATGTGTCTCGTGGAATAATGCACTCATATAGCCTGTGAATAAACTTGATAGTTCGTGGACACACTATCGATTACCGTCAGTTATACAAGCATACCTCGTCCGTAACCCCATGAGTGGCGAGTGACCCTGAGAGGTTGTCCAATATATAGAAATAAATGGGTTTGATCGAATAGTCATTACTGAGATGTGGATTCAAAGTGGCCAAGGTTGGGAACTAAATATTGCAGGACACTTGACTTTTAGAAGAGATAGGCAAAATGGAAAAAGTGGGGTAGCCCTGATAATAAAGGATGGGATCACCATAGGCAGTCCCTTGAAGCGAGGATGACCTGCTTCCACGCCAAAAAAGGATGAGTTCACAGATGTTTCAATGAAGGACCTAATATTCCGGATCCCGAACTACATCCTGAAGGGTAGAAGATGCCTGTGTGTGGATTATTTTAACATGTGGTGACCGTTGTACACCAGCCACCACACGGGCTTGACAGAGTGAGGTCTTGGTCCAGTGGCAAGGATTACCCAAGGCGACTGGAGACCTGCTCTGCTACACGGACCTAGTGCGCACACATATCGCAGTGTGGGCTGGCCCGTGCTGCCCCTGGGCCCGAACTCACGCCACTCCTGGGCCTCGATCGCATCACTCCACAATCTCTCGCCACTCCTGCAGTACCTGCCTACGCTCCAATCACCGACCTGGACCTTGGTGACGTCACTCTTCACTGCCGTCGCCCTCCTGCACCAGCTCGGGCTGCTCCCTGAAGTAGTATTTCTCCTCGCTGCTCCCGGGGCTCCCACGCTGCTCCCGGGGCCCCCACGCTGCTCCCGGGGCCCCCACGCTTCTCCCGGGGCCCCCACGCTGCTCCCGGGGCCCCCACGCTGCTCCCGGGGCCCCCACGCTGCTCCCGGGGCCCCCACGCTGCTCCCGGGGCCCCCACGCTGCTCCCGGGGCCCCCACGCTGCTCCCGGGGCCCCCACGCTGCTCCCGGGGCCCCCACGCTGCTCCCGGGGCCCCCACGCTGCTCCCGGGGCCTCCTCGCTGATCCCGGGGCCCTCACGCTGCTCCCGGGGCCTTCATGCTGCTCCCAGGGCCCCCGTCGCTGCTCCTTTTATGGCCCCGACCTGCCGCTAACCCTATTGCTGATAGGAGTCTGTTTCCTGGACCTGGATCTGGGTTTTGATTTATAACTGGATCAAATCCGATTTGAAGCCATGTTTGGTTGCAGCTTCTTTTGCAGTCTGCACAGTGAATGAAAGGAGCGGGAAATAAAACAAGTGGCGGAGATTAAGAGGGGATACATTTTTAGGATGGGATAAAGACAGTAGAGAGAAAGGATCTTAGCTCGGAAAATCAAAAAGCAGAATCAGTTTGGGTGAAGCTAAGAAACAGCAAGGGGCAGAAAACATTGGTGGGAGTTGTTTCTAGGGCCCCAAACAGTATTGGTAATGTAGGGCACAGGATAAATCAGGAAATTAGAGGTGAATGTAACCAGGGTAATATAGTCATCATGGGGACTTTAACCTACATATAGACTGGGCAAACCAATCATGCAGCAATACTGTAGATAATAAATTCATGGAATGTATACAAGATGGTTTTCTAGAACAGTTTGTTGAGGAATAAACTAGGGAACAGGCTATTGTAGATCTAGTATTGTGCAATGAGAAAGGGTTAATTAATAACGTTGTAGTAAAGGGGCCTTTAAGGAAGAGTGATCATAATATGATAAAATTTTATATTGAGTTTGAGAGTAATTTAGTTAAATACAAAACTAGGGTCTTAAATCTGAAAAAAGCAAACTATGTAGGTATGAGCGTGAATTGGCGAAGGTTAAAAGATATGACTGTACCTAAGCAATGGCAAACATTGAAAGAAACAATTCATAATTCACAACAAATATACATTCCCTTAACGAATAAAAACCTCATGGGAAAATTGATCCAACCATGGCTATCAAGGGAAGTTAAAGATAGGGTTAGATTAAAGGAAGAGGCCAAAAAAAGCAGTAAGCCTGAGGATTGGGAGAATTTTAGAATTCAGCAAAGGATGACCAAGAAACTGATAGAGAAACAAGAATGAGAGTAAACTAGCAAGGGACATAAAACAGACTGTAATAGTTTCTACAATTTTTAATGCTCACGGTCGATGCTGCCACCTTCTCCATAGGTGGAAGAATTAAGCATCCCCCATCATGCGACTGTGGAGCTGCGAATCAGACCCTGGAGCACATCACTGAGCATTGCCCTCAGAGGGAATTAGCAGGCATCCTACAGGATATCCACGTAATTACACCAGAAGCTTTGGTCTGGATATCTGACTTAGATGTTGACATTTGATTTACTTTGCGACTACCGTATGAAAGAAGTGTATGTAACAAGCAAGAGATTAGTGAAAGTAAATGTGGGTCCCTTACAGGTAGGGACAGAAGAAATTATAAGGAAATGGCAGAGACATTAATCATGGAAGAATACACACAAACATTCCAGAAACAGTGGAGAAACAGTAAGAATCAGGAACTTAAAGAAATTAGTATTAGTAAAGATACAGTACTGGAGAAATTAATGGGACTGAAAGCCGATAAATCTCCTGGACCCGATGGCCTACGTCTAGGGTTTTAAAAGAGGATTATAGAGATAATGGATGCATTGGTTGTCATCTTCCAAAATTCCATAGATTCTAGAATGGTTCCTGCGGATTGGACAGTAGCAAATGTAACTTCGAAAATCATAATATGATCGGACAGAGTCAACATATTTTATGAAAGGAATATCATCCTTGTCGAATGTGTAATTAGCAGGGTAGATAGGGCAACCAGTAGATGTGGTATATTTGGATATTCAAAAAGCATTCGATAAGGTGCCACACAAAAGGTTATTGCACAAAATTAGGACTCATGTGATTGGAGGTAATATACTAGCATGGATTGAGGATCGGTTAACGGACAGAAAACAGAGAGTAAGGATAAACAGGTCATTTTCAGGTTGACAGGCTGCAACTCGTGGGGTACTGCAAGGATCCATGCTGGGGCCCCAGCTATTCACAATCTATATCAATGATTGGGATGAGGGAACCAAATGTAATATATCCAAGTTTGCTGATGATACAAAGCTAGGTGAGAATGTAAGTTGTGAGGAGGATGCAGAGACTTCAAGGGGATACAGACAGTGAGTGAGTGGGCAAGAACACGGCAAATGGAATATAATGTGGAGAAATGTGAAGTTATCCAGTTTGGTCGGAAAAATAGAAAAGCAGAGTATTTTTTAAATGGTGAGAGATTGGAAAATGTTCAGAGAGTTAACATGCAGGTACAGCAAGCAATCAGGAAAGCAAATGGGATGTTGGCCTTTATTACAGGAGAATTTGAGTATAAGAGTAAAGACGTCTTACTGCAATTATATCGGGCCCTGGTGAGACCGCACCTGGAGTATTGTGTACAGTGTCGGTCGCCTTACCTAAGGAAGGATATACTCGCCTCAGTCGGCACTCTAATCCGATTCCTGGGATGGGGGGATTGTCCAATGAGGAGAGATTGAGCAGACTATGCCTATATTCCCTTGAATTTAGAAGAATGAGAGGTGATCTCCTTGTAACATATAAAATTCTTACAGGGCTTGACAGGGTAGATGCAGGGAGTATGTTTCCCATGGCTGGGGAGTCGAGAACCAGGGGTCACAGTCTCAGAATAAGGGGTCGGCTATTTAGGACTGAGATGAGGAACAATTTCTTCACTCAGAAGGTGGTGAATCTCTGGAATTCTCTGCCCCAGAGAGCTGTGGAGGCTGGGTCATTGAATATATTTAAGGCAGAGATAGACAGATTTTTGAATGATAGGGGAGCCAGGGGTTATGGGAAGTGGGCAGGGAAATGTAGCTGAGGCCAGGATCAGATTATCCATGATCTTATTGAATGGTGGAGCAGGCTCGAGGGGCAAAATGGCCTACTCCTGCTCCTATTTCTTATCTTCTTATCAATTGGCCCAGATGTTGCAGTGCGAGGGAATTCGCCTACCTGTGAAGTGAAAGAGGTTGTATCCAGTGGATCTATTAAGACATAGAAACATAGAAAATAAGTGCAGGAGCAGGCCATTCGGCCCTTCTAGCCTGCACCGCCATTCAATGAGTTCATGGCTGAACATGCAACTTCAGTACCCCATTCCTGCTTTCTCACCATACCCCTTGATCCCCCTAGTAGTAAGGACTACATCTAACTCCTTTTTGAATATATTTAGTGAATTGGCCTCAACAACTTTCTGTGGTAGAGAATTCCACAGGTTCACCACTCTCTGGGTGAAGAAGTTCCTCCTCATCTCGGTCCTAAATGGCTTACTCCTTATCCTTAGATTGTGACCCCTGGTTCTGGACTTCCCCAACATTGGGAACATTCTTCCTGCATCTAACCTGTCTAAACCCATCAGAATTTTAAACGTTTCTATGAGGTCCCCTCTCATTCTTCTGAACTCCAGTGAATACAAGCCCAGTTGATCCAGTCTTTCTTGATAGGTCAGTCCTGCCATCCCGGGAATCAGTCTGGTGAACCTTCGCTGTACTCCCTCAATAGCAAGAATGTCCTTCCTCAGGTTAGGAGACCAAAACTGTACACAATACTCCAGGTGTGGCCTCACCAATGCCCTGTACAACTGTAGCAACACCTCCCTGCCCCTACACTCAAATCCCCTCGCTATGAAGGCCAACATGCCATTTGCTTTCTTAACCGCCTGCTGTACTTGCATGCCAACCTTCAATGACTGATGTACCATGACAGCCAGGTCTCGTTGCACCTCCCCTTTTCCTAATCTGTCACCATTCAGATAATAGTCTGTCTCTCTGTTTTTACCACCAAAGTGGATAACCTCACATTTATCCACATTATACTTCATCTGCCATGCATTTGCCCACTCACCTAACCTATCCAAGTCGCTCTGCAGCCTCATAGCATCCTTCTCGCAGCTCACACTGCCACCTAATTTAGTGTCATCCGCAAATTTGGAGATACTACATTTAATCCCCTCGTCTAAATCATTCATGTACAGTGTAAACAGCTGGGGCCCCAGCACAGAACCTTGCGGTACCTCACTTGTCACTGCCTGCCATTCTGAAAAGTACCCATTTACTCCTACTCTTTGCTTCCTGTCTGACAACCAGTTCTCAATCCATGTCAGCACACTACCCCCAATCCCATGTGCTTTAACTTTGCACATTAATCTTTTGTGTGGGACCTTGTCGAAAGCCTTCTGAAAGTCCAAATATACCACATCAACTGGTTCTCCCTTGTCCACTCTACTGGAAACATCCTCAAAAAATTCTAGAAGATCTGTCAAGCATGATTTCCCTTTCACAAATCCATGCTGACTTGGACCTATCATGTCACCTCTTTCCAAATGCGCTGCTATGACATCCTTAATAATTGATTCCATTATCTTACCCACTACCGATGTCAGGCTGACCGGTCTATAATTCCCTGTTTTCTCTCTCCCTCCTTTTTTAAAAAGTGGGGTTACATTGGCTACCCTCCACTCGATAGGAACTGATCCAGAGTCAATGGAATGTTGGAAAATGACTGTCAATGCATCCGCTATTTCCAAGTCCACCTACTTAAGTACTCTGGGATGCAGTCCATCAGGCCCTGGGGATTTATCGGCCTTCAATCCCATTAATTTCCCCAACACAATTTCCCGACTAATAAGGATTTCCCTCAGTTCCTCCTCCTTACTAGAACCTCTGACCCCTCTTATATCCGGAAGGTTGTTAATGTCCTCCTTAGTGAATACCGAACCAAAGTACTTGTTTAATTGGTCCGCCATTTCTTTGTTCGCCGTTATGACTTCCCCTGATTCTGACAGCAGGGGACCTACGTTTGTTTTTACTAACAAAGACTGTTGCACTATTGGGCTCCACCGCTGTGTATATATGAACGGTTCTAGTTTCTATGAACAGAGACGATACTATACAGGCACTCTGGATTCCAGAGGCTACTGCACGTGCCCTCATTAAATGCCTGCCTCAGCACTCTGTTGAAAAGGCTGGTTATTGCTGTAGTCGCAGCTGTCCAGACTGTTACAGGGAAGGTCACCATATACCCTGACAGTTCATTTCTGTGCAGTTCCCTCACAGAGTATTTGCCCATCTGACAAAGCGTGGCTCCTGTAAACCTCGCCCGTCATTCGGAACGCAGAATGATTTGGGATATCGGCAGTGAGCGACCAGGGTGAATTGTCATCTGTAAGGTGAAAGGCCACCCGCGGGAGGGAACAAGCCAGGAGGCCACCATGACAATGGAGCGGACCAATGCACCAGAGTTTAGCGGTGGCAGTAACCGGATGGGGAGATAGATGTGACAATCGAATATGTGTTGATTAAGGAACCGTGTCAAAGTGGAAATAAGTTGTGTTGCTCTAAACTTTTGCCAAAACAATGCAACGTACATATACTGATGGGTCAGGGAGGAGTGTACACATACTGACAGGCCAGGGAGCGGAGGGGTGTACATATACTGACGGGTCAGGGAAGGGTGTGCATATACTCACGGGTCAGGGAGGGGTGTACATATACTGACGGGTCAGGGAAGGGTGTACATATACTCACGGGTCAGGGAGGGGTGTACATATACTGACGGGTCAGGGAAGGGTGTTTATATACTCACGGGTCAGGGAGGGGTGTACATATACTGACGGGTCAGGGAAGGGTGTACATATACTCACGGGTCAGGGAGGGGTGTAAATATACTGACGGGTCAGGGAGCGGAGGGGTGTACATATACTGACGGGTCAGGGAGGAGTGTACATATACTCATGGGTCAGGGACGGGTGTACATATACTGATGGGTCAGGGAGGGGTGTACATATACTCACGGGTCAGGGAGGAGTGTACATATACTGACGGGTCAGGGAGGAGTGTACATATACTCACGGGTCAGGGAGGAGTGTACATATACTCATGGGTCAGGGAGGAATGTACATATGCTGACGGGTCAGGGAGGAGTGTACATATACCCACGGGTCAGGGAGGATGTACATATACTGAGGGTCAGGGAGGTGTGTATATATATTGACGGGTCAGGGAGGAGTGTACATATACTGAGGGTCAGGGAGGTGTGTACATATACTGAGGGTCAGGGAGGAGTGTACATATACTGAGGGTCAGGGAGGTGTGTATATATATTGACGGGTCAGGGAGGAGTGTACATACACTCATGGGTCAGGGAGGAGTGTATATATACTGAGGGTCAGGGAGGAGTGTACATATACTGAGGGTCAGGGAGGTGTGTATATATATTGACGGGTCAGGGAGGAGTGTACATATACTGACGGGTCAGGGAGGAGTGTACATATACTGAGGGTCAGGGAGGTGTGTATATATATTGACGGGTGGGAGGAGTGTACATATACTGACGGGTCAGGGAGGGGTGTAAATATACTGATGGGTCAGGGAGAGGTGTACATATACTCACGGGTCAGGGAGGAGTGTAGATATGCTGACGGGTCAGGGAGGAGTGTACATATACTCACGGGTCAGGGAGGAGTGTACATATACTCACGGGTCAGGGAGGAGTGTACATATACTCATGGGTCAGGGAGGAATGTACATATGCTGACGGGTCAGGGAGGAGTGTACATATACCCACGGGTCAGGGAGGATGTACATATACTGAGGGTCAGGGAGGTGTGTATATATATTGACGGGTCAGGGAGGAGTGTACATATACTGAGGGTCAGGGAGGAGTGTACATATACTGAGGGTCAGGGAGGAGTGTACATATACTGAGGGTCAGGGAGGTGTGTATATATATTGACGGGTCAGGGAGGAGTGTACATACACTCATAGGTCAGGGAGGAGTGTATATATACTGAGGGTCAGGGAGGAGTGTACATATACTGAGGGTCAGGGAGGTGTGTATATATATTGACGGGTCAGGGAGGAGTGTACATATACTGACGGGTCAGGGAGGAGTGTACATATACTGAGGGTCAGGGAGGTGTGTATATATATTGACGGGTGGGAGGAGTGTACATATACTGACGGGTCAGGGAGGAGTGTACATATACTCACGGGTCAGGGAGGGGTGTAAATATACTGATGGGTCAGGGAGAGGTGTACATATACTCACGGGTCAGGGAGGAGTGTAGATATGCTGACGGGTCAGGGAGGAGTGTACATATACTCACGGGTCAGGGAAGGGTGTACATATACTGAGGGTCAGGGAGGGGTGTACATATACTGACGGGTCAGGGAGGAGTGTACATATACTGACGGGTCAGGGAGGAGTGTACATATACTGACGGGTCAGGGAAGGGTGTACATATACTGAGGGTCAGGGAGGGGTGTACATATACTGACGGGTCAGGGAGGAGTGTACATATACTCACGGGGTCAGGGAGGAGTGTACATATACTCACGGGTCAGGGAGGAATGTACATATGCTGACGGGTCAGGGAGGAGTGTACATATACCCACGGGTCAGGGAGGGGTGTACATATACTGACGGGTCAGGGAAGGGTGTACATATACTCACGGGTCAGGGAGGATGTACATATACTCACGGGTCAGGGAGGAGTGTACATATGCTGACGGGTCAGGGAGGAGTGTACATATACTGACGGGTCAGGGAGGAGTGTACATATACTCACGGGTCAGGGAAGGGTGTACATATACTCACGGGTCAGGGAAGGGTGTACATATACTGAGGGTCAGGGAGGGGTGTACATATACTGACGGGTCAGGGAGGAGTGTACATATACTCACGGGTCAGGGAGGAGTGCACATATACTCACGGGTCAGGGAGGAGTGTACATATACTGACAGATCAGGGAGGAGTGTACATATACCCACGGGTCAGGGAGTGGTGTACATATACTGACGGGTCAGGGAGGTGTGTACATATACTGACGGGTCAGAGAGAGGTGTACATATACTCACGGGTCAGGGAGGGGTGTATATATACTGACGGGTCAGGGAGGGGTGTACATATACTGACGGGTCAGGGAGGAGTGTACATATACTGACGGGTCAGAGAGAGGTGTACATATACTCACGGGTCAGGGAGGGTGTACATATACTGAGGGTCAGGGAGGGGTGTACATATACTGACGGGTCAGGGAGGAGTGTACATATACTCACGGGTCAGGGAGGAGTGCACATATACTCACGGGTCAGGGAGGAGTGTACATATACTGACAGATCAGGGAGGAGTGTACATATATCCACGGGTCAGGGAGTGGTGTACATATACTGACGGGTCAGGGAGGTGTGTACATATACTGACGGGTCAGAGAGAGGTGTACATATACTCACGGGTCAGGGAGGGGTGTATATATACTGACGGGTCAGGGAGGGGTGTACATATACTGACGGGTCAGGGAGGAGTGTACATATACTGACGGGTCAGAGAGAGGTGTACATATACTCACGGGTCAGGGAGGGGTGTACATATACTGACGGGTCAGGGAGAGGTGTACATATACTCACGGGTCAGGGAGGAGTGTACATATACTGACGGGTCAGGGAGAGGTGTACATATACTCACGGGTCAAGGAGGAGTGTACATATACTGACGGGTCAGGGAAAGGTGGACATATACTCACGGGTCAGGGAGGGGTGTTGGCTGCAGGAGGTCATTGCAAGGATTGGTTTGGTGTAAGAACATGAGAATAAAGGCGAATGCCACATTTCAAAAGGGGAGATCGTGCTTGACAAACCTCACGGAATTCTTTGGGGCGATAACAGGCACAGGTGATGGGGAATGCCGTGGGCGTGGTGTATGCGGACTTTAGGAAAGCCTTTGACCAGGTACCACATGGGAGATTACTGGAGAAGATTAAGGGTATGGAGTTAGGGGGAGGAGAGCAAACTGCATTCAAATCGTTCGAACGGAGAAAGCAGAGATAAGGTGTTAAGAGCAGTTTGGTTCGAAGTGGGTAATGGTGTCCCACAGTTCAGCTCTGGGGCCACCTGTGTTCAGTGTGTGTATCAATGATATGGATATAGGGCTAGAGTGCTGTGGAAATTTGCAGGCAATACCAAAATATGAAAAATAGTTCATTCTTTTGAAGACCAAAGGTAGTTGCAAAGGGATGTTGGTAAGATGGGGGATTGGGTAAAAGGTGAGAGGTGGGATTCAACGTCGGGAAGGGTGAGGTAATGATACAGTGAATGGGACGGGGCTGGGGGCTGGGGGAGAGCAGAGGGATTTGGGGAGACAGGTTCACAGGACATTAAAGGAAGCACCTCCTGATAAGGCTGGTAAACAGTACGGGGGAAAATTGATGACAGCCTGTTTTGAGGCGCTAACATCGACTGGGCGGTAAGTTTAGCGCCGGGCGATTTTTAGCTCCCTCGGGGGTGGGAGAGCGCTGAAAGCCACGGTGCACACTGAGGGCAATAATCTCAGCGTTCTCATCACGTTTGGGTGAAGGTTCACAAATCCATTGGAATAGCGCCCTTGGAGAGGGTTCAGAGGTCAGAGTGCCAGCGTTCCGTGGTGTGATTAGCGCCAGGCCGTACGAGCGGGCGAACTAACTGAAGTTAGCTCAGTGATTGTCTCAGTGGCGATCCAGGACCAGGTACTCAGTGTTAGCGCCACCCATAAAACCATCATCAATTTGGTAAGCGGCGCTAAAATTGCTGTGCTGGGGCAATAAGCTGTTGCCGCTCGCCTGTAATGTAACTCGGGTTTATCTCGGTATTCTACTTTTACTCCAGGCCTCAACCCTTTGTATTCTGTGTCTGCAGGATTTCCTGAAGTGAATGATCAGTGTCCCATGACAAGCAGCTCCTACATTAGGGGTCAAAGTTTGTTTCCTAACGCCACTTGTTCCCGCCGGAGAGTGGCGGCTCACGGGCGACTCACTGCTTACCGTCATCGGTGACCGGGGTCCTGGGCGGTGGGGGTGGGGCCAAGTCGTACCGCTGCGCGCTCGGAACGCCCACATGGTGATGTCATCGCGCGTGCAGCGCCCCCGTGCCACCGTGGCTGTGAGATTTGGTGAGTGCCATGTCCTTACCGGCCAGTGTCTGTACAGCCTGGGGAAGGTGGTGGGCATCGGGAGTCCTGGGGTGGGGCATCGGGAGTCCTGGGGTGGGGCATCGGGGGGGGACATCGGGGGTCCCGGGGTGGGACATCGGGGGGTCCCGGGGTGGGACATCGGGGGTCCTGGGGGGGGACATCGGGGGTTCCTGGGGGGGGGGGTCCCGGGGGGGACATCGGGGGTCCCGGGGTGGGACATCGGGGGGGTCCCGAGGTGGGACATCGGGGGGGTCCCGAGGTGGGACATCGGGGGGGGGGGGGGGGGGGTCCCGGGGCGGGGGCGCCCAGGGAGCAAGGTCAGAGGTTATGGTTATTTTTAGCATTGAGGTATTACTGGTTTTCCTTTTATTAACTCACCCGCCGGAAGCCTCCTGAGCTCCCGCTCCGTTAGTGCCCGAGGGGGAGTGATGTTTATCGCTGCTCTCTGACCTTTGGCCAATAATACTGAATGTTGCCATTTGAGGCAGCACCTACCGCCTGGCGTTAAAATCAGCGCTCAGCCCATGTCACCGTCTCAAACACAACGGCACCCAATTCCCACCCCCTGCTCTTCTAATAAATGAGTGTAGTCAAAAAATAAAGAAAACTTGGAGACGACTGAATTAGGATCGCGGTGTGGGGAGAGATGGATTCGCAGTGTGGGGAGAGATGGGATCGCAGTGTGGGGAGAGATGGGATCGCAGTGTGGGAGAGATGGGATCGCAGTGTGGGGAGAGATGGGATCGCAGTGTGGGGAGAGATGGGATCGCAGTGTGGGGAGAGATGGGATCGCAGTGTGGGGAGAGATGGGGAGATGGGATCGCAGTGTGGGGAGAGATGGGGAGATGGGATCGCAATGTGGGGAGAGATGGGGAGATGGGATCGCAGTGTGGGGAGAGATGGGGAGATGGGATCGCAGTGTGGGGAGAGGGGATCGCAGTGTGGGGAGAGATGGGATCGCAGTGTAGGGAGAGATGGGATCGTGGTGTGGGGAGAGATGGGGAGATGGAACACGGTTGGGGAGAGATGGGATCGCAGTGTGGGGAGAGATGGGGAGATGGGATCGCAGTGTGGGGAGAGATGGGGAGATGGGATCGCAGTGTGGGGAGAGATGGGATCGCAGTGCAGGGGGAGATGGGATTGTGGTGTGGGGAGAGATGGGGAGATGGGATCGTGGTGTGGGGAGAGATGGGGAGATGGGATCACGGTGTGGGGAGAGATGGGGAGATGGGATCGCGGTATGGGGAGAGATGGGGAGATGGGATCACGGTGTGGGGAGAGATGGGGAGATCGGATCGCAGTGTGGGGAGAGATGGGATCACGGTGTGGGGAGAGTTGGGAAGATGGGATCGCAGTGTGGGGAGAGATGGGATCGCGGTGTGGGGAGAGATGGGGAGATGGGATCACAGTGTGGGGAGAGATGGGGAGATGGGATCGCAGTGTGGGGAGAGATGGGATCGCAGTGTGGGGAGAGATGGGATCGCAGTGTGGGGAGAGATGGGATCGCAGTGTGGGGAGAGATGGGATCGCAGTGTGGGGAGAGATGGGATCGCAGTGTGGGGAGAGATGGGATCGCAGTGTGGGGAGAGATGGGATCGCAGTGTGGGGAGAGATGGGATCGCAGTATGGGGAGAGATGGGAGATGGGATCACGGTGTGGGGAGAGATGGAATCGCAGTGTGGGGAGAGATGGGATCGCGGTGTGGAGAGAGATGGGATCGCAGTGTGGGGAGAGATGGGATCGCGGTGTGGGGAGAGATGGGGAGATGGGATCACGGTGTGGGGAGAGA
Organism: Pristiophorus japonicus; assembly: GCF_044704955.1. Classification (NCBI taxonomy): domain Eukaryota; kingdom Metazoa; phylum Chordata; class Chondrichthyes; family Pristiophoridae; genus Pristiophorus; species Pristiophorus japonicus. Next base: position 107,876,678 of record NC_091988.1, on the reverse strand, counting down.
TGGGGAGATGGGATCGCAGTGTGGGGAGAGATGGGGAGATGGGATCGCGGTGTGGGGAGAGATGGGGAGATGGGATCACGGTGTGGGGAGAGATGGGGAGATGGGATCGCAGTGTGGGGAGAGATGGGGAGATGGGATCGCAGTGTGGGGAGAGATGGGGAGATGGGATCGCAGTGTGGGGAGAGATGGGGAGATGGGATTGTGGTGTGGGGAGAGATGGGGAGATGGGATCACGGTGTGGGGAGAGATGGGGAGATGGGATCACGGTGTGGGGAGAGATGGGGAGATGGGATCGCAGTGTGGGGAGAGATGGGGAGATGGGATCGCAGTGTGGGGAGAGATGGGGAGATGGGATCGCAGTGTGGGGAGAGATGGGGAGATGGGATCGCAGTGTGGGGAGAGATGGGATCGCAGTGTGGGGAGAGATGGGGAGATGGGATCGCAGTGTCGGGAGAGATGGGATCGCGGTGTGGGGAGAGATGGGATTGGGGGTGGGGTGTGGGGTGTGGGGTATGGGGAGTTGGTGAGATGGAGAGGCCGTGCTGGATGTCAAGTACCTGCTGCAGCCCCTGACCGTCGCTCCTGCTGCCTCCTCTCATTGGGCTCCTCCAACGAGGTCACAACTCCGTCTGGGGAACCAGGCTCTGCACTTGGGTAACCTGCAGTTTGTACAAAATCACAGTCAGTGGAAACAACAAGGCACCTGCTTCAGGTACATGGCTGGCGGGAGACTGGCTGGGAGATCGGGAGATCAGGAGCACCCGGGCGGAAACAGCACAAGCATTGGACAAAAATCATTGTCCAATTCCCCTCTGCCTCCGTCGGACAGGACTGCAATACTGGCATTGCCCCATGGGCTGCTCCGTCCTCTTGGTGCCTGAGGCCTGGGGCCTGCCAGTGGGGAGGGCTAAGGTGCCCAGTGCAGCCAGACTTTCCTTTAACATTACATTGTACACTGCCTTTAACAGAGTGAAACATCCCACGACACGACAGAGGAGCATTATCAGACAGAAATGGGCATTGAGCTAAAGAAGGAGGTAATAGTTCAGGTGACTAAAAGCTTGTTTTCGGGCACGCCTTCAAAGAGGAAAGAGAGGTGGAGAGGGCTCGGGGAAAGGCGTCTCTGTGTCCGCCCCTACCTCAACTCTTCTGCTGATGAAACCCTCATCCATGTCTTTGTTACCTCTAGACTTGAATATTCCAATGCTCTCCTGGCCGGCCTCCCATCCTCCATCTTTTGTAAACTTGAGGTCATCCAAAACTCTGCAGCTCATGTTCTAACTCATACCACCCACCCATAACCCCTGTGCTCGCTGACCTACATTGGCTCAAGGTCCAGCAACGCCTCAATTTTTAAAATTCTTGTTTTCAAATTCCTCCATGGTCTCGCCCCTCCCTATCTTTGTAATCTCCTCGAGCCCCACAACCCTCCAAGATCTCCGCGCTCCTCCAATTCTGGACCCCTGAGCATCCCTGATTCTAATCACTGCACCGTCAGGGGCTGTGCTTTCCGCAGCCTAGGCCCTAAGCTCTGGAATGCTCTCTAAACCTCTTCGCCTCACTCTCTCTGCTCCTTTAATACACCTAGAAAAACTACCTGTTTTAACAAGCCTTTGGTCACCTGTCCTAATATCTCTGGACGTGGTGTTTGATAACGCCCTCATGTAGTGCCTTCGGACATTTGACTGCATTAATGCTATATAAATATGAGAAGTGTTGATATTAAAGGTGGAAGTAGGCGGTCTTTTGTCAGGGGATTATAACTGACTCTGGGCCTTGTGTACCTGTGGGGTCTTCCTTTGACCCCCCACCCACCCCGTCTGTCCGTCCGTCCCCTGCGATGCAGAGGATCCAGAGGATCCAGAGTGTCGGCAGTGAATACCAGGCGGAACAGGCACTATTAGGGCCGACACTCACAGCTTGCTCCCCAGGACTCCCAGTTCATGCTACCTTACTGTGACACTCGGCAATCTTCCTCCAAACTGCTTCCCTCGAACAGACACCACTCAACCTGGTCCCCAGCCAGGCCACGGGCAGGCACTACAGGTCAGGGAGGGGTCACTGCCAGGCACCACGGGTCAGGGAGGGGTCACTGCCAGGCACCACGGGTCAGGGAGGGGTCACTGCCAGGCACCACGGGTCAGGGAGGGGTCACTGCCAGGCACCACGGGTCAGGGAGGGGTCACTGCCAGGCATCACGGGTCAGGGAGGGGTCACTGCCAGGCACCACGGGTCAGGGAGGGGTCACTGCCAGGCACCACGGGTCAGGGAGGGGTCACTGCCAGGCACCACGGGTCAGGGAGGGGTCACTGCCAGGCATCACGGGTCAGGGAGGGGTCACTGCCAGGCACCACGGGTCAGGGAGGGGTCACTGTCAGAGGGCCATCCCTGCCCATTGACAGAGGGCCATCCCTGCCCACTCACAGAGGGCCATCGCCTTCCCTGCCCACTCACAGAGGGCCATCCCTGCCCACTCACAGAGGGCCATCCCTGCCCACTCACAGAGGGCCATCCCTGCCCACTCACAGAGGGCCATCCCTGCCCACTCACAGAGGGCCTTCCCTGCTCACTCACAGAGGGCCTTCCCTGCCCACTCACTCGGCCTCCAGCAGTGACAGTGGCATGCCAGGGTAGCGCATGCCATGAGTGACGTGGCAGCAGTGATCACATCACAGGCCACAAGCTACACTGAAGCTTGGTGCTGTCATGCATTCACTGACTGCTGCCATCCTCTCGGTCTTCCCCACTGTCCAACCGGGAAGTGACGGTGCCGAAGCAGGCCAGCAATTTGTGGTGACACATCTTGCTCCGGATGCTGAGGCCCAGCTCCGCCTGAATATCAATGGTTCCTCGGAAATGGAAGGTGCTGTCGTTCTCAGGATGACAGCATTCCTGCTCCCACCACTGACTCTCCCACCATGCACCTTACGCGGCCCACACCCGAGCCATCAGAGACGGCTCCCGCCGATGGTCAGGCACAGCAGTCCGTAGCCGGGCGTTCCAGAGTGTCCTCCTGGGCCGTCTGCACTGTCTGGCCCACCAACACAGCAGCCCTCAAGCAGCCTTGCTGTAGGCACTGAAGCCTCATTGAGGAGGAGCAGCAGGCGTGGGAGGGGGATGAAGGGAATGGGGAAGGGGGGAGAAAGCTCAGGGCAAGTCCCATTAAGGGGTGGGACAACCATGTGCAAGATGCCAATGTATTCTAAGTACGGATGTAAAATAGTTGTTTTTTAATAATGTACTTGTTCTTCAGTTACTTGCAGCAGAACGCGTTAATTAACTCGTTTGGTTTTGCTGGTTTATTGAATAGTTTGGTTTTGTTGGGGGGGTAGTGATTTGTTTTTTTTGGATAAAAATGTCACTTTGAACCTTTGCTGTTGGTGTCGTCTGTACCATTTCAAAGTTCACCGTAGATGTGTCTTTATTGTGGCACATAGCGTGGCCAGTATGAGCTGCATCCCTCAGCTTCCTCCATTCACCCAAACCGATCCATTATGAGCTGGTGCCGTATGCTCTTGCTCAGATAGCCTCTCCACGCTGTCTCCCCCGTGGATGGGGGCGCTGTCCAATCGGGGCCTCGCCAGGCTCCTCTTCCTCGTCCTCCTCCTCCTGAGGTGGGCCTGCAATCCCCACTGGCAACGCCTGGCCTCTCATGATGGCCAAGCTGTGTAGCATGCAGCACACTACAATGAACTCAGAGACCTATTGTGGGGAGTATTGAAGGATGCCTCCAGAGCGGTCAAGACATCAGAATCGCTGCTTGAGCTCCCCTATTGTCTGTTCGATGATGTTGCACGTGGCTTCATGTCCCTCATTGTAGCACTGCTCGACTTCTGTGGTGGATGTGCTGCGTGTGGTCGCACACCAGCTGGGTGTTTAGGGAGCGGTATCCCTTTCGGTTTCTGAATACCTCTGCATTGTGGAATGGTGCTCACAAGGCCACGTGTGCAGTCAATGGCTCCTTGACCCCTCGGGAAGCCCGCAATTCTGCCAAACCCACAAGCCCGCTTATTCGGGCTCTCCCCGCTCATTAGGAACATTACGAAGTCCATTCTGCGTGCATACAGAGCCTTTGTGATGTAGCGAATGCAACAATATGCAGCATATTGAGAGATGCTGCACATGTCCCATGCTGCTGCCTGGAAGGAGCCGGAGGCATAGAAGGCCAGTGCCACAGTGACCTTCTCTGTGACGGGCAGCTGGAAGGCTCTGTGCCTTCCTGTAGGAGATTGTATATCTCTGTCAGCACTTCCTTTCGGAAGCACAGCCTTCTCACTCACTGCTCCTCAGGGAGCTGGAGGTATGAGTGTTGGTGCCTGTAAACCCCTGGGGGTAAGCCCTCCTTCCCAGACGTCTTCGGCCTCTCCTCATCCGTGGCCTGACATGGCCAGCGGCCCTTCTTTTAGCTTGACGCCACCTGGCAATAGCATGCAGCATTATACGCTGGCAAACTGGTAATGCCCCCATTAAATTCTCTCACTGACGATGTAAGGATCCTGTAATGGGAGATAAAACGGCCGCTTGCGAGTCAGAGCTTCACGCAGCATACTGTGCGCAACCGTTGCAGTCAATGTGACCTGCGATGTAGTATCCTCCTCTCTCCATTTAAACACATTGCCAATACCGCCTGCTACAGCCTGGGAATGCCTGGTCTTTCAGACGTTTCCTGGGGCGGGTGTTAAATGAGGTGTTAGGATCCAATTTTGCATCCGGGGCGCTAGCGGAGCATTGCACGATGATTGACATCATCATGATCTCAGTGAATCTAGAGGGCGGGCGGTATGTTTGTACCAGCCGAATTTACCGGCCAGCTGGTAAAAGCTGGACGCCCGCTGTTACGTCTAGAAACACCCTTTACCGCCCCTCTGGGGCGCAAACTGAGGTGCAACCGAGCTGAAAATCAAGCCCCTAGTTTCAAACCAAACTGCGCCCATCTCCTCGCTGGGATTGTGCCATTTGCCTGACCTCCCATCAAACCAAAGGTTTGTGGAACTGTGACACAGCTCGTTGGAAGGTTACACTACGAGGCCTGAATCAGCACTGCATCCCCATCACTCTGCCTTCCCTACCCTACTCCTGCACATCCTTACTCCAACTTCCCTACCCTACTCCTGCACATCCTTACTCCAACTTCCCTACCCTACTCCTGCACATCCTTACTCCAACTTCCCTACCCTACTCCTGCACATCCTGACTCCAACTTCCCTACCCTACTCCTGCACATCCTTACTCCACCTCCACCCATCCCTCTCTCTCTCTATCTACATTACCAGTTCCCCATCTCACTAGCCACCCTTCACACTCACTTGCATCCTTGTGCAATCATACCAACTAACAACACACAAGGTTAGCCACTTGGGTCTTTTAGCTAATGTTCATGTAAAGCTTCTGTTAATGTGGTGTCAAACATTGAAACCTTTATTTTCAGCATTTTGTGTTCTTGGACAGATTTGTGTGCACCTTTGGAAGTGTCTTAGTGAGTTGCAGTGAATGGTGAGACATAACAGTACCCCCCGCAATGGTGATGATGTGAAAGGAATGGCTTGGGCATTGCAGGGATACTTTATGGTGTTGGTGTGGGGTGGTGCCAACCTGGCGCATCATGTGGCAGTCAGGGTGTACAGCGTCAAGTGAAGTAAATCTGTTCATGATGAGGCCACCCCTGCTGTCTCAGACCGCAATGTGGTCGGGTGCTAATGCCCTGTGCAGCATCTGGTGATTGCGGAGAAGGTTGATGGTGTTGGTGGTGCTGCTGGTGTGTTATTCCCCCCTGGTACAGCCCTCATCTTCGCTCCCTCAAGTCGAAGGGGCACAGACTTGAACGGATGTGGCGGACAACTGGTTTAGTCATTCACCGCCAGATCTGGTTCGACCACATAAAGCATTATCGGGTCCTACTCTCGTCTGTCACTATTCCAGGATCATTCTGGAATGCAAAGATAATCCCCGGCTACTATTCTCTACTGCTAACCGTCTCCTTAAACCCCGCTCCCCACCCTCGCCTCCAACAACAAGTGCAAGGACCTCATGGATTTCTTTTATCTCACAGATTGAGACCATCCGATCAGCTGCCTCTGCCATTCCCTTCCTTCCCCTAGCCCACCGGGCCAAACTTCCTCTGAGGTTCCCCCCTGCCCTAAGCTCTGACCTCACATCTTTGTCCAGTTTCTCTCTGATCTCCCCTCTTGACCTCTCCACCCTCATCCTGTCCGTGAGACTCACTTCCTGCTCCCTTGACCCTATTCCCACTAAACTGCTGATCACCCAACTTCCTTTTTCGGCTCCCATGTTAGCTGACATTGTTAACGGTTCTCTCTCCTCAGGTTCTGACCCCCTCTCCTTCAAATCTGCCGTCATCACCCCTCTCCTCAAAAAAACAACCCTTGACCCCTCCGTTCTTGCAAACTACCGCCCCATCTCCCAACTCCCTTTCCTCTCCAAAGTACTTGAACGTGTTGTCACCTCCCAAATCCGTGCCCATATTTCCCAGAGCTTCATGTTGAAATCCCTCCAATCCGGTTTCCGCCCCTGTCACATCACCAAAACGTGTTTCATCAAAGTTACAAATGACATCCTTTGTGACTGTGACTGTGGTAAACTATCCCTCCTCGTCCCCCTGGACCTGTCTGCAGCCTTTGACACAGTTGACCATTCCATCCTCCTCCACCATCACCCAGCTGGGTGGGACTGCACTCGCCTGGATCCATTCTTATCTATCTAATCGTAGGCAATGGCTTCTCTTCCCGCCCCCCCACATCGTTATCTCTGGTGTCCCCCAAGGATCTATCCTTGGCCCCCTCCTAGTTCTCATTTACATGTTGCCCCTCGGTGACATCATCCCAAAACACAGCGACAGTTTCCACATGTACGCTGGTGACACCCAGCTTTACCTCACCACCACTTCTCTCGACCCCTCCACAGTCCCTAAATTGTCAGACTGCTTGTCTGGCATCCAGTACTGGATGAGCAGAAATGTTCTCCAACTAAATATTGGGAAGACCGAAGCCATTATTTTCGGTCCCCACAACAAACTACATTCCCTAGCCACCGACTCCATCCCCCTCCCTAGCATCAATCTGAGGGTGAACAAGACTGTTCGTAACCTAGGTGTCATATTTGATCTTGACATGAGATTCCAGCCACATATCTGCGGCATTACTAAAAACGCCTATTGCCCATCTCCGCCCCTGCCTCAGCTCATCTGCTGCTGAAACCCTCATCCATGCCTTCGTTACCTCTAGACTTGACTATTCCAACACAATCCTGGCTGGCCTCCCACATTCTACCCAACAAAAACGTGAGCTCATCCAAAACTCGGCAGCCCGTGACCTAACTCGCACTAAGTCCCGCTCACCCATCACCCCTGGGCTCGCTGCCCGTGTCCTAACTTGCACTAAGTCCCGCTCACCCATCACCCCTGTGCTCACTGACCCGTGTCCTAACCCGCACTAAGTCCCGCTCACCCATCACCCCTGTGTTCACTGACCCATGTCCTAACTTGCACTAAGTCCCGCTCACCCATCACCCCTGTGCTCACTGACCCGTGTCCTAACCCGCACTAAGTCCCGCTCACCCATCACCCCTGTGCTCACTGACCCGTGTCCTAACTCGCACTAAGTCCCGCTCACCCATCACCCCTGTGCTCACTGACCCGTGTCCTAACCCGCACTAAGTCCCACTCACCCATCACCCCTGTACTCACTGACCCATGTCCTAACTCGCACGAAGTCCCGCTCACCCATCACCCCTGTGCTCACTGACCCGTGTCCTAACTCACACTAAGTCTCGCTCACCCATCACCCCATGTACTCGCTGACCTACATTGGCTCCCGGTTAAGCAATGCCTCTATTTTAAAATCATCATCCTTGTTTATAAATCCCTCCATGGCCTCGCCCCTCCCTATCTCTGCAATCTCCTCCAGCCTCACAACTCCCCACGATGTCTGCGCTCCTCAAATTCTGGTCTCTTGAGCACCTCTGATTATAACTATTCAGCCATCGGTTTCCGTGCCTTCAGCTGCCTGGGCCCCAAGCTCTGGAACTCCCTCCCTAAACCTCTCCGCCTCTTTTTCTTCCTTTAAGATGCTCCTTAAACCTACCTCTTTGACCAAGCTTCTGGTCATCTGGCTCCATTTCTTCTTATGTGGCTTGGTGTCAAATTTATTGTTTTGTCTTATAACGCTCCTGTGAAGCGCCCTGGGAAATTTTACTACGTTAAAGTTGCTATATAAATACAAGTTGTTGTTGTTATCTACCTGTCCTGCTACATTCAGGGATCTGCAGACATTTACTCTAAGGTCCCTTTGTTCCTCTACACTCCTCAGTGTCCTACCAGTTAATGTGTATCCCTTGCCTGGTTAGACCTCCCCAAATGCATTACCTCACACTTCTCTGGACTGAATTCCATTTGCCACTGTTCTGCCCACCTGACCAGTTCATTGATATCTTCCTGCAGTCTACAGCTTTCTTCTTTATTTTCAACCACACAGACTATTTTAGTATCATCTGTAAACTTCTTAATCATACCCCCGACATTCAAGTCTAGATCATTGATGTATACCACAAAAAGCAAGGGACCTAGTACTGAGCCCTGGGGAACCCCACTGGATACAGCCTTCCAGTCACACAAACACCCATCAACCATTACCCTTTGCTTCCTGCCTCTGAGCTAATTTTGGATCCAACTTGCCACTTTGCCCTGGATGGCCCATGAGAGACGAGTGTGTGACAACAGGGTGTTGGGTCTGATGCCCGAGGTCTGCGGCCTGGACCCCAATAACAGACCTGGCCAGATGCCTGCCTGAGGGAGGGTGCAAAGGGAGCCGAGGCCACGGACCTTTGGGAATGGCCCCTGATCATCGGGGATTGTGGTCGAGAGAGGGAACCCACTGCCCAGGGAGCACTCCTGCTCTGGAAGGACATCTTTAAGAAATGTTTGCATGTACCTGGGCTTCTCCTGGCCCTGGATCCACTTCGCACCATCTTCCCCGAGTGAGGCCAGCACAGTGTGTCAGCCATGCAGCCCGCGTTCAACCTAGGGCTCAGGGCACTGATACACATCGGTGTACAGCATGATCAATACAAGGCTTGCTTTAACCCGGGGCTCAGGGCACTGCTCTTGAAATTGCTGCCTAAACGCTGCAGCATGGGAAAGGACTGTACCTGTTCTCACTCCTGGTATCGGACAGATCCCACACTCACCTTGCTGCAGGCTGCTCTGTAGGTGGTTTACGATAGCAGTGAGGATAGTGGAGAGGTTCATGACCTGAGAACACTGTGCCAAGGCAAGGGTGAACAGCTCATTCCAGCAGGCACGCACCAGGCTCGTGTTACAGTCCTGACTGAAAAACATTAAGACGTTCAAATAAAACTCTGCCCACTCACTCACACAGGCTGCCTTCATCTTTCACCTCGCGCTTTAAAACCCACTTTATAATCATTCGTTTCTTTTAAATTCACGTTTGTAATAATTACATATTCTCCACTAAAAAACACCCTTTGGTTTATAAAGAGAAAAAAGACTTGCATTTATATAGCGCCTCTCAAAGCACTTTACAGCCAATGACGTACTGTGGAAGTGTAGTCACTGTTGCAATGTGGGAAACGGGGCAGCAAATATGCGCACAGCAAGCTCCCACAAATAGCAATGTGATAATGAGCAGATAATCTGTTTTTTAGTGATGTTGACTGAGGGATTAATGTTGGTCCCAGGACACCAGTGTTATTTCCCCTGCTCTTCTTCGAAATAGTGCCATGGCATCTTTTACGTCCACCTCAGAGAGCAGACAGGGTCCCGGTTTAGTGTCTCATCCGAAAGATAGCACCTCCGACAGTGCAGTGCTGGAGTGTCAGCCTAGAATTGTGTGCTCAAGTCTCTGGAGTGGGACTTGAACCCCCAACCTTCTGACTCAGAGGCAAGAGTGCTACCCACTGAGCAATTGGCTGACACACAAAAATATATGCAGAAAATAATGTTGAATTAAATTCAAAACACATGTTTCTCCTCTCCTCTCCTCTCATTCTATTCCACGTTCCTCCTCTCCTCTCATAAGAATTAGGAGCAGGAGTCGGCCATTCGGCCCCTCGAGCCTGCTCCACGATTCAATAAGATAATGGCTGATTTTCGACCTCAATTCCACTTTCCTGCACTTTCCCCATATCCCTCGATTCTCTTAATATCCAAAAATCTATTGATCTCTGTCTTGAATATACTCAAAGACTGAGTCTCCACAGCCCTCTGGGACAGAGAATTCCAAAGATTAACCACCCTCTGAGTGAAGAAATTTCTCCTCATCTCAGTCCGAAATGGCCGACCCCTTATCCTGAGACTGTGACCCCTGGTTCTAGACTCCCCGGCCCGGGGGAAACATCCTCTGCTTTTCTATTTTTCCTACCAAAGTGGATAACTTCACATTTCTCCACATTATATTCCATTTGCCGTGTTCTTGCCCACTTACTTAGCCTGTCTGTATCCCCTTGAAGCCTCTTTGCATCCTCCTCACAACTTACATTCGCACCGAGCTTTGCATCATCAGCAAACTTGGATATATTACATTTGGTCACCTCTTTCCAATCATTGATACAGATTGTGAATAGCTGGGGCCCCAGCACTGATCTTTGTGGTACCCCATTAGTTACAGTCTGCCAACCTGAAAATGGCCCATTTATTCCTACTTTCTGTTTTCTGTCCGTTAACCAATCCTCAATCCATGCTGGTATATCACCCCCAATCCCATGAGTACTAATTTTGTTTAATAACCTCATTCTCCCCCATGTTCCTCTGGTGTGAGCTGTGGCTCAGTAGGTATCACTCTCATAGAAACATAGAGAAACATAGAAAATAGGTGCAGGAGTAGGCCATTCGGCCCTTCTAGCCTGCACCGCCATTCAATGAGTTCATGGCTGAACATGCAACTTCAGGAACCCATTCCTGCTTTCTCACCATACCCCTTGATTCCCCTAGTAGTAAGGACTTCATCTAACTCCTTTTTGAATATATTTAGTGAATTAGCCTCAACAACTTTCTGTGGTAGAGAATTCCACAGGTTCACCACTCTCTGGGTGAAGAAATTCCTCCTCATCTCGGTCCTAAATGGCTTCCCCCTTATCCTTAGACTGTTCTGGACTTCCCCAACATTGGGAACATTCTTCCTGCATCTAACCTGTCTAACCCCGTCAGAATTTTAAACGTTTCCATGAGGTCCCCTCTGTTTCTTCTGAACTCCAGTGAATACAAGCCCAGTTGATCCAGTCTTTCTTGATAGGTCAGTCCCGCCATCCCGGGAATCAGTCTGCTGAACCTTCGCTGCACTCCCTCAATAGCAAGAATGTCCTTCCTCAGGTTAGGAAACCAAAACTGTACACAATACTCCAGGTGTGGCCTCACCAAGGCCCTGTACAACTGCAGCAACACCTCCCTGCCCCTGTACTCAAATCCCCTCGCTATGAAGGCTAACATGCCATTTGCTTTCTTAACCGCCTGCTGTACCTGCATGCCAACCTTCAATGACTGATGTACCATGACACCCAGGTCTCTTTGCACCTCCCCTTTTCCTAATCTGTCACCATTCAGATAATAGTCTGTCTCTCTGTTTTTACCACCAAAGTGGATAACCTCACATTTATCCACATTATACTTCATCTGCCATGCATTTGCCCACTCACCTAACCTATCCAAGTCGCTCTGCAGCCTCATAGCATCCTCCTCGCAGCTCACACTGCCACCCAACTTAGTGTCATCCGCAAATTTGGAGATACTACATTTAATCCCCTCGTCTAAATCATTAATGTACAGTGTAAACAGCTGGGGCCCCAGCACAGAACCTTGCGGTACCCCACTAATCACTGCCTGCCATTCTGAAAAGTCCCCATTTACTCCTACTCTTTGCTTCCTGTCTGCCAACCAGTTCTCAATCCATGTCAGCACACTACCCCCAATCCCATGTGCTTTAACTTTGCACATTAATCTCTTGTGTGGGACCTTGTCGAAAGCCTTCTGAAAGTCCAAATATACCACATCAACTGGTTCTCCCTTGTCCACTCTACTGGAAACATCCTCAAAAAATTCCAGATGATTTGTCAAGCATGATTTCCCTTTCACAAATCCATGCTGACTTGGACCTATCATATCACCTCTTTCCAAATGCACTGCTATGACATCCTTAATAATTGATTCCATCATTTTACCCACTACCGATGTCAGGCTGACCGGTCTATAATTCCCTGTTTTCTCTCTCCCTCCTTTTTTAAAAAGTGGGGTTACATTGGCTACCCTCCACTCCATAGGAACTGATCCAGAGTCAATGGAATGTTGGAAAATGACTGTCAATGCATCCACTATTTCCAAGGCCACCTCCTTAAGTACTCTGGGATGCAGTTCATCAGGCCCTGGGGATTTATCGGCCTTCAATCCCATCAATTTCCCCAACACAATTTCCCGACTAATAAGGATTTCCCTCAGTTCCTCCTCCTTACTAGACCCTCCGACCCCTTTTATAACCGGAAGGTTGTTTGTGTCCTCCTCAGTGAATACCGAACCAAAGTACTTGTTCAATTGGTCCGCCATTTCTTTGCTCCCCGTTATGACTTCCCCTGATTCTGACTGCAGGGGACCTACGTTTGTCTTTACTAACCTTCTTCTCTTTACATATCTATAGAAACTTTTGCAATCCGTCTTAATGTTCCCTGCAAGCTTCTTCTCGTACTCCATTTTCCCTGCCCTAATCAAACCCTTTGTCCTCCTCTGCTGAGTTCTAAATTTCTCCCAGTTCCCGGGTTCGCTGCTATTTCTGGCCAATTTGTATGCCACTTCCTTGGCTTTAATACTATCCCTGATTTTCCTTGATAGCCACGGTTGAGCCACCTTCCCTTTTTTATTTTTACGCCAGACAAGAATGTACAATTGTTGTAGTTCATCCATGCGGTCTCTAAATGTCTGCCATTGCCCATCCACAGTCAACCCCTTCAGTATCATTCGCCAATCTATCCTAGCCAATTCATGCCTCATACCTTCAAAGTTACCCTTCTTTAAGTTCTGGACCATGGTCTCTGAATTAACTGTTTCATTCTCCATCCTAATGCAGAATTCCACCATATTATGGTCACTCTTCCCCAAGGGGCCTCGCACAACGAGATTGCTAATTAATCCTCTCTCATTACACAACACCCAGTCTAAGATGGCCTCCCCCCTAGTTGGTTCCTCGACATATTGGTCTAAAAAACCATCCCTTATGCACTCCAGGAAATCCTCCTCCACCGTATTGCTTCCAGTTTGGTTAACCCAATCTATGTGCATGTTAAAGTCACCCATTATAACTGCTGCACCTTTATTGCACGCACCCCTAATTTCATGTTTGATGCCCTCCCCAACATCACTACTACTGTTTGGAGGTCTGTACACAACTCCCACTAACGTTTTTTGCCCTTTGGTATTCTGCAGCTCCACCCATATAGATTCCACATCATCCAAGCTAATGTCCTTCCGAACTATTGCCTTAATTTGCTCCTTAACCAGCAATGCTACCCCACCTCCTTTTCCTTTTATTCTATCCTTCCTGAATGTTGAATACCCCTGGATGTTGAGTTCCCAGCCCTGATCATCCTGGAGCCACGTCTCCGTAATCCCAATCACATCATATTTGTTAACATCTATTTGCACAGTTAATTCATCCACCTTATTGCGGATACTCCTTGCATTAAGACACAAAGCCTTCAGGCTTGTTTTTTTAACACCCTTTGTCCTTTTAGAATTTTGCTGTACAGTGGCCCTTTTTGTTCTTTGCCTTGGGTTTCTCTGCCCTCCACTTTTCCTCATCTCCTTTCGGTCTTTTGCTTTTGCCTCCTTTTTGTTTCCCTCTGTCTCCCTGCATTGGTTCCCATCCCCCTGCCATATTAGTTTAAATCCTCCCCAACAGCACTAGCAAACACTCCCCCTAGGACATTGGTTCCAGTCCTGCCCAGGTGCAGACCGTCCGGTTTGTACTGGTCCCACCTCCCCCAGAACCGGTTCCAATGCCCCAGGAATTTGAATCCCTCCCTGCTGCACCACTGCTCAAGCCACGTATTCATCTGCGCTGTCCTGTGATTCCTACTCTCGGTGGGAGGGGCTAGGAGTGAGCCCACTCAGTGGGAGGGGCTAGGAGTGAGCATGGTGGGAGGGGCCAGAAGTGAGCACGGTGGGAGGGGACAGGAGTGAGAATAGTGGGAGGGGACAGGAGTGAGCACGCTCTCGGTGGGAGGGGCTAGGAATGAGCACGGTGGGAGGGGCTAGGAGTGAGCACGGTGGGAGGGGCTAGGAGTGAGCACGGTGGGAGGGGCTAGGAGTGAGCACGGTGGGAGGGGCTAGGAGTGAGCACGGTGGGAGGGGCTAGGAGTGAGCACGGTGGGAGGGGCTAGGAGTGAGCACGGTGGGAGGGGCTAGGAGTGAGCACGGTGGGAGGGGCTAGGAGTGAGCACGGTGGGAGGGGCTAGGAGTGAGCACGGTGGGAGGGGCTAGGAGTGAGCACGGTGGGAGGCGCTAGGAGTGAGCACGGTGGGAGGGGCTAGGAGTGAGCCCTCTCGGTGGGAGGGGCTTGGAGTAAGCACGGTGGGAGGGGCTAGGAGTGAGCACAGTGGGAGGGGCTAGGAGTGAGCACAGTGGGAGGGGCTAGGAGTGAGCCCTCTCGGTGGGAGGGGCTAGGAGTGAGCATGGTGGGAGGGGCTAGGAGTGAGCACGGTGGGAGGGGCTAGGAGTGAGCAGGTGAGAGGGGCTAGGAGTGAGCACGGTGGGAGGGGCCAGGAGTGAGCACGGTGGGAGGGGCCAGGAGTGAGCACGGTGGGAGGGGCCAGGAGTGAGCACGGTGGGAGGGGCCAGGAGTGAGCACGGTGGGAGTGGCCAGGAGTGAGCACGGTGGGAGGGGCTAGAAGTGAGCACGGTGGGAGGGGCTAGAAGTGAGCATGGTGGGAGGGGCCAGGAGTGAGCACGCTCGGTGGGAGGGGCTAGGAGTGAACCCTCTTGGTGGGCGGGGCTAGGAATGTGCAGGTGGGAGGGGCTTAGGAGTGTGCAGGTGGGAGGGGCAAGGAGTGAGCATGCTCTCAGTGGGTGGGGCTTGGAGTATGGCAGGAGGGGCTAGGAGTGAGCAATCTCTTAGTGGGAGGGGCTAGGAGTGAGCCCTCTCAGTGAGAGAGGGTCGGAGTCAGCAGGTAGGAGGGGCTAGGAGTGATCACGCTCTCGATGGGAGGGGCTAGGAGTGATCACGCTCTCGGTGGGAGGGGCTAGGAGTGATCACGCTCAGTGGGAGGGGCTAGGCGTGAGCAGGTGGGAGGGGCTAGGAGTGAGCCCTTTTGGTGGGAGGGGCTAGGAGTGAGCATACTCTCGGTGGGAGAGGGTAGGAGTGAGCATGTGGGAGGGGCTAGGAGTGAGCCATCTTAGTGGGAGGGGCAAGGAGTGAGCAGGTGGAAGGGGCTAGGTGTGTGCATGCTCCCGGTGGGAGGGGCTAGGAGTGAGCCCTCTCGGTGGGAGGGGCTAGGAGTGAGCCCTCTCGGTGGGAGGGGCTAGGAGTGAGCCCTCTCGGTGGGAGGGGATAGGAGAGAGCACGGTGGGAGGGACCAGGAGTGAGCACGGTCTCGGTGGGAGGGGCTAGGAGACAGCACGGTGGGAGGGGCCAGGTGTGAGCAAGGTGGGAAGGGCCAGGTGTGAGCATGCTCTTGGTGGGAGGGGTTAGGAGTGAGCACGGTGGGAGGGACCAGGTGTGAGCACGCTCTCGGTGGGAGGGGCTAGGAGGGAGCACGGTGGGAGGGGCTAGGAGGGAGCACGGTGGGAGGGGCTAGGAGGGAGCACGGTGGGAGGGGCTAGGAGGGGCTAGGAGTGAGCATGGTGGGAGGGGCCAGGATTGAGCATGTTCTCCGTGGGCGGGGCTAGGAGTGAGCAGGTGGGAGATGCTAAAAGTGAGCACAGTGGGAGGGGCCAGGAGTGAGCAAGTGGGTGGGGCTAGGAGTGAGCAAGTGGGAGGGGCTAGGAGTGAGCAAGTGGGAGGTGCCAGGAGTGAGCAAGTGGGAGGGGCTAAGAGTGAGCAAGTGGGAGGGGCTAAGAGTGAGCAAGTGGGAGGGGCTAAGAGTGAGCAAGTGGGAGGGGCTAAGAGTGAGCAAGTGGGAGGGGCTAAGAGTGAGCAAGTGGGAGGGGCTAAGAGTGAGCAAGTGGGAAGGGCTGAGTGAGCACAGTGGGAGGGCCAGGAGTGATCAAGTGGGAGGGGCTAGGAGTGAGCACGTTCTCGGTGGGAGGGGCTAGGAGTAAGCAGGTGCTGCTGATTACTGCAGGAGTTGGAGTCAGTTTGTACAAAGCTGGGGGGTTTTGGGTTGTTTTTTCAGGTTTTAGGGTTTTTTTGGCCCGTAAACAGCAGCCAGAGGGCAGGGGCGGGACCAGGATTGCCAGGCCCTCAGTGGACAATGTTACGGGATAAATTTAATCAAGGGAGAAAATGTTGGGGGAAGGCAGAATAAAAGGCTCAAAGATTTGGGCCGAGACCCCAGGAGGTTTAGTAAATAAAACACGTTGGTGGTTCAGTGCCAGGATAAGATGTGAACTTGGGATATTATCCAGGCGGGACATGAGGACTGCGGTGAGGGAAGGTGCTTTGCCTGCTGACCAAAGCCGCATGCTGGGTTCGAGGTGACGGTCAGTGGCCGAGAGGAGGTGGAAAGACTTTTACTGAGCCTGAAGGTTGGTGATAAATTCTTGGATGTATCTCTGCTGTATTCTGAAGAGCTGGTGGTCTCATTCTTAAACCTGACTGTTGAGGACGATGTGCTGATAAAAATGTTGGAGTCGTGGGACATTAAACTTTGTTCTGCAATAAAGAGGAGATACTATCCTGGAACACGGGTTGCCGTTATGTAACAGTGCGGTTCCCAGAGGGGGTGAAGTCATTTCCCTACAGCATGAAATTCAAGACAATGGAAGGGCTGCAGTACCTCCGGGTTCTGCACGATAACCAGGTGAAGGTTTACTATTACTGTCTTGGACACGACCTTGTAAGAAGCTGTCCAGACCTGTCCTGTTATAACTATCACTGCAGTGTAAGGCGGAGAGCTGTGGGGTGTGTCACAATGGCCCCACCCGCTGTGTGTGTGAGGCAGAAGGAAGCTCCTTCAGCGATGAGGAGATGGGAGAAGGAGCTGGAGGTGTGAGTGGAGTGGCCGGAGGAGCGGAGCAGGCGGAGGACACAGCCGCCAAACGGAATGAGGAAAGAGCGTAAGAAGCAGAAAATCGTGCAGCTTTGAACAGGATGGAAATGGTAGTAAACACACCATGTACAGTGGGAAAGGACAAAGACATCAACAACTTGTATTTATATAGCATTTTTAATGTAGTGAGACGTCCTAAGGCGAGGATCATGCGATATAAATTTGACATTGAGCCGCATAAGTAGAAATGACGGCAGGTGAAAGAGGTCGGTTTTAAGGAGCGTCTTGAAGGAGAAAAGAGAGGTAGAGAGGTGGAGAGGTTTAGGGAGGGAGTTCCAGAGCTTAGGGCCCAGGCAGCTGAAGGCACGGCCACCAATGGTTGCGTGATTATAATCAGGGATGTTCAAGAGGGCAGAATTAGAGGAGCGCAGACATCTCGGTGGGTGGGTGGGTGGGTGGGTGGGTGGGTGGGGATTTTGGGACTGGAGGAGATTACAGAGATAGGGAGGGGAGAGGCTATGGAGGAATTAGAATTTTGAAATCGAGGCATTGCTCAACCGGGAGCCAATGTAGGTCAGCGAGAACAGGGGGTGATGAGTGAGCGGGACTTGGTGCGGGTTAGGACACGGGCTGCGGAGGGCAGCACTGGTCGAGGGCAGAGTCGAGCCATAATACAGCTCAGCTCTATCTAAAGAATCGGGTGTCTGTGGCGGGGAGCGGGGTAAGTATAGTTACTCGAAAGAAAGGCGAGGAGTTGGACGTCTCAGGGAGCAGGAGGAGGCAAGACCAGGAGAGTGGGCAAGAGGAAGGAGCCTTAAAGGGGCAGCAAGACGGGAGCCGGGAGACAAAGACGCCAAAAGGGAGCAAGATGAGTGGAGATGTGCCATTGTCCCAGAGAGAGAAGAGACTAGGGGCAGGGGTCAGCGGTGGGGGTGGGGCTGAAGGAATCATGTTAGCGGGAGGATTCTCTCAGGGAGATTCTGTATCTGACAGGGAACAGGGACGGGAGGTTACAGAAGGGCTCGAGAATGAGGAGTCAGAGGGGGATGGTGACTTGGAAGTGGGGGGTGGGGGGGACATCGTGTGGAAAGGGAAAGGTTAGTGAGGGGGCAGGAGGAGGGAGAGGGGGCAGCAGGAGGGAGAGGGGGCAGGAGGATGGAGAGGGGGCAGGAGGAGGGAGAGGGGGCAGCTGCTTGGCCTATACCTAATGTAAGGAAGAGGCTGAAACTACAGGGAAGGTGAAGAGCCGGAGGCTGCAGGGGAAATCAACAGCTGCCTGAAATGTTGGGAAGGAGCTTGAGAGGAGAGAATGGGCTGAGATTAAATGATGGGGGGATTATCAGGCACACTTCTTTTATGAGGAGCAATGATTACATTGGTCTCGATTAATGTGAACGGACTGAGGGGGGAGAAGAAATTGCAGCAGTTGCAGTGTTTTAAAGGCACGGACTTGTTGTGTCTGCAAGAAACCTTTTGGGATCAGGATATCCTAGAGAGATTCAGAAGGTTTGGAAGGGAGAGGTGTTTGCAAGTTGCGCAAATAATAACTGTCAAAGGGTGGCTGTTTGAGTGAGTTTGTCCATAAAAGAGAATGTTGCCTTGGTGGACCAGGACACTGAGGGGAGAGTTTTACAGCTAAAGGTACAAATGGATGAATTGAATTGTGATCTCTTTAAATCTATGCCCCCAATGACCATTGCAAGCTGAATATTGATAACCCGAGGGATGATTGTAAAAATGATGGCAAATTTAAATTTGAGAGACTTATGGAGGGATCAGAACCCCATAAAAAGGGAGCTCTCCAGAAGAGGTTGTGTGGGTGATGTTATAAAACTGAGCCCAATAGATTTTGTGTTAATGCGGGAAGGGTTAAGTTCTGAGGTGATGGAGATTTATTATAAAAATATATTTTTTAGTGATCACTCGGCTTTGGGATTAGGAAAATTAGGAACAGCAGAGTTAAGATCGGTCCAGGGGTGTGGATTTTAAACAATCAGTACCTGAAAGAAATTGCTTATAAAGAAGGGATTTTAAATATAAAAACAATGCTCGGAAGGAACCTTTATTCTTGAGTTTGGTGGGACAATTTCAAACATGAGGTAAAGGTTTTTCGGAACGTTATGGGAAAGAAAGAGCAACAGCTAATCGGTGTCGAGGAGAATATAAACAGAAGGTTTACAGATATCTGTAAAGCAGTTGACGGAGGGGATGAGGGAGCAGAGACTAAGTGGAAGGTTTTGAAGGAAGAGAGGGAATTATTGAAAGCTGAAAAAGGCTAAAGGAGGGAGAAAGGTGCACTGGATATTTTCTAGAGCAAGGGAAGTTGTGACAAAGGTTATCATTAATTGGAGAGTCGAAGGTTGGGGAAAAGATCACTAATGAAAGTGGGGAGATTATGGAGACGGCTAGTAACTTTTATCAAGAGTTATGTACAAAAGACATTTCCAAATTGGCGATGGAGAAGGTTAGTGCTTTTATTGAAGAGAGTTTAAAGGAGGATGAGAGAAGCAGGTGTGACAAAGAAGTAGGATGAGTGGAAATAAAAGTAGCAATTATTGGAATGAAGGAGGAGGAATGCCTAGGATCCGATGGATGAAGTGCAGAATTTTATAAAGAATTTTTTGGGATTTTAAGTCCATTGCTCTGAGGTTTTTAAGATGATTAAAATTAAGGGAAGTCTGGCCCCATCTTTGCGGGGAGGTATCATAAGCTTAGCTTATAAAAATAATGGGTACAGAGGGGATCTAAAGAATTGGAGGCCCATTACAATATTAAATATGGATTGTAAGATCTTGGCGAGGATTATGGCAAATCGTTTGAAGGAGGTGATGCCGCAGATATTTTCACCGTCTCAGTCCTATGGAGTCACAGTCCGGGACATCGCTGTCTCTGTGGTCTCAATCCAAGATGCGATAGAACTCATGGAAGAGAGTGGGAGGGAAGCTAAAGATAGATCAAGAGTTTTTTATTGATGGTTTTGGGAAAAATGTCATTGAGTGAATCAGGATTTTTTATTTAAACATATTTAGCTATGTTAAATGTAATTGCATTGGAGGCTGTTCAGAGAAGGTTCACTAGGTTGATTCCGGGGATGAGGGGGTTGACTTATGAGGAAAGGTTGAGTAGGTTGAGCCTTTACTCATTGGAGTTCAGAAGAATGAGAGGTGATCTTATTGAAACTTATAAGATAATGAGGGGGCTTGACAAGGTGGATGCAGAGAGGATGTTTCCACTCATAGGGGAAACTAAAACTAGGGGATATAGTCTCAGAATAAGAGGCCGCCCATTTAAAACTGAGATGAGGAGGAATTTCTTCTCTCGGAGGGTTGTAAATCTGTGGAATTCTCTGCCCCAGAGAGCTGTGGAGGCTGGGTCATTGAATATATTTAAGGTGGAGATAGACAGATATTTGAGCGATAAGGGAGTAAAGGGTTATGGGGAGTGGGCAGGGAAGTGGAGCTGAGTCCATGATCAGATCAGCCATGATCGTATTAAATGGCGGAGTAGGTTCGAGGGGCCAAATGGCCTACTCCTGCTCCTATTTCTTATGTTTTTTTAATCTAGTATTTTCCAATACAGAGATCAGTGAGACCGGGTTGTCCCCTGTCCCCATTGTTGTACACATTGGTAGCAAAGCCATTAAGTTACATGATGCGAAAGAAACAACTCATCGTCTGGATTGCGGTTCCCAGTACTGGGCAGGTGTCAGTGATATCCAATATGAAGATGACACAACCTTAATGTTGAGAGATGGGGAGTCAGTGAGGAAAGCTATGGGAGTAGTGGGAGTATTGTAGAGTTTCAGGAGCTAGAGTGAATTATAGTAAGTCCCAATGTCTGGTTGTGGGAAGGAGTAGGGGTGGGGGGGGCGGTTGGAGGAAAGCCCCTTTAAGGTGGTGGAGGTTTTGGGGTGCATATGGGGTGCAAAGCTAGGGATGAAGTGGATCAATTAAAATTGGGAACCGAAGATTATGAAATTAAAAAGATTTTGGGAAGATGTGAAAGATGGTTGAAAGTGTAAGGAAGAGTGACAGTGGTTGCAGCCCTGCTGACAACGACCCGGACACGTTCTGCACACAAACCTACTCCATTTTTTTAAAATTTCCAGGCCCAGCTTTGGCGCCTCAGTCAGTTTCCTGCCCTTTCCTTCCCTTCCCTTGCCCGGCCCAACCTGCTCACCTCAATGAACAACAACACCAAACCTAAAAAAAACCACATACATACACACAAAAAAAAACTAGAGATCGGAAATAAAGTGGAGGATGAAGTCCAGGAGAGACACCAACCCTTACCCACGATCCTACTCCCGTAGCTAGTCAGTGTGTGAGCCGCCAGCAGAGCCTGACTGGTGGAAGTGGCAGCCTCCTCTCACGACACACACACACACACACACACACACACACACTCACTCACTCACTCACTCACACCAAGACACACACACACACCCGCCTCACACCAAGACACACACACAAACCCCCCCCCCCGCCGAGACCAGGGGAGGGGGAAATGTCGGCTCAGCCTTCAGAGCATGTGTACCCGTTGCCAATCAGGCAAGGAGAGGCGGCCTCGGCAGCAAGGAGCACGTACCAAACCACAGCACCAGTCAGTGGGTAAAACCTCCAGCTGGCCAGGGCAAGCTGTAAAGATGCGTTATCCAAAATACATCACACGTACGTTTAACACGTGGAGCCACCATTTCTTTTCAATGGATGTCACACACGCCGGGACTGATGGCGGACCAGGGATGTTTCTGGATTAAAGAGTCCCGGACTGGAGACTGGTACAACCTGTAATATATTTTTGAAATCGATTTACCCTCTCCCTAGGTTTTATAAGCGGGTTTGTAGAGACTTGGGCAGTGTGCAGTTTATGCCCAAAGCTGCGGAGGAATTTTTAGAACAGCCCTTAACTGGTGAATTAACATCGAAGGAGAGGGATTATTTAATCAAGCTTTTATAAAAGCTGGTATATATGTGAAAGATGTATTCTATGAGGTAATTCCAGGTTGGTTGCCGGATGCGGTAGTGAGGGACATGGTTTGGGAGGAAGATCAGGAGGTAATCATGATCATGTATGAGAAGATTGTGAGGGCAATGCCACAGGATTGGATGGAAGAAATAAATACGCAAATCTCCACAGGAGGGATAATGTGTCCCACTTTTCCAAACTTTCTGCTAGAGAAAGGGGAGGAGTTGGTCCAAGTTGACAACTAATACTGGAGATTTCTCTGGGGTATTTAAAGAATGGAGATTGAAGACACCTGCTGGTCAGGAGTTTTGGCAGAATATATCCCCACAGCTGGACTTCAACAGGATTTGGAAGAGAGTGTGGGCGAATATTAAATGTCCAGAATGGATTAAACTGGATTCTAAATTGGCTCATAACCGGATTTTTACCATGATAGTTTTATGTAATATTGGGCGAGTACAGGTGGCAACTTGCCCAGTGTGGGACGCGGGATGAGACTCTGTCCCATTTGCTGGTGTTATGTCCGTAGTTAAAGGATTTTAATTACTATGTTCAACAGTTGTGTGAGGTTTTCCTGCTGCGTGAGGACCGAAGAGCAAGAATGGGAATCCCATGGGACTCCATTTTGAGATGGGGATGCAGGAGGGTCTGCCCGAGTCTAGTGGAGCGGCAATTAATGTAATGTTCAGTTTGGCGAGATTTGTGATTGTGCAAAGAAGGAATGCTCTGTTTTTTAAGGGGAGGAGAATAAACCTAAAAGAGTTTTTTTAAATATAAACTAAAAGATCATTATAAGGCTCTGTGGATGTTTTATTCAGAAAAGATTTTAAAGGTAGTATTTATGATAATTTTTTAAAGTACAATAGGATAATGCGGTTGGGTCGAGGAGGAGGCGTTGCAGAGGCCTATAAAGGCCTGCTGCAGCAGGGGCAGATGGTACATCAAGAAGTAGAAAGAAATCGAAATGTGACATCACAGCCAAGGGGGTAAGTGATTGGCTGGTAATTGGTGAGTAGTTTTTCTTTTTCTTTTCCTTTATCAGTAAGTAACCTTTAGCATTGTTGTTGCCAAACTAAGTTAATCTAAGGTTTAAGTCATGGCAGGAGAGCTTGGACACGTGTTATGCTCCTCCTGCAATATATGGGAAGTCAGGGACGCTTCCAGTGTCCCTGATGTCTACATGTGCAGGAAGTGCATCCGCCTGCAGCACCTGACATGCAGCATTGCGGCACTGGAGCTGCAGGTGGATTTACTCCAGAGCATCCACGATGCTGAGGATGACGTGAATAGCATGTTTAGTGAGTTCGCCACACCGCAGGTAAAGGGTACACAGCCAGATAGGGAATGGGTGACCAACAGGAACAGCAGTACGAGGAAGATAGTGCAGGGGTCCCCTGCGGTCATCCCCCTGCAAAACAGATACACCGCTTTCGGTACGGTTGAGAGGGAT
Source organism: Pristiophorus japonicus (assembly GCF_044704955.1). Taxonomy (NCBI): domain Eukaryota; kingdom Metazoa; phylum Chordata; class Chondrichthyes; family Pristiophoridae; genus Pristiophorus; species Pristiophorus japonicus. The sequence goes on along the minus strand of NC_091988.1, from coordinate 107,853,100 downwards.
GACTCATCAGGGGAGAGCAGCAGCAGCCAAGTTCATGGCACCGTGGCTGGCTCTGCTGCACAGGAGGGCAGGAAAAAGAGTGGGAGAGCTATTGTGATAGGGGACTCGATTTTAAGGGGACTCGATTTTAAGGGGAATAGATAGGCGTTTCTGCGGCCGCAACCGAGACTCCAGGATGGTATGTTGCCTCCCTGGTGCAAGGGTCAAGGATGTCTCGGAGCGGGTGCAGGTCATTCTGAAAAGGGAGGGTGAACAGCCAGTTGTCGTGGTACATATAGGTACCAACGATACAGGTAAAAAACGGGATGAGGTCCTACGAGACGAATTTAGGGAGCAAGGAGCTAAATTAAAAAATAGGACCTCAAAAGTAGTAATCTCAGGATTGCTACCAGTGCCACGTGTTAGTCAGAGTAAGAATCGCAGGATAGCTCAGATGAATACATGGCTTGAGGAGTGGTGCAGAAGGGAGGGATTCAAATTCCTGGGACATTGGAACCGGTTCTGGGGGAGGTGGGACCAGTACAAACCAGACGGTCTGCACCTGGGCAGGACCGGAGCCAATGTCCTAGGAGGGGAGTGTTTGCTAGTGCTGTTGGGGAGGAGTTAAACTAACATGGCAGGGGGATGGGAACCTATGCAGGGAGACAGAGGGAAATAAAATGGAGGCAGAAGCAAAAGATAGAAAAGAGAATAGTAAAAGTGGAGGGCAGAGAAACCCAAGGCAAAAAACAAAAAGGGCCACATTACAACAAAATTCTAAAGGGGCAAAGTGTGTTATAAAGACAAGCCTGAAGGCTCTGTGCCTCAATGCGAGGAGTATTCGGAATAAGGTGGACGAATTAACTGCGCAGATAGCAGTTAACGGATATGATGTGATTGGCATCAGGGAGACTGGCTCCAGGGTGACCAAGGCTGGAAACTCAACATCCAGGGGTATTCAACAATTAGGAAGGATAGGCAGAGAGGAAAAGGAGGTGGGGTGGTGTTGCTGGTTAAAGAGGAAATTAATGCAATAGTAAGGAGGGACATTAGCTTGGATGATGTGGAATCGGTATGGGTGGAGCTACGGAATACCAAAGGGCAGAAAACGCTGGTGGGAGTTGTGTACAGACCACCAAACAGTAGTAGTGAGGTTGGGGACAGCATCAAACAAGAAATAAGGGATGTGTGCAATAAAGGTACAGCAGTTATCATGGGCGACTTGAATCTACACATTGATTGGGCTAACCAAACCGGTAGCAATGCGGTGGAGGAGGATTTCCTGGAGTGTATTAGGGATGGTTTTCTAGACCAATATGTCAAGGAACCAATTAGAGAACTGGCCATCCTAGACTGGGTGTTGTGTAATGAGAAAGGACTAATTAGAAATCCTGTTGTGCGAGGCCCCTTGGGGAAGAGTGACCATAATATGGTAGAATTCTTTATTAAGATGGAGAGTGACACAGTTAATTCAGAGACTAGGGTCCTGAACTTAAGGAAAGGTAACTTCGATGGCATGAGACGTGAATTGGCTAGGACAGACTGGCGAATGATACTTAAAGGGTTGACGGTGGATAAGCAATGGCAAACATTTAAAGATCACATGGATGAACTTCAACAATTGTACATCCCTGTCTGGAGTAAAAATAAAACGGGGAAGATGGCTCAACCGTGGCTAACAAGGGAAATTAAGAATAGTGTTAAATCCAAGGAAGAGGCATATAAATTGGCCAGAAAAAGCAGCAAACCTGAGGACTGGGAGAAATTTAGAATTCAGCAGAGGAGGACAAAGGGTTTAATTAAGAGGGGGAAAATAGAGTATGAGAGGAAGTTTGCCGGGAACATAAAAACTGACTGCTAAAGCTTCTATAGATATGTGAAGAGAAAAAGATTAGTGAAGACAAACGTAGGTCCCTTGCAGTCGGATTCAGGTAAATTTATAATGGGGAACAAAGAAATGGGAGACCAATTGAACAAGTACCTTGGTTCTGTCTTCATGAAGGAAGACACAAATAACCTTCCGGATGTACTAGGGGACCGAGGGTCTAGTGAGAAGGAGGAACTGAAGGATAGCCTTATCAGGCGGGAAATTGTGTTTGGGAAATTGATGGGATTGAAGGCCGATAAATCCCCGGGGCATGATAGTCTGCATCCCAGAGTACTTAAGGAAGTGGCCCTAGAAATAGTGGATGCATTGGTGATCATTTTCCAACAATCTATCGACTCTGGATCAGTTCCTATGGCCTGGAGGGTAGCTAATGTAACACCACTTTTTAAAAAAGGAGGGAGAGAAAACGGGTAATTATAGACCGGTTAGCCTGACATCAGTAGTGGGGAAAATGTTGGAATCAATCATTAAAGATGAAATAGCAGCGCATTTGGAAAGCAGTGATAGGATTGGTCCAAATCAGCATGGATTTATGAAAGGGAAATCATGCTTGACGAATCGTCTGAAGTTTTTTTGAGGATGTAACTAGCAGAGTGGACAAGGGAGAACCAGTGGATGTGGTGTATTTGGACTTTCAAAAGGCTTTTGACAAGGTCCCACAGAAGAGATTGGTGTGCAAAATCAAAGCACAAGGTATTAGGGGTAATGTACTGACGTGGATAAAGAACTGGTTGGCAGACAGGAAGCAGAGAGTTGGGATAAACGGGTCCTTTTCAGAATGGCAGGCAGTGACTAGTGGGGTGCCGCAGGGCTCAGTGCTGGGACCCCAGCTCTTTATAATATACATTAACGATTTAGATGAAGGAATTGAATGTAATATCTCCAAGTTTACAGACGACACTAAACTGGGTGGCGGTGTGAGCTGTGAGGAGGATGCTAAAAGGCTTCAGGGCGACTTGGACAAGTTAGGCGAGTGGGCAAATACATGGCAGTATAATGTGGATAAATGTGAGGTTATCCACTTTGGGGGCAAAAACACGAAGGCAGAATATTATCTGAATGATGGCAGATTATGAAAAGGGGAGGTACAACGAGACCTGGGTGTCATGGTACATCAGTCATTGAAAGTTGGCATGCAGGTACAACAGGCGGTGAAGAAGGCAAATGGTATGTTGGCCTTCATAACTAGGGGATTTGAATATAGGAGCAGGGAGGTCTTACTGCAGTTGTACAGGGCCTTAGTGAGTCCTCACCTGGAATATTGTGTTCAGTTTTGGTCTCCTAATCTGAGGAAGGATGTTTTTGCTATTGAGGGAGTGCAGCGAAGGTTCACCAGACTGATTCCAGGGATGGCGGGACTGACATATGAGAAGAGATTGGATCAACTGGGCCTTTATACACTGGAGTTTAGAAGGATGAGAGGGGATCTCATAGAAACATATAAGATTCTGACGGGAACTGACAGGTTAGATGCAGTAAGAATGTTCCCGATGTTGGGGAAGTCCAGAACCAGGGGACACAATCTTAGGATAAGGGGTAAGCCATTTAGGACTGAGATGAGGAGAAACTTCTTCACTCAGAGAGTTGTTAACCTGTGGAATTCCCTGCTGCAGAGAGTTGTTGATGCCAGTTCATTGGATATATTCAAGAGGGAGTTAGACATGGCCCTTACGGCTAAAGGGATCAAGGGGTGTGGAGAGAAAGCAGGAAAGGGGTACTGAGGGAATGATCAGCCATGATCTTATCAAATGGTGGTACAGGCTCTAGGAGCCGAATGGCCTACTCCTGCACCTATTTTCTATGTTTCTAATGTATGTTACAGGAGACAAATTAAACTTTTTAATGTTAATGTGTTGGAGGAACAGCTGTGCAGAGGGGGGAATGTATTTGTATGATACAATGGAATGAGCACAATGTTGTAAATGTTTTCAATGTTCAATAAATATATATTTTTTAAAGTGGGTCGCACCCTCGTCTCCAAGTCAGAATGTTGTGGGTTCAAGTCGCACTCCAGGAATCTGAGCGCATAAATCCAGACTGACGCTCCAGTGCAGTGCTGTTGGAGGTGCCGTCTTTCGGATCAGACACTAAACCGAGACCGTGTCTGCCATCTCAGGTGGATGTAAAAGATCCCATGGCACTAGTTCGAAGAAGAGCAGGAGTTATCCCTCAATCAACATAACAAAAATAGATTATATGGTCATTATCACATTGCTGTGTGTGGGAGCTTGCTGTGCGCAAATTGGCTGTTGTGTTTCCCACATTACAACAGTGACTACACTCCAAAAGTACTTCATTGGCTGTGAAACGCTTTGAGACGTCCGGTGATCGTGAAACGTGTTGTATAAATCCAAGTCTTTCTTTCATTTTCTCCTCTCACTCTATCCCACACTCCTCCTCTCCTCTTATTTTATCGCAATTCTTCTTCTCATAGAATCAGAGAAATTTACAGCACGGAAGGCAGCCCATTTCAGCCCATCGTGTCCGCGACGGCCGACAAAGAGCTATCCAGCCTAATCCCACTTTCCAGCTCTGGGTCCGAAGCCCTGTAGGTTACGGCACTTCAAGCGCACATCCCAATATTTTTAAATGTGGTGAGGGTTTTTGCCTCGACCACCTTTCAGGCAGTGAGTTCCAGACCCCCACCACCCTCTGCGTGAAGAAATTTCCCCTCCAGTCCCCTCTAAACCTACCAATTACTTTAAATCGATGCCCCCTGGTTGTTGACACCTCTGCTAAGGGAAATAGGCCCTTTCTATCCACTATATCTAGGCCCCTCATTTTATACACCTCAGTACCCTCGGCCTCCTCTGTTCCAAAGAAAACAAACCCAGCCTATCCAATCTTTCCTCATCGCTAAAATTCTCCATTCCCGGCAACATCCTTGTAAATCTCCTCTGTACCCTCTCTAGTGCAGTCATATCCTTCCTGTAATGTGGTGACCAGAACTGCACGCAGTGCTCCAGCTGTGGCCTAACTAGTGTTTTATACAGTTCAAGCATAACCTCCCAGCTCTTGTATTCTATGCCTCGGCTAATAAAGGCAAGTGTTCTGTATGCCTTCTTAACCACCTTATCTACCTGGCCTGCTACATTCAGGGATCTGCAGACATGCACTCCCAGGTCCCTTTGTTCCTCTACACTCCTCAGTGTCCTACCAGTTAATGTGTATCCCTTGCCTGGTTAGAACTCCCCAAATGCATTACCTCACACTTCTCTGGACTGAATTCCATTTGCCACTGTTCTGCCCACCTGACCAGTTCATTGATATCTTCCTGCAGTCTACAGCTTTCTTCTTCAATATCAACCACACAGACTATTTTAGCATCATCTGCAAACTTCTTAATCATACCCCCGACATTCAAGTCTAGATCATTGATGTATACCACAAAAAGCAAGGAACCTGGCACTGATCCCTGTGGACCCCCACCGGAAACAGCCTTCCAGTCACAAAAACACCCATCAACCATCACCCTTTGCTTCCTGCCTCTGAGCTAATATTGGATCCAACTTGCCACTTTGCCCTGGATCCCATGGGCTTTTATTTTCATCACCAGTGTGCCTCCATTCTCCCCTCCCTCACTCTCTCCCCCCTCCCCCTCCACTCTCTCCCCCCTCCCCCTCCACTCTCTCCCTCCTCCCCCTCCACTCTCTCCCCCCTCCCCCTCCACTCTCTCCCTCCTCCCCCTCCACTCTCTCCCTCCTCCCCCCCTCCCCTCTCCCTCCTCCCCCCCTCTCTCTCCCCCGCCCCCCCTCCCCCCCCGCCCCCCCTCCCCCCTCCACTCTCTCCCCCCTCTCTCTTCCCCCCCTCCCCTCTCTCTCTCTCCCCCTCTCTCTGTCTCCCACCCACCCCCACTCTCTCCTCCCTCCCTCTCCCCCCTCCTCCCTCCCTCTCCCCCCTCCCCCCACTCTCCCTCCGCACTTCCCCCCTCCCCCTCCGCTCTATCCCCCCTCCACTCTCTCCCCACTCCACTCTCTCTCCTCCCCCCTCCACTCTCTCTCCTCCCCCTCCACTCTCTCTGCCCACCCACTCCCCCCACACTCTCTCCCCCCTCCGCCGCCACTCTCTCCCCACTCCACTCTAACCCCAATCCACTCTCACCCCCTTCCCCCCTCCACTCTCGCCACCCTCCCCCCTCCACTCTCGCCCCCCTCCCCTCCACTCTCGCCCCCTTCCCTCCTCCACTCTCGCCCCCCTCCCCTCCACTCTCGCCCCCTCCACTCTCGCCCCCTTGCCCCCTCCACTCTCGCCCCCTCGCCCTCCACTCTCGCCCCCTCCCCCTCCACTCTCGCCCCCCTCCCCCTCCACTCTCGCTCCCCCCTCCCCCTCCACTCGCTCCCCCCTCCCCCTCCACCCTCTCTCCTCCCCCCTCCCTCCTCCCCCCTCCACCCTCTCTCCTCCCCCTCCACCCTCTCTCCTCCCCCCTCCATCCTCCACTCTCTCCCCCCTCAACCCCG